>NC_142871.1:143822916-144130000 GCF_051225735.1 Oryctolagus cuniculus
CACAGGAGCCCTGCTGGTAGCACGTGTGAAAAGTGGAAGCAGAAGCAAGGTTAAGCGAATCTTCCTCCCTCCCTCAGGAAACTGCCATTGCTCTCTGCAGGGTCATCTGTAAGCCTGGCCACAGCTGCAGGGGAGGCACCACCCGTGACCGAGCGCTGAACAAGGCAGACAAGGCAGAGAGACAGGAACCTCTTCCCTGGCAGGCTCAGAGGGGGAGACCTCTCCATCAGCACTGGGGTGGTGGTGCCTCCACCCTTCAGGAGTCAAGTCCAGATGATGCTTGCCAGTGATTCTTGGCTAAGGTGGGTGTTACCCTCCCAAGAACATCTGAAAAGGAGCAGGACCATTCTGGATTATCATCGTGACTTGGAGACATGACTAATTGTGTTGTAATGAACAAGAGAGCTGTACTGCTTGCCCTGCTATGAAACACTGCAAGTCTGATGAGAAACACTCTCTAGAACAGGTGACATCGTTTGCCCGAGGGTCCTTCTGTTTGTCATTCTTTCAATCTGATCATATGACACACTCTGTCAAATATCTTATACTGAAGAATGTCTTCAATAATTACAACCAACATTATTGAGCACTCGCTCTGTATCAGGTAGTGTACCTCCAATGCACAACCAAATCTTAATAGCCATGAATGCACCAGGTATTATTATTTTTTTAACAACAGAGATGATTAAACTCAGCCAGAGAGAAAGAAGAAACCATCGAAGCCACTTAACAATAAGTGGAGGAGCCAAGATGTGAAGCCATGTTCCTCTACCCCAAGTTCACAATACAATCATTAAACAATGATCTTAGTTTCCACAAAACACAATAACCTAGGCCTACTATGCACAGGGGAATGTGGAAATCCTTAGGAGCTGTCAGGGCAAAGGAGGGGTGCAAGCACCATGCAATGCTGTTAGCTGCAGGCCTGGGAGAATTCCAGCAGCAGCAACAGTGCCCAGCTCATCCTGAGTATTTGTCCACCTTCTTACAGCATCTCTCACTAAAACCTAGAACGTTCCCAAGAGCCGTTCCTCACAGGAAAACACATAGAGTTCCCGGAAACAATCGAGGACCAAGCAGTGGCTCCTTCGGGTAGCACTAAATCATGTTCACCTCTAGAAGACCACGTGGAGGTGTGCTTTTGAAATAAAGATGCTGAGTAATTCAGCTACTTCACGTGAAACAGCTCAACAGTTATAGCCATACCAGGGAGCTGGCATGATTCAGTGGGATTCTGAAGAGGAGACCCAGGAGGCCAGGGGTTCATCTCACTCACGGCCTCAGTAGCAGAATGCTACGTGAGCTTTAGTAACTTGTTTTAACATTCTCCCACCTCTTCTTCAGGTCTCTAACATTTCTAAATCCAAGATGATCTGTATCCTATGCAATTATAATTACTTCATAGATTTGGAAAGATAAAAAATGCTGTATATTCAAGAAAATCTATATACATGATGAGATAATGGCTGTAATAGCTTTTAAAAACACAGACCAAGAGGGTTGCCATCCTTTGTTTATACTGCCCCCCTGACTAATGCTACCTGTCTTCACTTAATGACTATCGTCATCTCTCTATTTCCTTGAACACATATGTGTCTAGATTAATAATATGACAGCATCTCTCGGTGGCAGAGATACAGAAAATTTCCAGTCACTGTTTCTTTCTGAAAGCCACTCATGGAAGGACTCTAAGTGGCACTGTGTACCGTATTTGCCACAGCCCGTGTCCCCATTTCATCTGACTCCCTTCTGTCTTGAGAGCCCTTAATTTTCTTGCCTACTCAAGGCTGTAAAATGACTCAATGAATGGAGGGGAGGCAGTAGCAGTCTTGGATTCTGTGCTATTGGCAAGGCTTTCACTACAAGAACTACACAGCAGATAATAAGCTAGAGCGTGACACACCTTCTGTTCATTTTCCTTCTGGAGGAAAGAAAGCACCAGGGAAGCCAAGAGCAGAGGGTCAACGGAAAGCATTCATGATAGATCCAGGAGTCCCACGGCTAACACGGGCACTGCGTCCACTCCATCTCACACGTGGGGGACAGCCCACAGGGCTCCCGGGCTGGTGGCGTGTTCACTGTGCTGTGACTAACTGCTCAAGCTGTTCCTTGCGAAAGCAGGAGGCACCTGCAGCGCGCTGGCTCACCCAGGCTCAGTGCTGGAGGGTGCGTGAATGCGCACCTTCTCGCCGAATCACTGCACTCAGCCACATTCTTCCAATTCACTTGCCCCAAATAGATTTCCTGCTGCAAGGACTCTGTGCTGATTGTGAATCTGCCTACTCTTTTATTTTCCAGATAAGGGCAGTGAGGCTGATATACACAGTACATGCAATGTCTGGCTTTAAATTAGCAACTGGTCCCAACCTGTAGGCTCAAGTCCACCCTCATCCAGTGCTGCCATTATGAAGTCCTTGACTCCTAACCCCTGGGTCACTGGGTCCCCAAGAACTACTGGCCAGGGGATTCTTGTCTCTGAACTCCGGTGTTCTCACTGTTATGGCTACAGTATCTGTGGCCCTTTCACTTTCCTGACTAATCTCAATTACCCTCCACGCCCCGTGTCAGGATCTCCACTGGTACTCTTGTTAACAGTATGAATACAAACCTCTCTCTCTTGTGCACTGGACCACTTTTTGGATGCCTGACTTTAGCTCATATCCACAACTGCTCATCCCCCAAAGACGTGAGCTCTGCCCTTCTTCTTGGAGCTTGTGTTGTAAGAATCTGCAGTCTGTGTTGGCTTCCCTGTTTGCAGTTTGATGTTTTGCCTTCCATTTATGCCCTTATTTACCATGGTAGTGGTCAAAACTCATTCATGAAAAAGCAAGGAACAGGGTGGCATTATGGTATAGCAGGTAAAGCCACCTGCTGTGATGTCAGTATCCCATCTGGGCATCGGTTTGTGACCCGGCTGCTCCACTTCCGATCCAGCTCCCTGCTAATGCACTTGGGAAAGCAGTGGAAAATGGCTCAAGTGCTTGGGCCCTCAGTACCTACATGGGAGACCCAGATGAAGCTCCTGACTTTGGTCTGGCCCAGCCCTGGCCATTCATTGTGGCCATCTGAGGAGTGAATCAGTGGACAGAAGATCTGTTTCTCCCTCTCTCTCTGTAACTCTCACTTTCAAATATATAAATCTGTTTTTTTTTTTTTCTTCAAAGGAACAGACTCAAGGACTCACACACACCCATACAAGTAAGCAAGAAAGACGGGGCCCTGGAAAGTACACTGGGCAGGAAGCTGGAAGGATGTGCACAGTTCTGACCTGCTCCAAAGCAGCATCTCAGATGCAAAATGATGCCAACAACACATGTCCTGTCATCTACCTCCCAAGAAAAATGAGACACTTGTTGTGAGTCTTTTGAAAATAGGATAAGGCAAGCCAGATGAAAACTATTAGATTACTATCTTTAAGATAGACGCTTTTCTTGGAATGACCTAGAATGCAGCAGCGGCAGTCACAGCACCATCAACCTTGAGCAGTCTTCAGTCAGAGGTTTATAGGCAGGGTCCACTCTGTGAAGCGCACATTACCAGAGATTGGTAGAACCTCAATTTTCCAGACCAGTGCACGGAAAATTTCGCACGTCAGGCATTTGGCTTGTGTTTGGGATATCTGTGTCATGTGTCAAAGTGCATGGGTTGGATGCCTGGCCCTGGCTCCTGACTCTGGTTTCCTGCTACTACAGACCCTGGGAGGCAGTGGTAATGGCTTCAGTGCTCGGATTCCACGTGGGAGACTTGGACCGAGTTCCCAACTCCCAGCTTCAGCCCGTCCTGGCTGAAGGGATGGGAACTTTCTGTCTGCCTGTCCTTTCTTCTGCTTCTCAAATAATAATTTTTAAAAATTCTCTAAGGCATTAGCTTATTCATAATCATTCTCAATGAGATTTGGGACTTGCTTTTTAAAAATCATCGCTCTGTCTGTGACAGAAGATGTTTAACTAGGATTTGTGAACTTATCCATTTGCTTTTGCAAAGGCAGCGTAAGTATAGGGTTTTAGGGGTTTTTTTTTAAGTTTTTTCTCATGATTTTTAAAAGCTGATACAACATACACATTTATGGTGTGCAGTATGATAATTTGGTACATGTATATGATGCGTAAGGATGAATCAGAGTAATTATTATTTCCTACTCAAACATTTATCAGTTTTGTGTGTGTGTGTGTGTGTGTGTGTGTGTGTTGGGGAACTCTGAACTCCTCTCTTCTAGCTCTTTATAAAATAGATAATAAAAATTTTGTCAATGGTAGTCACTCTATTTTTCTAAGCTCCAGTTACTCTAATGTGAAGGTTCAGTTCTTAAACTATAACTCTGGCAAATTCTCTGGCAAGATAGAAATTTTGCAGGAAGGATGCTGGCTCCAGAAGATTCTGGAAGGTTCTGGAGAAGCACTGAGTTCTATGAACCAGACTTAACTCCAGGTGTGCAGGGGGAGGAAGGGTGTAGTAGCACATGATGGAGGGCTTAACTACACCTCTAGGCATTGTATCCCTTTCAGACTCTTCACTTCTCTGCCCTCTAGGCCCCAGCGGCCCACGGAAGGAGGAGGCAGTGCCCTACGCTGATGCTTCCACCTGCTTTCTGCTGGCCTGGAGTCTCCCCGACCTGCAACTCCAGGAATTGCCTCCTGAAGCAAAAACCCAGCAGCCAGATGAGCAGGATTAGTGACTTCTATGCTGTGTCTTCGGTGGGAGGGACTAGCAGGCAGAGAAGCAAAGCCGGGTGACAAAAAACTCCCCAACTCCCCAAAGGAAGCATGGACTCATTCCCAGAGGTGATAAACAACATGCTGGAAGCATTGTCTGCCTGGTTGGCACTAGTAATGGCGTTAGCCAGCAATCATCAATAACCCCGCTGTCTTCTTTTCAGATGGCTGTTGTCAGGCTATGAAATTTGGGAGAAATTCCAGTGCTACCAGCAGGGATGTGCCATGTGCACAGGGGTGCTATGAGCAAAGAACTCTTCCCAGTCAAAACCCACGGATATGGGAAAGCTGCAAGCCTATTGATCCTCCGGAGCAGAGTTTAGTAGCAGCTGCGAAGCAGAAAACTGCCAGTCATAAATTAAGTGCTTCTAAATGGCCTAATTTTCTCCCATCCCCTTAGGATCCTGAATGCCCGGTGTGCTGGTAATGCTCATTTTTCTTTCTCTCCCTCTCTCTCTTTTAAACCTTTTATTTGAGAGGTAGAGGAACAGAGAGAAGTTCCCATCTGCTGGTTCATTCCGCAAATGTCTGCAATGGCCGGCACTGGGCTGGGGCCAAAGCTGGGAGCTGGAAATTTAATCTGGGTTTCCTGCATGAGTGGCAGGAACCCAACTACTTGAGCCAACACTGCTGCCTCCCAGGGTCAAGAAGCCAGAGCCAAGAATTGAGCCCAAGTTCTCTGACGTGGGACACATACATCGTAAGTGCTAGGATCAATGCCCATTCCCTTAATGCTCGCTGATCTGCTAGCTGTGACTTTAGCATTCAGAATGGGTTGACTCCAAGTGTGGCCCAAGGACTGGCAGCATCGTGATCACCTGCAAACTCATCACAAATGCACATTCTTGGCCTTGCCTCCAGAGTTACTGAGTCAGACATTCCTGTGTGGAGCCCAGCCACGTGTGTCTGAATGAGTCCCTCAGCGATGCCCATGTACTTGAGGGACACTAGCCTAAGATGTCACATGGCTTCCCTTAACACAAACACCAGAAAGAAAGAACCATTTTCTCTTAAGAACCTTCAAAATCTTAAAACGTTTGACCCAAGTGAACTCAAAAGCAAAGCATAATGACACATTGACTTTACTATCTAAACCAGTAAAAAGAACACAATTTCTCCCAATACAGCCTATGAGGGGGTCAGAGTCACGGCTCAGAGGGTTAAGCTGCCATTTGGGACTCCTGTATTCCACATCAGAGCTCCTGTCTCAGCTCCTCTGCTTCTGATCCAGGTTCCTGCAAATGCAACCTGGGAATGGTCCATGTGCTTGGGTCCCTGTCACCCACATGGATGACCTGGATGGAGTTCCTGGCTCCTGGCTTAAGCCTGGCCCAGCCCCAGCTGCTGCAGTCATTTGGGGAGTGAACCAGCAGATGGAAGATCTCTCTATCTCTCTTTGGTTCTCCTTCCCTGTCACTCTGCCTTCAAATAAATAAAATAAAGCTTAAAAACACAGCATATGACTTATAAATGATTATTTTCAAATATGTGGCTCTTTCACCTCAAAATTTGCCTATAATTCTGTCTCCCAAATACATGATTTATGACCAGAATGTCATGGGCTTATGACATTGACATTTTAAATCCTACTCAAGGAAGTAAAGTGTACTTTTTGCTTGCATATGCAACAGAATTCTAAAATATGCATTTTCAATTAACCCAGCACAAAGTATAATGCATTTTCAATGTGCAATTCTAATATGGAACCATCCATATTTCAATAATTTGTTCCCCTCCATTCCCCCAAATTTTAACTTGTGCTTGGCCCAATATCATGGGTCTCTCAATCTCTGTGGTCTGCACAGAGACTTCTTCAAGGTAAGTCTGATGCCTCACACACGTCCAGGAGTAAGTCAGCAATTCTGAAATGTTGGTTTCTTTGGCTATTAGACCTTTTCATAGTTTTGATTATAAAATCTTTCTTTTTCTTTTTTAAAGAGTGATTTATTGCTTTTGAAAGCCAGCATGGGGGCCGGTGCTGTGGTTGAGTGGGTAAAGCCATCCTATATGGGTGCTGGTTCGAGACCTAACTGCTCCATTTCTGATTTAGCTCTCTGTTATGGCCTGGGAAAGCAGTGGAAGATGCCTCCAAGTCTTTGGGTCCCTGCACCTGTGTGGGAGACTCAGAAGGAGCTTCTGGCTCCTGGCTTTGGATCAGCCCAGCTCCATCCATTGCAGCCAATTGGGTAGTGAACCAGCACATGGAAGACCTCTCTCTCTCTGCCTCTCCTTCTCTTTCTGTGTAACTCTGACTTTCAAATAAATAATAAAAACAAATCTTTTTTTTAAAAAAAGCCAGTGTGACAGAGAAAGATGGACAGACATATGAAAACAAAGATCTTTTTTTTTTTTTTTTTTTTTTTTTTTGCTTTTTGACAGGCAGAGTGGATAGTGAGAGAGAGAGAGACAGAGAGAAAGGTCTTCCTTTGCTGTTGGTTGGTTCACCCTCCAATGGCCGCCGCAGCCGGCGCGCTGCAGCCAGCGCACCACGCCAATCCGATGGCAGGAGCCAGGTGCTTCTCCTGGTCTCCCATGGGGTGCAGGGCCCAAGCACTTGGGCCATCCTCCACTGCACTCCCGGGCCACAGCAGAGAGCTGGCCTGGAAGAGGGACAACTGGGACTAGAATCCGGTGTGCCGGCGCTGCAAGGCGGAGGATTAGCCTACTGTTGATGAACAACTTAACACGTTATCCCTCTTAGTATTTTTTTTTCTTTATTTGTTCTACTTAATACTTTTGGTGGAATACTGTAATCAATACACAGTTATACTCAAGTGTTGAAACTTAACTGAAAAGTGATCGCTGTTAAATATAAGAGTGGGAGTAAGAGAGGGAAGAGATGTGCAATTTGGGACATGCTCAAGCTGACTTACCTCAAACGGCAGAGTTAGAAACATACCAGGGGATTCCAATTCAATCCCATCAAGGTGGCATGTACCATTGCCATCTCACTAGTCCCAGTAATCAATTTCTGTTCACAATTTATCATAATGATAGGACTAAGAGCCAAAGCGAGCACATAAACAAGACTAGTGTCTGCAAATACTAGCTGATAGAATAAAAAAGGGAGAATGATCCAACATGGGAAGCGAGATACACAGCAGACCCATAGAATGGCAGATGTCCTAAACAGCACTCTGGCCTCATAATCAGCCCTTAAGGCATGCGGATCCAGCTGAAAAGCCCATGAGAGTATTACAGGCATGGAAAGCCAAAACACTCTGGCAAAAAAAAGAAAATCCTACATGAAAGATCTACACGAGTGAGATCCCAGTGGAAAAAACAGGTCTTCAAAGAAGGAGGTACCTTCCTCTGAAGGGAGGAGAGAACCTCCACTTGGACTATGACCTTGTCTAAACAAGATAAGAGTCAGAGAACTCAAGGGGCTTCCATAGCCTTGGCGACTCATGACAAGAGCCTAGGGTGATTACTGATGCCATAAACAAGAGTGTCAATTTGTTAAGTCAACAACAGGAGTCACTGTGCACTTACTCCTCATGTAGGATCTCTGTCCTTAATGTGCTGTACATTGTGATTTAATGCTATAACTAGTACTCAAACAGTATTTTTCACTTTGTGTTTCTATGTGGGTGCAAACTGTTGAAATCTTTACTTAATATATGCTAAACTGATCTTCTGTATATAAAGAGAACTGAAAATGAATCTTGATGTGAATTGGAAGGGGGAAGGGAGAGGGAAAGAGGAGGGTTGCGGGTGGGAGAGACGTTATGGGGCGGGGGAAGCCATTGTAATCCATAAGCTGTACTTTGGAAATTTATATTCATTAAATAAAAGTTAAAAAAAAAATCTTTCCTCCTCTGGCTTACTCCCCAAATGACCACAACAGCTGGGGCTGGGCCAAGCTGAAGCCAGGAGCCAAGGATTCCACCTGTATTTCTTACTTGGGTGGCAGGAACTCAAGTATTTGAGCCATCATCTGGTGCTTCCCAGGTGCATTAGCAGGGAACTGCATGGGAAGTGGAGCAGCCAAGAGTTGAACTAGTGCTCTGATGTTCCAGGTGGTGGTGGTAGCTTAGACTGCTTTTAAACTCGTTCGTTTTGTGTTACTAACCGGGCTTGAACAATTTTCATTAGTTGTAACGTGACTGATTAGGCATCAGGTGTCCATCCAGCACTTGCAATTTTGGAAGGAAACATGGGCCTGCCTGCGGGTCTCTTTCCAAAGCAGGCACCGCACAAGTGGGCTAAAATTGCCAGTCACTGTTCTTGAACAGCTATTTTCTTCTGGACTTCTCAGGACAGCTAGAAGAAAAAAAAATTCTTCTTTTCTTGGAATATTTTCCAGCGTATTCACTTAAAGACCCACAAAAATATAATAAAAGATCCTATTAAATTCAGCTCAGTTTATATCCTATCAACCTCAACGAATTAAAAAGTTGAAAGGATTTCACTTACTAACCCCAACGATTAGGTCCTTGAGTCATTTGTTAATGCAGCCAAATTCCCACACAGTAGAGAACATGAGATTAAGAGTAGATGGCTCATCCAAAGACCTCCGAAAGACAAAATCCATTTATGTCTGTATTTTCCATGCTGGTCCTGATCTTGCTGGTTCATGGCACAGTGCTGTGTCGAGTCCTGCACCCTGGAGCCAACTTACACTGTGAGAGCTAAAGGTGATTCAGGTGACTAGAGTGGCAAACACAGCCACCATTAAACATTAAATCAGATAAACTTATAATTAAATAAATCATATTTAAAACTCATCAGTTCCTAATTATTTCATTCTGTACAGTCGAGGGTGTTTACTTCTATTTTTTTTTAAGACTTACTTTATTTACTTGAAAGTCAGAGTTACACAGAGAGAGAAGGAGAGGCAGAGAGAGAGAGAGAGAGAGAGAGAGAGAGGTCTTCCATCCGCTGGTTCACTCCCCAGATGACCGCAACGACCTGAGCTGTGCCAATCTGAAGTCAGGAGCCAGGAGCTTCCTCCAGGTCTCCCACATAGGTGCAGGGGCCCAAGGACTTGGGCCATCTTCTACTGCTTTCCCAGGCCATAGTGGAGTAGCCGGGACTCAAACTGGTGCCCATATGGGATGCCGGCATTGCAGGCGGTGGCTTTACCCACTATGCCACAGCGCCGGCCCAGTTTACTTCTATTTGTGCAATCGACCTGCTCCATAATGGTGAGCATCCATCCCTTCCCAACTTGCAGGCTGGAAATTGGCCACATTGGGAGTATATACATCACAGAGACCAGCAAAGGTTACAAACCAGAAGCCCTGCTTTCTTAAGCCAGGAGTTAAACTTCTGTTGGCACACTATTGACTTCCATTCTGGCTTTTTCTTAAGAAGAACAGAGCTGGTAAGACCAGTGAAATTCCCAGGACTACATGCATATACGCACAACCCAACCTCACAGCACCAGTCATTCCTTCCGAGAGCTTCCAATTCACCTATTGTCGGTTTACTATGTCCATTATCTGCTACTGACATCCACCTGACTCAGAAATCTAATCGTGTGTGTGTGTTGGCAAGAACTCGTGCAAGAATAGTATCACAAGGGGAAAAGATAGCACTCGACATTTGTACAATCCTTCCCTCGTTCACAGACGTCTATGACTTCTCTATTCTCACAGCCCCCACCACGCTGGGTCTCACTGCCCCCGTTCCACAGACTGGGACAGGGAGGCGGGCCGCGTGCCCAGGGCTGTGCACTAGGAAAGCGCATGGTCAAGACTCCAACCCAGAAGTTCAGCCAGACTGTTCAGATTTCACTGCAGATTACAGCTTCAATGTCCATCTGTTTCAAAAACGGATTTTTTCCCCCAAAAGATCAACATCCGGGCTCACTTTTCTCCCTCCTTTCCTTCCCCTGGTTGAGCAGCATGGCCAAATCCAACACTCTCAGGTCTGCATTTATGAAAACCACCCCCAGCCTCTGCTCCCTGCCTGCCCACACAAAATGACGTCTGCACGGCTGTAACGCCCAAGATAAATCAGCCCCAAACACACTTGCAGGTGGATCCCCGGAGATGCTGTAAATGTGTGAGCTTCATTAGGAATGCTTTACACATTGCATCTAAATCATTCAAGCCCAGGAGAAAGGCTGAAGGTATCTAATTTAAATTGACCGAGCAGTAATTTTGCGTGCAGAAGCCTAGTTCTGGGGCAGTGCCATGGCGCAGAGGGTTAAATGGGTGCTGGACCTGGGAGAGCAGACAAAGAGGCTCAGTAACTGAGTTCCTGCCACCCCTGTGGGAGACACAGAGTTCCTAGCTCCTGGCTTCAACCTGTTGCAGCCATCTGGGGAGGAACCAGCAGATGGAGGACATATCTTTCTCTCTCTCTCTTTCTCTCTCTCTGCCTTTCAGATAAAAGAAATCTTAAAAAAGAAAAAAGAAAGCCAATTTCCACTGTACTCAGTGGAGAAAACAGATGTGTGTATGTGTTTCTGTATGTGTATTTTGCAGTACACAAATGCACCATAATGGGGAAAGCAAACCATATATATAAATACAGGCGCACACATACAAATGTGCATATGCACGCATATGAGACTATTCAAAAAGTTCACGAAACGTGGAATTGAAAGGCAAGTTTACTTTGGTGTCAACATTATGAAAGTCATGCATTTTTTTTCACAATGTGTATCTCCCGTAAACTTTTGAAGTCCTCTGGTATACACACATAAATACGCATACATATGCACATGCATATGTGTTGTGTGTGTGCATGCCTAGTTTATTTTCCCCTTCATCAGGGAGTCACACAGCAAAGAAGAAAAAAAAATGTGCTGCCCTTTACCGGCTATGTACACACTGCATCCCTGCAATATGTCTACAATGATTTTCTGACTAAATCCTGGGAAAAATGTGAAGAATGCTTGGCTAGATACATGCTTTTCCAATAAAAACACCGCACTGCTCATGAACTGTAGCACTTGGAGACGCCTTTTCATCAAGATGTACATTTCTGTGCTAGTTTGAGGCCAGAGCCTGTTGGGATGTAAGTTTGCTTTGGCTTGCAGAGCAAGCCGGGCTGCCTATGCGATATGGTCCAGGGGTTCCTGCAGTGGGGTCACCTGAGAGGGGGACCAGGGTGCAGTTCCACTGCACATGACTCAGTCCCAAGGCCCTGCCGGGAGTAGAATCTCCAGGCGTTTCCTCAACACAGCCACAACAGCAGCAAAAGTGAACTCACCTGTCCCCTTGTCAGGACTTCTGATACTGTCAAAGGATTGACCTTGGAGTGGGAAGCTTTCTGGTGGCTTGGGTACAAAAAAATCAAATGTGGCAGTGAACAGCCCCAAAGCACTTCATCAAGGTCACTAGTGAGTCTCTAATACTCTCATCCCGAGGACAGACGTCTGAGTTTCCATCTGATCTCAGCCTTCTGGTGGGTCTGTGGTGACAACTTGAAATGACGTCACTCACTCAGCCAGTATTTTCATGGAAAGAGCTTCCCTGGCTGTTCTACTGAAACTACGTTGGAGGTGGGGAGCGGGGCAGGTGCCGGCCTGGGCCAGCACACCTTAAAGCAATAAAGCTGTCACACGAAAGGCAAACAGGACCTCAGTGCTGCTCAAGGCAGAAAATGCTGAAAAGCGGGTTTCATTCTAAGCCTCTGTGTTCTAGGAGAGGGGAGATTGAGGCTGGAGGTGTATCACTTCATTCTACCGCTACCTCTCTGGGTCTCAACTGTGTGCAACTTGGTACCCCTAGGGACATCTGGCAATGTCTAGAGACATTCTTGGGTGTCAACCTCAGGGTGCTCCCAGAATGCCAGGGATGGGGAACGATTTTTCTGCTAAGGGCCATCTGAATATTTATAAAATCATTCACGGGCCATACGAAATTACCCACTGAAAAGTCAGCCTGCTATAGATGTGCTGAACTTTGAGTCTTGCCTTGGCAGGACCAGACCAAATTATTTCACGGGCCTGATACAGCCCATGGACTGGATGTGCCCCAGCCCTAAGTGGGCAGAGGCCAGAGATGCTGATAAACATTGCACCACACATGGGGCAGCTCCCTCTCACTCCAGCCCCCTCAGCAAAGCCAGGGAGCTGTTGTCCAGCTGCCTGGCAGCTCTGATGGGAACAATGGACCACAACCCAGAGTTTCCCAATGACATTGGGCCATCCTCCTGAGTCCCTTCTCATTCAGACCCGAGCACCTGCCTCACAGCAGCTCCGAGGCAGCCCCCGCAGCGCATGCGTGATCCATGAAGACTCTCAGTCCCCACCAATACAACAGAATAAGAATGTGCACGTTCCCACCAAAGCCACACTCCTGCTTTCCACTCTCCGCCCAGGTATCACCCAGGTCCAGTGAAAAGCAGCTTCTCAAGAGCCCCCTGCAGGGGGCGCTGTTCAGCAGGGGGTCATCCCCTGTACACTCCAGGGCTGGGCTCCCCTGCCACTTCTGTCCCATTCCTAACCCCTTTCTCTTCTGACCACGTGGCCAGGCTCCTGTGTGACAGCCGGGCACCCGTTTCCAAGGCTTTCTCTGCCTTCACCGACGTTCTGCGCACCCAGTCCTCACCCTGGAACTGCGGATTCTTCGGGATCCCTGGACAGAGTTCCTGGTTCCTTAATCCCTTCGAATGCTGTAACAACAGCTCTGTCCCCCTCACTTAGGAAGCTCCGTTTATTCCTCAAACACTGCGTGTATCTCGTTTGGCTGGCCTCTGTGCTCAAGAGGCTAAGACTAGGACATCCTGCTCGTTCTAAAGAGCTCACAGTCTTAGAAGAGGGAGGCGCAAATAAGGCTTGGCTTTGGCAGTAGGAGGAGTTCCAAGAACTACAAGCCAGATAAAGGCCCAGAGAAGGTCATGCTCTACTTTTTGGCCATTTTTGTTGGCTACTACTAAACCAGTGGTTCCCACACGCGGCTCTCAGAGCTGGGGTGAAGCCACAGAAACAAAGAAATATAAAGGCAACACAGTAAGTTTCTCCTAACGCGAAGTTTCTGAGCTGATTTGGTGAGGTGACTTCAAAAATTTAGCGAAAATGGAATTTAAAGGTATGCTTGTTTTGGTGCCAAAACATGTTTGCAATTCAGCATCTTCAGAAAGTTTAGGGAAAAAAATGTGCATTCTGAAAAACTGCGTGAATTTTAAAAATCTTTGGCACCAAAATAAACCTATCATTTTTTTTTCCTGTGGAATTTTTCAGGTAGCCTGGTTTTCTCACTCTGGGGATGTTACAATGTCCTTTGGCTTCAGAGGAGTTAAAGTGTCTTTCCCGGGGAACAAGGAGTGGACACGCATGGATTCGTTCTCCATTCACTCTGAAACCTCCTTCTGGAAACCACCGCGCGGCCAGGAAGTGCTTGCCTGGGCGGCGGACTAAGTGCTGGCCGCCGGGGGAATTCGCCACATCCCCCACGTGTTGAAACCACAGCTGCCCAGCTGCTGCCGCCACTGGGGGAAACCACCAAGTATTCCTAACAAACACGGAGTGCTGCGGCAAACTGCCAGAGTGCCCCATCCCCTCGATGGACCGACCTGACAAAAAAAAAAAAAAAAGCCGAAGTGACCGGCCTGGTCCACGTCGGGGAACCGCTCCCAGAGGCAGGGCTGCTCAGGGCCGGGGCACAGTGGGCGAAGTTTCCATGTGCCAAGGTAAGAGACGGAAGTCCTGGCAGCCATAATGGCTTCTCCTTTTCATCCTCCTCACTGTTCTGGTCTTGGGGGGCTGCCTTTCCTCTCTGGAATGTTCCCTCCCCTTGGAAATGACACACGCTGGAAGCTGCTCTGGGTGGGTGGGGGGCTCCTTTGTGGTTTGAGGATCCTGGTCCACTCTTGGCCTCTGCAAGAAAGCGCCCCCTGGTGCTCATATTTCTACCTCTTCTCCAGGGAGGTCTGTGTTGAGGCCAAAGAGAGGTGGCTGAGCAGGGGCAGCAGGGAGGCTTAGGTGGGGAGGACCCCAGGACCCGCAGCAGCTCCCGCTCTGTGGCTCTGGTCTGGAGAGAGACTCCACGGCATCTGCCTGCTCACTGATCATCCCCTGTTCACATCTCTTACTCCTTCCGCCTCTGCCAATGTGACCCTTGTCCTCAGTCTACATCGCTCTTTCCGTGCGTCCTCCAAGTGGCCTGCTGCACACGGTCCATGACTACTGATCCGTGCAAGGAAGGCCCCGTGTCCCTGTCCCCCAGAGGCACACTCTCAGCGTCTTACACCTCACCTCCTTCTCTGTCTTCAAAGTCTGAAACAGCCAGAACAGAATCCAGCGTCTCCTAAGTCTGTGCCATCTCCTTCATGTCTCATGCCTTTATTAGGTTGCTAGTAGCTGAGTGGCATGCCAGATGCATAAAAAACACACGCAGAGTAACCAGTTCCCTTTCCAAAAAGAAATCATTTAAGCCAAAGACTAGTTCTTGAAAAAAATGTTAAAAGGCAAGGTGTTCAATATCCCTATTTGTCGGTATTGATCTATGTGTTGGACCCACATACGCATGAACAGTTCTGGGTGAACATTCTCATTCTGGAAACCGGATTTCCTAACTGGAGTCTAATTTTGGAAGAGGTCTCAGAAAAGCATCTCATTCCTAGGTAACCTTACAGACAGGCTATCAAATAGAGAAGGCCGATTTTGTACAGAGCGAGAGAGTCAGATGGAGCCCTCGTGTCAGTGACAGAGCCCTCTCCTTCTACCCTCTTTGCATAAAAAGTGCAGTAAAGACGAGTTGAAGAGAAATAGAAAGTCAAGTCTTGGTCAGCGGAAGAGG
The DNA here is from genome assembly GCF_051225735.1 of Oryctolagus cuniculus. Classification (NCBI taxonomy): domain Eukaryota; kingdom Metazoa; phylum Chordata; class Mammalia; order Lagomorpha; family Leporidae; genus Oryctolagus; species Oryctolagus cuniculus. The sequence goes on from NC_142871.1 coordinate 143,838,326, forward strand.
AAGCGTATTTCGTTAACAGGGTCCTTCTGTGGACACAGCGGTGATTTTTCTCTTACTAGGCGTGTATTTGGACAGCTATTAGCTCGCTACATCACGCGGCTGTTGAGGATGGAAGAGTTTAACACCACGTAAACCTATGTAGACCACTTTACTAGTGAAAATGCTTCCAGGATGCAGCATTTGTGTTAAGGAGAAACAAGGAGAGCTGTGGCTAGGGCTTATGTCCTAGTTGGGGCTGATGAGATGGTTTAAAGGCCAGACCTTCAACTAAAATAATCTCTGCAGAATTGCCTCTCTGGGGCAAAGCGCCCCCTGGTGGAAACATTTTGAGTTTCCAGTTAAAAATGCAAATAATCTACTGATTTCAAGTGTTCAGCTCTCTGCAGCTGCAACCAAAGTACCATATTTAAAGATTCCAAGAGCAACTGAGTGTTTTCTCTCTTCTGGGCCAATACCGCTGCACCAAGGGTCAATTCTCCTATCTCAGGCTGAGATATTTTTCAATCATCAGCTCACCCACAGCGTGGACTCAGATGAAACCTCACCGTGTTGCCAGCCTTCCCTTCTCCTCCTAGCACTTGCTGGTCCTCATTTCCCTAGGATTTAGAACACATCTCTGCATGTTACCGCCTGTTCCCCTTTCTTTTTATTCACGTTCTAGTGTTGTTTCATAACACAGAGGTAGTCTGTATTAGCCAGCAGGATTTTATGGCCTCTCTAGCTTGTTTTTGAAATATTAGAGACAACTGACTTATAACAATTTTCTGATTAACCATATGCACGCAGCCCACGGGCCAAGAACAACAGGAGAGGAGAGCGAGCGAGTGCATGAAGTGCCACTCAGGAGCTCCTTCCTGCGTGCTGGAATCAGGCAGGCGAGGCTGAGCTGGGACAAATGATGAAAGCATTAAAGGAGGAATCACTGCCGGGGCCCAGCGCTCTCCGGTTTTCATTTATTCAACATCCAGCTCCCACTGGTATGCAGCGGCAGCAAAGACCATTTCCACCAGACCTGGCCTGGCTCTGCTCCGGGCTATTGTCGCCCCCGACAAAGGGCCAGGCCAGGGATGGGGGTGTGGCTGCACAGGCTCGGAGCTCTTCCAGGAATCCGGCCTGCAGAGCTTCTTTGCTGCTTTCCATTCACCAGTGGCTCACCTCCGCCGAAGCCTCACAAACTCCAATCAGGCAAGCGCGGGAGCTGTAACCCAGTCCGAATTCCAATCTGCAGACACAGGGCTTTTTTTTTTTTTCTTTTAACTCTATTAAAACACCACTTTGGGTTTTGAATGTCTTATTTATGAAATATATACAAACCTACGTAGAGGTGCAGCTGTGTCTAGATAACATAAATGACTTGATTTCAAAAGGTTTATGGGAAAATGGAATGAAAACACAAATTTATTTTGGTGCAAAAAAAAATCCATGCAGGGGCCAGCGCTGTGGCACAGCGGGTTAAAGCCTTGGCCTGAAGCGCTGGCATACCATATGAGCACCAGTTTGAGTCCCAGCTGCCCCACTTCCGATCCAGCTCTCTGCTATGGCCTGGGATAGCAGTAGAAGATGGCCCAAGTCCTTGGGCCCCTGCACCTGTGTGGGAGACCTTGAAGAAATTCCTGGCTCCTGGCTTCGGATTGGTGCAGCTCCAGCTGTTGTGGCCAATTGGGGAGTGAACCAGCAGACGGAAGACCTCTCTCTCTCTGTCTCTCCTCTCTGTGTAACTCTAACTTTCAAATAAATAAATAAATCTTTAAAAAAAATCCATCTAGGAGATCATCAAAAATATTATAGAAAATGCGTATTATGGAAAAAAAAACTATGCATGGACTGCAAAGATTTTTTTGCGCCACAATTAATTTATCTTTTAATCCTATTTTCCACAAACTTTTTGAAGTATTCTCATCTGGATATACACCAGCTTAGGCGCACGCGCGTGCACACACACACTTGCGCGCATACATTCAGAAACACTAGGACTCTAGCATGAACCAGAACTCAGCCAGATCCGAAACCTGGCACAACAAGCTCAACTTTGGACGGGCACTGTTGCCTTCCCATCAGACTCACAAACACAGAAGGTCTCGGTGCTGCCTTCTCAGACAGCAGGAAGAGGCTGGGGTCCCAGGCCCCTGGCCTCCCACTGAAACATCAGGCTGCTTCTGTTTTTCTAAGGAGGGGGCACTGTCAAATACTTTAAGTGAAGGGACTTGCATCCCACATTCAGACACGGCCCGGCCTCAGCACCGCCTTCTTCATTCCTGCCCATTCCCCCAAAAGCAGCTCAGTGGCTGCCCTGTTAGGTGCTGGGACCACACACACAGCTCCAGGCTTCTGTTGCAAAACTCTTGGGGCCAAGCACAATGACAATAAAACTCTCTCTCTGCAGCAGCTAAAGGAATGTTTAAGATCTTTAAAAAGAAAATGTAAAATAAATATGACAAGATAGACACTGGAGGGAGCTTTACACTTGTAGTGATGGGGGAAAAAGGCTGAAATGATCCACTCTGAAATTGAACACAGAAGTGACTGCTCTGGGAGATCACGAATTGAATTCCAGTTCTTACTGCTCAGTGTGTTCCCCCTGAATCCGGACCCAGAACCGTGTGCACCTGCAACGGGGGAAGCAATGGAACGATCCTTAAGACTCCTTAGCCAAAACCAGAGGCCTTTTACTCTTGGTTTCTGTGTGACCTGGATATATTTTCTCTGAGCATCCTCTTTCTAAGCAGGAGGATAGAATTGACACAGGAAAACAAGAGGAGTGCGACCAGTGACCCTTAAGTGAACCAGGCACGTGTTGCGTTCTCATTTGCTTTTTGGGAGGACTCTGCCCTCTCGTCCAGCCTCTCCCCACCTGAAGCCCCTGGGGACAAGGAGGGCATCTGACTCACATCCATCTGGACCCGACTACAGACGCTAAGCAGGCACAGCAAGCTCTGAGCCGCCAGCCCTGGTGAGATGTCGCGTTAGAGGACATTCTGCACACTCGCTCCTGCTTCACTTAAAAGGCCATGCTCGCTGGAGTGGCAAGAGCAGCCTTTCCTTGGGTTGTATTCAAGCCGTCCGCAGCCCCCGACCTCACACTCGGACACACAGGCTGCCAAGCTGTGTTCTGCACCACTTCCTGTGAAATGTCAGGGCTTAGCCTTGATGAGTGCATCTTTCAGCCCCAGGGGGCTAAGCAAGGAGCTGTCTGTACAAGCTGGGATGGGTGTCCCACCTAAAAACACATACCAGCTCGTGGATTAATGATCACCACCGCTCACTTGCCGCTTTCAAATCTAGGAAGCTTTCCTCCTCCATTCAGCAATGCTGATCCCACTCCTAAAACGGCAGCATCGCTGTGCGGGGCTTGGACGATGTGCTGGGATTGGGTCATTTCTCAGAAGCAAGCTTTTCTTGTTGGGCTTCTCAGAATGTCAAACATGGCCTTGACATGTGCATTTCAGCCCTTCAACTTGCCCTGCACAACAAACTCTGTCACCAATGCGAAGAGTATTTTCATCAGCCCTCCTCAGCACTCAAGACAGAATTTAATATACCTGGTTCTGGATTAGTAAGTGGATCACAGGCACCAAAAAATTTACAGGCAACTTTTGATTAAAAACAGTCTTACAGTGGGTGCTGTGGCACAGCCACTTGGGATGCCTACATCCCATATTGGATGGCCTGGTTCCAATCATGGTTGCTCTGCGCTTATGATATATTTTCCTACTGATGCACCTGGGAGATAGATGATGATGGTCCAAGTATTTGGGTTCCTGCCACCCACATGGGAGACTGAATGAAGTTCCTGGCTCCTGGATTCAGCCTGGCTGTTGTGGGCATTTGAGGATTAAACAAGTGGATGGAAGATTCTCTCTCTCTTTCTCTCTCTCACTCCTTTCCCCTCTTCTTCCCTCCCTCCCCCAAGTAAATAAATAAATGTTTAAAACATAAAAGACACAGTCTCTACTGTTGAAGACCAATGTGTTTATGTCAACCCAATAAAAGTCAAAATTCCTATTTGTATGCTATTAAAAACTGGAGAGTGAGCATTAGGAACAATTCTGCACTTTATCCTGGAAGCTTTAACTTCCCGCCTATGCCCTTTTCAATTCTAATCAATACCCTTTGACACTGCTGCCCCAAAGTCCCCCATGATGTCATGCACCTATTGATGGCAGTGATCTCTGCCATAACTCAAAATGCTCCCAGGGAGCTGGGCTCAGACCAAAACTAGACCGGTAATGCAGGGAGCAATAAAGCGGTTCGTTTGAAAAGCATAAGCTTCATAAATCACTAGCCCCGGAACGGACGAGATCTTGGAGGTGAACTATTCAAGAGCACGCCTTTGGGTGCGTGAAGCACCCGAGGCTCCTTGGCTGCCACGGCAACCAGAGGAGCCCGTCGCCACACCTGCTGTCTTCCAGTCTTCACCAGAGACTTCCTGCAGCACGCTGTGCCCCTTGGTCCTGCTAACACCCACACGGGCCCAGTGCACAGGAGTGCTCGGGTCCTGTAGAAAACACTCATGAAGAAACCAGTGCTTGAGTGAAGACAAGAAACTTACAGGAAGGGAAAGAAGTCATCAGAAAATGCCAAGAGGCACTGGCCTTGGGGTAGAGAAGTGGGGCTTTGTTTCAGTGTTTCGGGTGGCATTCACTCTGCTCCCTACCACTTTGTGAAATGACTGGGCATCACTGGCAGGTGACGAGGCTTTCATAGTCATCTTGGGAGGGGAAGACCAGAACTCTGTGTTTGCTTTTGCTTATAAGCAGGTTCCATCGGTTGTTCAAGGCAAGGTTTTGACACAATGCGCTCTCCTTTTCTCTTCCTGCAACTCACCTGCATTAAGCTGCAACAAGAGACTATAAGGGTGGACTATACGGCCGGTGCTGCAGCTCACTTTGTTCATCCTCCGCCTGCAGCGCCGGCACCCCAGGTTCTAGTCCCAGTTGGGGCGCTGGATTCTGTCCCGGTTGCTCCTCTTCCAGTCCAGCTCTCTGCTGTGGCCCAGGCCCTTGGGCCCTGAACTTGCATGGGAGACCAGGAGGAGGCACCTGACTCCTGGCTTTGGACCAGCGCAGTGTGCCGGCCATAGTGGCCATTTGGGGGCTGAACCAACGGAAGGAAAACCTTTCTCTCTCTCTCTCTCTCTCTCTCTCTCTCTGCCTGTCAAAAAAAAAAGGGGGGGGACTATTTGAAGGAGGGGTGAGCAAACAGAATTTATGCATTCCGTTGCCTTCTAAATTAATCATCCCAAGGAGAATGCAAGTTAAATAATTTTTCAAGAATCTAAAGGAAACTTTTAATAAGCTCTATTAATACCTTCTATTCACAGGGTATTTGAAGAAGTTTGTGGAAAAACATAATGCAAGATTTTAGAGCAAATTCTGACTTGCATGCACAGTTTTTAATAACACTGATTTTCCAGGAGAGGGTGTTGGGCGCAGCGGTAAGACATCACTTGGGACCTGGGCATTCCATACGGAGAGCCTGGGTAGGAGTCCTGGCTCTGCTTCTGCTTCCTGCTATAGCACACCCCATGAGGCAGCAGGATTCCAGGGGCTCAAGTAGTTGGATCCCTACCACTCATGTGGAAGACCTGTTTTAAGTTGTGGGCTCCTGGCTGTTGTAGGCATTTGGGGAGTAAGAGAGAGAGAGAGAGGAGATAGAGGATAGGAGAGGAGAGAGAGATTGATTTTCCACTAATTACTTCCCAAATGCCTGCAATTTCACTCTCTCTGTGTGTGTATGTGTGTATGCATGTGCATGCGCATGCCCTTCAAATAAAATGAAACATTTAAAAAAATTAAGATGCATTTTCCATGATCTTTTTGATAAACCCTTGTAATGGAATTATCTGTTTTTAAGGTAAAGATCAATTAGTTCAACCCTAACAAACACTCTGCATTCAGAGCTATTGAAGACACTACTGAGTACTCTAGTTCTTCACTTTGCAACAGGGAATCCGATTTGCCAAAGTTTACAGCAGAAGGAGGTGCGATACCATCTGTGAGGAGGCCATGACTCACGTAAGGGGACCTGCCCAGGATGACAGAGGAGGTTGTGAGAACGCCTGTTAATTGAGCTTAATTCTGAAAGCTCACGTTATAAGACATAACCCTCATTCCAGCATCTTCACACTATTGGAGTGAACACATGAAGTTGTTTTTTTTTTTTTTTTTCCCCCTCAACAAATCTACTTCTCAGACCAGGCACTCGTTGAGCCTAGCGGTTAAGACACCAAGTGTCCCCTCTTGAAGTGCCCGGGTTTGGTTCTTGGCTCCAGCGCCAGCTAATTCCGACTCTGGGAGGCAGCAGGGATGACTACAGTAACTAGGTTCTTGCCATGCAGGTGGGAGACATGGATTGCAGTCCAGGCTCCCGGCTGCAGCCCCAGCTGCTGTGGACACCTGGGGGAGCGAACCACCACATGGGACCTTTCTCTCCTCACATCTCTTTCAGCCTCCCAAATCAATTTTTAAAAATATACTTCTCTGAATCTCTGCCTTTACAAGTCAATATAATATGGATGTAATGAATATGGAATGGGATACTGAAGCATAAACCAATGGTTTGGCAGGTGCTAGAATGGCAGTAGCTCCTCTAGAGACGACTTCTGTCAGTCTCTCCTAAGCAATACGTTGGCACATGCAAGAGCTGTTAAGTAGTTGTAGAGTGAGGTTTGCCATCTAACCCTGAAGTCCAGGTAAGGAGCTTCTCACCATTAGACTGTGCGAGCCAGACGCCCACCTGGAAGATCCAAACTGCATGCACCCGGCGAATTCTGGCCTCTCAGTCTCAGCTGGGCAAGCCCGGGAGGCCCGCGGTGCAGCTGGAGAAATGCTTTATCTTACAGGGAGGCCTGCTCAGTGTGCTTCATGGGAGCAAAACAGTGGCTGATGGGAAACCTTGCAGGGCTGAGACTGAAGGTCAGGAATTCTTCAGCCCTCCCTGCAGTTTGCTGGCCTCGAGGAGAGGGTCCAAGGTTCCGGTGCCGGGGGTGCTGGTCTGGATGCAGAACGGTGTCAGTGAAGAGGGAATATCCACCAGCCAGCCCCCAGGGCCGGGCATGTGAAAGGATGGTGGGTCACAAAGAACATAATCCCGGGGCCGGCGTTGTGGCGCAGTGGGTTAAAGCCCTGGCTTGCAGTACCGGCATCCCATATGGGCACTGCTTTGAGTCCTGGCTGCTCTACTTCCCATCCAGCTCTCTGCTGTGGCCTGGGAAAGTAGCAGCAGATGACCCAAGTCCTTGGGCCACTGTACTCACGTGGGAGACCTGGAAAAAGCTCCAGGTTCCTGGCTTCGGATTGGTGCCGCTCCGGCCATTGTGGCCATCTGGGAGTGAATCAGTGGATAGAAGACCTCTCTCTCTCTCTCTCTCTCTCTCTCTCTCTGTAACTCTGACTTTCAAATAAAAATAAATAAATCTTTAAAAAAATGAACATAATCCCACCAAGTTCTGGGTTAGAGGAGTGGATCACACATTTCCATACTCACCTTGGTGGCACAGAAAAAGTATGACCAATGGTCACCAGGCCCGGGCAGAGGTGGGAGTGGACTGAACACTCCGGAAGGGAGCCTGGGGGCTCCAGGAAACCTGAGTTACTTGATTGGCCTCACTCTCTCTTAAAAAGATATACTTATTTTATTTGAAAAGTAGAGTCACAGAGAGAGATCTTCCAGTCACTGGTTCACTCCTCAGATGGCCAGGACTAGACCAAGCCAAAGCAAGGAGCCAGGAACTCCATCCAGGTCTCCATACGGATGGCAGGAGCCCAAGCACCTGGGCCATCTTCTGCTTTTTTCCCAGGCACATCAGTGGGATCTGGATCTGAAGTGGAGCTTCCGAGACTCTAACTGTTGCTCATATGGGATGCTAGTGTTGCAGGCTGCGGCTTAACCCACTACACCACAACGCAGGCCCCTGGGTGTCTCTTTTAAACAAACTACATTTATGTTACCAAACGCCTTCAGCAAAGCTGGCTTTCACCTTGATCTCTCCTATTTCTAAAGCAAATTTTCTATTAAAGATGTTAATGACACTGATGTCTTAAACGTGGAGATGCTGGGAGGTGAGGAGCACAAGCATTCTTTTTATTTATTTATTTATTTATTTATTTATTTATTTTTAACAGGCAGAGTGGACAGTGAGAGAGAGAGACAGAGAGAAAGGTCTTCCTTTGCCGTTGGTTCACCCTCCAATGGCCGCCGCGGCTGGCGCAGTGCGGCTGGCGCAGTGCGGCCGGCGCACCGCGTGGATCCGATGGCAGGAACCAGGAGCCAGGTGCTTTTCCTGGTCTCCCATGGGGTGCAGGGCCCAAGCACCTGGGCCAACCTCCACTGCACTCCCTGGCCACAGCAGAGAGCTGGCCTGGAAGAGGGGCAACCGGGACAGAATCCGGCGCCCCGACCGGGACTAGAACCCGGTGTGCCGGCGCCGCTAGGTGGAGGATTAGACTAGTGAGCCGCAGCCCCAGCAGGAGCACAAGCATTCTAATGGAGATGGGAATGAAAGTTAACCCTCTCCCAGGTGCTCAGCTCAGGTATGCTGTCGTTTAATTTTCATAATAACCCCTATGGTTTTAATGATAAGTGAGGATAATGTGGTAAAATCACTTCTGAATTCTCCACGCTAGCAGGCAGCTGAAGTAAACTTGGACCCGCATACCTCTAACTCTAAAAATTCATCTTTATTTTGGCACCCAGTAGGGTACCTGACTCAGCAAGTGCTTAATAAATCCTGGTGACTGAACCAATGAACCGGCTCAAAACACACAGGGGCTCTGATCTGTAGCCAATCCGATGGTACATACAATGTACTTCATTCTTTACTGAAATTGGTTAAATACACCTCAGTCATTTGGCACAACAGCAACAGAGTCACTATAATTGAACAATGTCACAGGATCGATATTTGCTGCTAAGGAATACATGAGTCGGACTGGCTTTGACATTTATCTTCCCAGATGAACACAACTCTGCTGGCCACTGACGCATCAGCGGGAGAGGGGCGTCCCCAGAATTCGCTCTGCTCCACACACCTGCCTTTGCTTTTGTCTGCTTTATGCAAAGCACAGCAATGATCAGCAGAACTCTGTGTTTAAACGTGGTTAATTGTAACCATGAGCGCCTACTTTTTCAGTCTCACAAGGCTTGCAGTTAGGCGTTTAGTTTTTTTCCCAACCTGGCTCATGGAGTTCTAAGGTTAAGGCACTTCCCAAAGCTCTCAGACATGCAAAACGCAGGCTCCTCCAGCCACCTCTGCCTTTCCCACCCTGGGCTATGTTTCTGACCAACTGGTTCTATGGAAGTTTCACAAAGTCATACTCCCCCTGCTGGCCTTCTGCGAAAGCTGTCTGGGCAAGCAAGTAGGAAGCTGGAGACGTTAAGGCAACAGAGAGATGGAAGTCCACTCCAAAGCATGATTTTTGCGTTTGTAAATTAACCCTTCAATCCATGGCTCGGGATCATTGATGTTCTTTGGCTTCGAAAGATAAGCATCAAATCATCGAGGTGGATGAAACATTGTAAGCAGATGGTGGCTGTGAGATAGCAGACAAGGAAGGGGCAGGCTGGGAGGCCTGGGCGCTGGCATTGCCTTGCTGAGATCCCAGGCAAGTCACAACCTGGAGTGGCCTTTCTTTCCCCTTACTACAACTTCCCATTCGGACATACTGGGACTCTTCTGTGTACTGAACTGACGTCTCTTCCCTGGAGGGATTTGTGATCTAGTTGATGATATGTCGTAAGCCAATTAGAGAGGCTGACAAGTGCTGAAAAGCCCTTTATGGAGGAGGAGAACCTGGGATGAGCTGACAAGGGTAAGTCTGAGCCACAGATGCGGGAGCCGGGGACATTCTTCCCTGGTGTCTGCACTGGGATTTCTGACTAATAGACCACGTCTGGCTTTTTCTGATGTAGCAATATTTGGGAGATTATGATTCAAGCAGTGATTTGTCTATACTTGTACAAGGATGCTAGCTGACACATTGGCCTTTGTTTTAAGCATTGTTAACAGGCAAAAACTCCAACTCTCCAAACACGGTGTGGTCATTTGCTTAGATAGATTCTTTAATTGCTAAAGTCTTCATCAAATTGTGTTTCCTTCAAATTATGCACCTGCCATGAACTGCAAGTATATTAGAATCTCATCCACAACCCCTAGAGAAACCAAGGGAATTTCACAGGCGCTCCTGTCAATGTAGCCGGGCTTCCTTTGAATGGGAATGGCTAAAGATGAAAAATACTTAGGAAAAACAAAAGGCTAGAGGATGCTTGTTTAGATGAACTATCAGTCTGTGCTCTCGAAGAAAATGACCTTTCATGCATAATCAATAAAAATACATAATTAGGTCGGCGCCGTGGCTCACTAGGCTAATCCTCTGCCTGTGGCGCCGGTGCCCCAGGTTCTAGTCCCAACTGGGGCACCAGATTCTGTCCTGGTTTCTCCTCTTCCAGTCCAGCTCTCTGCTGTGGCCCGGGAGTGCAGTGGAGGATAGCCCAAGTGCTTGGGCTCTGCACCTGCATGGGAGACAAGGAGGAAGCACCTGGCTCCTGGCATCAGATTGCCGCAGCGCGCCGGCCGTAGCGGCCATTTGGGGGTGAACCAATGGAATAGGAAGACCTTTCTCTCTGTCTCTAACTCTGCCTGTCAAAAAAAATAATTAATTCTAGCTCTATTATCATTACCACATGTGACTTCAATGCTGATGCTGAATTAAAGTCAATGACACATGTGTAAAAAACGCATAGACACATGTGGGAAGTTCAGGCCCTGTTACAGGCAGCACCTAGTGAAAACATCTGATGATGTCATTGTTGCTGCATTGACCTGTTATGTCCCAGAATCTTCAGGCTATCTTTTTGAAGGTAAAAATAATACTAGTAATAATAATCTTTCTGTCTCCATTAGGATTTAGGGCACTGGGGAGGAGGAAACGATATCAGGGCATCAGAATGGAAATACAGATCAGTAGTGAGGTTCAAATACCAAATTCCTGCCCACCACTACCCAGGGGTGGGGGGCAGATGAATGTTATCACAGTGCGGATGCTGCTGGCTCTCAGTGTACAGGGTGGGGGCCAACATTTGCAGTCAGCCTTGCCGAGACAGGTATCAATCATATCATTCTATGATTTCCTCAGAGGGAAGTAATTTCTCCACCCACTACAGTCCAATATTGCTTGATTTTTAAGATAAGACACTTAGGATTTTACCCCTTGTGTTTAAGTTCTTCAACTACAAATGTCTCATCCCTCACCCCCACACCCCAGTACACGTCGGCTGTTTGAGGTTAACCTGAATGTTTTATTTCATTTCTCTGTGTTTTGCTTAAGGGAGGAACACAAGACATATTAGTTGATTACACCACCAAATGCATGAAATATGGATTTGCTAAATCAGGGCAGTACAAACGCTTTTGGATCTTGCAGGCAAATTCTGAGATTGTGTCATCTGATGCGGTGAATACAAAGGTTTACTCCTTGAATTGTGAACTGTAGAATATGAACCTTGCCAATAGCAGCAAATGTCCCCAAAACCTCCCCCCCGCCTTTTTTTTTGTGCAAGCTCCCAGGTATCCAACGCCGAGCTTGCATACCCAAACTTAGAAGTAAGAAATTTTCTTTGAAGTAAATCAGGTCTTAACAGCCAGAGACTATTAAGATTAACACGGTGCTCCAGGCTGCTCCCTGCATTTTCTTATCTCCTAAGGGGTTATCCCTTTACTGCAGCCTTTCCAGCCATATCACAGACGCCTGTCAAAGCATATACCAGGCTGCACACACACCTCTCTGCCCACATTTAGACTATAAATGCCCCCTTTCCAACAAAACGATAAACTAAAGCCCCACCAGGTAGTGAACCTCAATTCAAACATCCATACAGTTCTATCCCTACCGACCCTCAGTTCTACAGAGATTTCATTTCCAGGGTTCCCCACCTCGACAGACAATAGAAGAAAATGAACCTCAGTGTCACAGACTTCAGAACTGACTAGATCTCCTAGGACTCATTCACCCAAACACTAAGAAACGCAAAGGGGACTCCAAATCCAAACCCACATCAGTACCATCACAATACAAGCCACATACATAATAAAGATTCATCTTGGATTTCTTTGTGGCTTTTCTCCCCAGCAACTAGGGCATTTCCAGATTCCCCGAAGGTCATGAGTTTGGCAATGGAACAATGGCATCCCCAGTGGCTGCACTGGCAACAGCAGTTTGTTCCTCTCTTGGTGATCCATGTCCTGGGGCTGCTGTCTGTCCTGGGAGCTGCAGAGGAAGTGGAGGAGGGCTGGACACAGGGGGAAACCCACTCCCTGCAGAGATGCTGGAATGCCCACTACCTGTCACCTCCGGGAGGCACCAGAGCAGACATTCTGGCGGTGAGCACCCTACAGGCACTGTCAGGGTTTCTACTAAAGGCTGATGAGGTCTCTGTCTGTCCACAAAAAGAAAAAAAAAGTTCCCTACCCTCTGCCCAAGTCATCTTAGAAAGGAAGAAAGGGGAAGGGAAATTGCACTTGCCAGACACATTTGTTAAGTGTACCGATCACTGAGCTGTATGCTTTGTGTTTAATCCTCACACACCTTACTAAGCAGAAATGATATGGCTACTACAGTGCTCATGCAGTGTTCAGCCCAGGCCTGCCTACATCCTAAATCCACATTCTTCCCATATATCATGCTGCCTTCAAAAGGGAGGAAAACAATTTCTTCTTCTTCTTTTTTTTTTTTTTACAGAAGATCAGTTTAGTATACATTAAGTAAAGATTTCAACAGTTTGCACCCCCATAGAAACACAAAGTGAAATATACTGTTTGAGTACTCGTTATAGCATTAAGTCTCAATGTACAGCACATTAAGGACAGAGATCCTACATGAGGAGTAAGTGCACAGTGACTCCTGTTGTTGACTTTACAAATTGACACTCCTGTTTATGGCATCAGTAATCTCCCTATGCACCAGTCATGAGTTTCCAAGGCTATGGAAGCCCCTTGAGTTCTCTGACTCTTATCTTGTTTAGACAAGGTCATAGTCCCTTCAGAGAAAGGTACCTCCTTCTTTGAAGACCTGTTCTTTCCACTGGGATCTCACTCACAGAGATCTTTCATTTAGGTTTAAACATGACAATAGGTCTGATCTGATTTCATCATCATTTAAAAAATCATCTATTATTTTTCACTTTATGTTTCTGTGTGGGAGCAAACTGTTGAAATCTTTACTTAATGTATGCTAAACTGATCTCTAAAGAGAATCGAAAATGAAAAAAAAAAAAAGGGGAGGAAAACACGCACTTTTAGATGCAACTACAACTTGGGCATTTTGCACAAGGTTAGGCTCCCCAGCCTCCTTCTGGTTTCAGCCTTGGGCTATCAGATGCTTTGTACCATGACTGTGACCCTCCTGTACTGTGGGCTCACTTCCCTCACAGGGGCACTCAATCCCTTCCGGGAGCCTAGCTAGCAGTGATATTGTAAGCGCCTAATGTTGAATGAATGGATGAGAATCAATGGGTGGGAAAATAAACACACGAATGAATGAGTCAAAGTGAAACTGGCAAGCCTCATCCTGGGACTGAATGGGCAACGCTGTCTGGATGAAAGCAACACATGTTAGTCACTGTTCTTTGAGCCACGTGACATAAGGCTTTGGTCTCTGAAGCAGCAGCCATGTGGGTGCTGATGGCCTGGGCTTTTTCACCAACAAGTGGCCCACCTGGTACACACTGATTTCCACCAGCCACTGAAGTAGCCTGAAGCCAACAATTCCTTTGGAAGGATCCAGCTTAGGGGAACCTATATTAAAGAGGTGGTCATTTAGACAAAAAGGAATTACTCTACAGTCCTATACTGCATTCCCCCAAATTAAATAACACGGTCAAAGAAAGTGGGGTAAAATCAAACACTGGTCTGCTTTTGAGTTTGGGAAAGTGAAACATCAGTTGTTTGCAGTAGAGATGCATCACTTGGGTGGTAAGAGGCACACTTCTTTCTATAGCCTTAAGGAGCTAATTAGAATGTGAGGAGGCAGTAATTACACCCTTAGAGATATCGGCTAGGTCCCTCGCTTTCCACAGCACAATCTCACTCCCACCTATCACTTAAATTAAGTGTCAGACATTGGATAAGGAAATGGACTTCCGGTCTTCCTGGTCTCTCACTGCCCAGGGACCTGTTCAGTTCCTAGCAGATCGCCTACTCATGTGATGAGACAGCATCTAACCAACTGAACTATTGCAGACTGAGGGCTTCCTGGTCACTGTTGAAACCATCCAACTAGCTACAAAGGCCCGCCCTTCACTCCCCACTCAAAATGCACATCAAGCTGTTATAACGGAGCTTGAGATGAAGCAGCTGTTGCATAATGAAACACTCATCCCCAGGGGATGGTGCCCACGACACAGACAAATGCCAGACATAAGAGAACCCAATGTCTGGATGTACTCAAACACAATTCTTATATTTCAAACTTGTACTCACGGCTTCATCAGTGTGGGAGCCACAGACAGGCTTAAAAACACATGTACAGCTGAACAACGGCAACAGGAGGCCAGGAGAACCTCTTCACTTGGGACTCCGAGTTTTTACGTTCATAATAAGGAGGCATAATGCCTCCTCAAGCTGGCGGCAACTCACTGGAAATACAGGTTGAAGCACTGCCTCAATATACTGGTAGATTGGAATATTTCCAACAAGGTCTATTTTTCTGGGTCTGCAGAATGATACTGATACAATTGTAGAATTTAAGGATCTGTGGATTCTTGTTCAGCACAGTGGACTGAAAGTACAGCTCCTGGAATCCGGAACGAAATGTCAGCTGTAATTAGCTAAGTTCCTGCTACGTCTCGGGCTTTGTACCAGGGGCCTGGAACATTACCTAATTTCATTTTTATAACAATTCTCTGAGGTTCCTCTTTTCCCAGCTATCATCCCAAGCTTGTCTTCCAGCAAATTACCTTGTACCATGGTTTCTCCAACAGAGTAATCATTTCAAAATAGAAGGGATTAAATAGAATAAAGCAGGGCTCATTAATTAATAGCAAGCAGCACAACAAGTGATGGTGACGGGTTCAACATCTAAGTTGCAGTGATTACCAGAGGCAGGTGGGAAATGGAGCTTTGTAGAAGGCAAGAACAGAAGTGGCAGACATCAGGGTCTGTGAGTCTGCCTGGTTCTTGGCCCCTACTAGTTCAGACTTGGAAAAAGAACTGGGCCTCCTCGTGTGACAGCGTTAACCTACCCCTTGCCTGCTTGCTAAGGACAGTGAAATGCAGTACCACTTTTGTTCATCAGAGAAACTGTTATACAGCAAAAATAAATGATCAACCCTCATGGGTTCCCCTGTTTCCTGGATTCCTTCTGCTCCAAGTATGGGACAGAATAGAGTTGTGGGAACTTCCTCCCCCACATCCCTGCTAGGAACAAAAATTATCTCATGGCAGGAAAAAAGGAAGAGAAAAATTTTAATCTTTTTCTCTCTTCTTTCAAATGGGTGGGGAGAATTATACACAGGAAGGGGAAATAGTGCCAGTATATAAGTCAATAATGTCAACATCATAGGAAAAATGTCTAATTCAGCTACTAGAAAATACATATCAGACTTTCTTCATCATCCATTTCACATTGAGTTGTCTATAACAAATGGTCATGATCTAGTGTCTACTGCTTATGAATGAAAAAATCAGTCAATAATTCATATGGTTGTGAAATAATACAATGTATTTTTTAAGAACTCTGTAGTTTAGACTGAATTAATGTAAAATTACTTCTACCTAAAATATCAAAATTAGATTTCACTGGCTCAACAATTAATGCTGCACCCCACATTTACTTTCCTTTGTGCCCTCTATCCTTATGGCCCTCTATAGACAAAGCCTTTGCTATAATCAAGGGGTATATAATATAGAGCAATCTAGAAAATGTGAGGAAAAACAATACCTATGCTATAGCATTGCTGTGGGGATCTACTATGAAAATGCAGGGCCCGAATTGTGGTACAGTGGGATAAGCCGTGGCCTGCAATGCTGGCATCCCATTATAAGCACTAGCCCCAGTCTCAGCTTCTCTACTTCCAACCCAGCTCCCTACTAATGTACCTGGGTGAGCAGTGGATGATGGTCCAGTGCTTGGGCCCCTGCCACCCATGTGAGGGACCAGGTTGAAGCTCTTGGCTTTGGACAGGTCCATTCCTGGTAGTTGCAGCCATCTGGGGAGTGAACCAGTAGATGGAAGATCAAACTCCCTCCAGCCCTCTGCTCTCCTTCTCCCTCTTCTTTCAAGTGAATAAATCAATCTTTTTTTTTTAAATGGACCTGAAGTACCTAACACATATTAAGTATTCATAAATGCCAACTATATAGCTACAAACTTTAAAAAACTTGTGTTTTTACAAGAGAAAGAGAGAGAGAGAGAGAGATCCCATCTGCTACCTCACTCCCCAGATGGCCGGCAAGGGCTGGGGCTGAGCTGGCAGCCGGGAGAGCTACCAGGTCTCCCATGTGGGTGGTAGGAACCTAATTACATCAGCCTTCACCATTGCTTCTCAGAGTTTACTTCAGCCAGAAGCTGGTGTCAGGAGTCAGTAGAGAATCCAGGTAGTCCAGTAAGAGACACAGTCATCTTAACCTACATTTTAGCCACTAGACTAAATGTCCACCTCTAAACATTAATCTAATAGAGAGATGCTATGTAAAGAAATCTCCAACTTGTTCGCATGCCCTAATTTTAAATATACTTTCACTACACTCCAGGCCTCCGATTCCTCTGAATCCCATCCTGTCTTTACTGTGCTGGTAATGGTTCCTGTCTCTTTGTCTGTATCCTATAGCTAAGTGTACAACACATGTCTGAATTCTTCAGTAGACCTTTAGTTTCTGGAAAGCAGAAGCCCTGTTTCATTTATCATTGTGTAGACAGAAGAATATGGCTTACATCCTGCATATTGTGAGCTTAGATAAGTATTTGCCGAATGAGTAAGTGAACGAATGCATGTGTGAATAATATATTGTGGAACAAATCCTAGAGCCCAACAGGTGCCTACCTCACCAATGCTTTAATCTTTTGTCAGTTTGACCTAAAATGAACATTTAGCTGTTCCTTTCACAAGCTCCCAGACTTTTATTTTTCCTAAAGTAAAATTTTACTCTTAAATGGAAAGCATCCATCCCACAAGGCAATGAGCCAAACCAGGGTCCCATCTCAAATAACACACTGATGGATTGCAGGTAACATTTCTATACTTAGAGAGGATTTTCTAACACAATGGCAAGGCAAACACCAACAACAGCTTCTAAGCCACAGCTCTTAATGGAGAGTAGAATATGAAAGCATTCTTTATACATCTGCTTCAACAAGTAAGGAGAGAGTTGCAATTTAGTTTTTACTGTCTATTCTAATTACTTCTATCTACCAAACTATTGAGGCCATTTAGGCTGGAAGAAGAAATCTCTGACTCTGTCCCAAAGAAGGCTAATCATAAATGATCAATAGCTCATATTTTACTGCCATTCCATAAAACAGTCCTCCATACACTGAACCCTAAACAATGAAGTATGAGCTAATCTTCAAGAAGTTTATGGAAAATGGAAGTGAGATATTTATGTAAAACTTTGAAATCCATGCATATGTGAAATACTCATAGTTCATAGAAATATATATTACCAAAAGAACTAAGCAGGGACTTCAATTTTTTCATGAAATTTGATGTATCTTCATATGTTCAGAAGAACACATATTCAAGCTCTATACAGATTTGAGTAATACACCAGGAGTTACGACCAATTCAAGTCAAATTATATTCAGTAACAATAATTTACAAAGTATATACTTTCTGGTCATTCATAGACTGTGTGGCTTTGTACAAGTCATGTAATCACCCCCTGTAAGCCCCAATTCCTTTCCTGTTGAATGAGGATAATAATAGCACATGTGTCTTATGACTATCACAGACTTTTTGATGAGCTGATGCCAGTAAATAGTTTAGCACGTGCTTAGCACATAATAGATGCCCAACAAACTTTATTTATTATAATCACTGACATAATTAATAACCAAGAGCCTCTTTTTATGAGTTCTATTGCTGTCTACTCATTTGTCTAGTAAGCACTCATTCTTCATGCTTTATAAATACATACAAAACTATATTATGAAAATCTTTTATGGTACTTAGAATGGCTTCCTTGTGACAGAAGGAATATTCCCCTCCACTGGGAGTGCAGCAGTGTGCACAAGAGAGCTCCTGGGCCATGTTCCTTACTTCCTTTTGGAGAAATTAGCCCATATGGCTTACAAAGGCACGAGGGGAACCTGCTTAGAAGGGACACAGCTGGATGTGTGTGATGATCAGCATCCCAGCTCTGTCACCGAGAGATAGGTGGACAAGCCGTGAGGCTGGGAGGGAAAAGGGCTGGCGACAGCGGAGATGGACTCATGGGGCTTTCTGCCACGGTTTGGTAGAGCCCACCCTTGTACCCCACCCCACCCCTGCTCCCAGTGGAGGGCCATGTGAGAAGGTTGGGAGCAGAGGCAGCTAAGGAACTGTTCATCCTTTTACTACTGCTATGGCTTGAATGTGTTCATCAGCAGTTCATGGGATGAAAATTTAATCCCCACATTCATATTTAAGTGATTTGAGGAGGTGGGGCTGTTGGGAGGTAATCAGGTGTAGATACAGTCTTGAGGGTTTGGCCCCCCATCAGTGGCTCTATAAGGAAAAGGGAGAGGGAGACTCCAGTGGGCATGCTGGTCCTGTCTCACCATCGGACGCCTCTGCCATGGGGTGATGCAGCAAGACAACCCTCACCAACACCGAGTAGACTTGGGCACCACGCTGTTGGACTGCCAGCTTCCAGAACTGTGAGCCCAGTAAACTCTTCTTTATAAATTACCTCATCTCAGGGATCTGTTCATAGCAACAGAAAACGGACGAAGACACGCACAGAGCTTTGAAAGGGCAGACCCTCATTCTTTGACACTGTTTGCCATGATCCAGCCAAGGGCATTTGGTTCTGGTGCAGAGACACATGAGCAGCAAGGATGGCAGGGGGTGACAGCAATCCTTTCTTTTTTTTTTTTTTAACAGGCAGAGTGGACAGTGAGAGAGAGAGACAGAGAGAAAGGTCTTCCTTTACCATTGGTTCACCCTCCAATGGCCGCCGTGGCCGGTGCGCTGCAGCCGGTGCACCGCGCTGATCTGATGGCAGGAGCCAGGAGCCAGGTGCTTTTCCTGGTCTCCCATGGGGTGCAGGGCCCAAGCACCTGGGCCATCCTCCACTGCACTCCCTGGCCACAGCAGAGGGCTGGCCTGGAAGAGGGGCAACCGGGACAGAATCCGGCGCCCCGACCGGGACTAGAACCCGGTGTGCCGCGGTGCCGGCCCAGCAATCCTTTCTAACACATATGCACACAGCCCACAAAATAAAAGAAGTGCTCTCTTCAGATGATACAAAAATCCCATAGTAATGTAAATTACGTCAGGCCTCACTGAATGAACTGAATGGAAATGACCATGGTCCCCTGCCCTGGCTCCTGTCATGCGCACTGGAACATCTTCAGCTGCCCTTTGCTTGGGAGGTGTGCAGGCAGTGAGCGATGGTGGCAGCCTCTTAGCATCTCCGGGGACCTCTGAACAAATGAGCTATCTTGTCAATAGTCCCAGAATGGCAACTCTCCAAATAAATACTAAAACGCACCCACCATTGACATCACTTTAGGGGTTCAGAGTGGGGGCATGACTCCAAGGGATTGCATGTTTTCACTGAACGACAGCTCAGCTATGGGACAATACAGAACATGACGGAGACATCCTAGGAGTCACGCTGGGGTTCTGGGTACGTCTACACAGCCTGTACAAGGCAGCCACTCGCAAATGCCTGCGTTCCTCTGCCTCAAATGGATAAAACTCAGAGCCACACTATCCAAATTTAGTAGTACGCTGAGGCTGGCTGACTTGTCTTCAATGTGACAAGACTCTATGCTCAGATCTGAAGCAATTATTAGAAAGTGAGAAAACAGACACTACTTTTGGGAAGCTGGGAGATGGTTTCATATTCTAAGTCACCACCAGATAGAAGGACCCCTAAAAATAACTTGGAGGGCTATTAGCTCACAGCCCCAGTGCACAAAATCTAACAGACTGTCCACCTCTATCTCTCTATTTTAAATGAAGATTTAAACTGCGAACAGAAACTGAAGATGTACATCATCCATAGAATGTTCCAGAATTCTGCTGCCGACGCCCACCTCACATCCACTCAGTCTGAACCTGAGTTACGAGTGACAGGCCACACAGTCACTGACCTGAAGCAGAAAACTCATTCTGGCTGCGCACCAGCACCCTTCTCTCCGATTGACACATGAAAGTGTAGGTTCCCTGTTGCAACACAGGGAAGAACCTGAGCACAGAGTGGCGGCTTTGTTTGTTGGGTTCATCCAACTGAAGTTGTTGGGGTGCAAGTGTATTTTAAAAGCAGTTGCTTCTGGCCTTCTTGCCTTAGGCTTTCATCTGACACAGTGTGAGAAGACATACACTCACACGTGTCGCCGGATGACTCAAACCGAAATTAACCCCATGTGTCAGGCAGTGGCATCATTTTCACATAGCAGGGGCACAGGAGATCAAAAGCGACATCATCTGCTGCCCCAACAGTTAGTTTTGTCCCCTTCCCCTTTGAATAAACAACAACTAAAGTAGGTGATTTTAAAATAGCACATTGGTGTAGCTCTGACAGGAGGAGACTGGAGGCAAGGCATAAGTGCTCAGGCTTTTAGGGCTTGCATTTTTCCTGTTTCTCTGGAAGGGCATTTTTCAAAGCTATTTTGAATGTGAAAAGCTGTGTGAATGTAAACACTGGCCTGCCTCCTACTGCAAGGTCGTTACAGGCAAAAGGGTGACAGCAAGGACAAGTAGATGCAGAGCCTTGCATGTACATAGGCAGCATGAGTGCGCACGTATGCACACTGGTGGTGCGCACGTATGCACACTGGTGGGGAGTGTGGGGGCAAGTGTGCATACGTGGGAGGTGGTGTGCCTGCATTTGCACACTGCATATTTACTCTTGCGGAGGGTGAGAGTGTGCAAATATACAGGTGCAAGTAGCTGCATGCATTTGTACACTGGAGGAGCAACTATACATGCACACATACACACATGTGGAAGGTATGCACAAATACACATGTGCAGGGGTGTGTGTGCACACATGCAGGGGGAATGTGCACACACATACAAAGGGAGCAAGCTCACATGCACCAGTGTGGGGGATGTGTTCACATCACATTTGGGGGAATGTATACACACACACACACACACACACACACACTCCTGCCTGCATGGGTTGTGGCGCAGACACACATACACATTCCTGCATACCAAGTGGGGAGTACTGAGGACAACCACAGCTCTAATATAAACCACAGTTAAGTCCTAAACTGATGATTTTCTATGGAAATAAACATGGGACACAATGCAGCTTAGCCAAGATTGACCTTTAAGCCCATTTCACAGCCATGGCACATGCGTGTTTTCCAAGCTGCTAATCCCAGCACCTGTTGCTAAGAGAGCCCTTCCATAGGCTACTCATCTTCTGAAGTATACAGGGGTTTGGGTTTTGCCTCTGAATGCTAAAAAGGATGGCTAAATCACTTTTGCGTTTGTTCCAAATTGGAGCAGAACAGCCCAGGCTCGCTGCCGTCGGCTGTCCTCCAAGAGGGCTGCACGTTTGGAGGTTTCAGAGACAGTGGGCTAGACTCCGCATCGAGAAACGACAGACCCAGAACTCTGGCGAGGCTGCTGCCAACTGGGCAGCTTCAGGAGGTGCACAGCAGGGGGTGAGCGAGAGAAAGCCTAGCATACCAGCGTGGGCTGTGCCGTGGCTCATCCTAGCACACCGGGCATGCTCTCTCTTCCCTGCCTACCGCAGGAGTCAAGACAGCTCCTGCCCTCACTCCCCTTCTGCAGCGTCTCGGGCATGCACGCTTCTGCGGCTGCTATAGCTACCCTGAATTTCTTGCCTGCTCTTCGAGTTGAAAAACTCCCCTTTCTTGTGGAGAGTTGGCCAAGAGAGGGGCTCAGATTCTCTGTAGCCTTTGCAACTCAGCACCAGGAAATCCTCTTCTACCTCTAAACCACTCCCTATGGAACCCAGGAGGTCCCCCCAGTCTCCACCAAATCAACACCCCTATCAGCATGCAGTCAACCTGGCACACTTGACTTCCCAGTGCAGAGACCCAGGGATGAATCCAGTCTCCCCAAGTGAAGTAGGAAAACCCTATATGAATGCACATGCGGCCACCAGGGCCTCCACCACTCACAGACCTATGCTACCTTGATCTGGTGGTCTCTGTCGCCTCCGTTCTCCTGCCCTGTGGCAAGGCAGTCTAATTTTAGTTCTTTCATATGTACACAAGTCAAAGGGAAACCAGGGATGTTAAGGGGGGGGGGGTATAATATGCCTGCAAAGACAGTATTGTCCTAAGTCACGTGATCTGATTCAGGGAAGGAAGTCTGGATGGAGAACTGCCAATACTTCATGGAATAACAGGATAATCAGCACAACAGGGCTGGAGAGGATCCTTGCATTCACGTAGCCCTCTCCACAAGCGTATTTCCCCCAATAGCCACAGAGCCTGAAAACTGCCATGTGACCTCTGATCTGATGATGTTCAAGTGTGACTTCCACGATCCTTCAGTGCTTCTTGTCTTTTTGCATTGGGCTGCATTCCACCTCAGTTTGCCCCATTCTCCCTGCCCTTTGCTAAGAATGATCTCATGACCTATCCGTTATACTTCTCCTTACTCTGAAGATACCAAAGATATAAATTCAGGCTTTTCCAGGGTCCCTCCCCTGGTCCCATGAGCCACTCCCCTACACTAAAGTCTCCTGGATACTGTGGATGCTTTCATCAAATAGTCACCCTGAACCAAGTCCTTGTGACCCAACCATAAGGAGTGTTAGCTCCCATGATCTTGGAATGCTAGCCATACTAGGCTGGAAGATTCAAAGATGTGATGTGAGACCAGCCATGCCTTCCTCTCTTTGTCTGAGACTGGGGTTTGGAGGTGTTCTATTAGCCTAGGACAGATTGCACAGCCCCTTACCATCGGCTATTTATCAGACAAGATCAGGCGCATTCAGGCCGGTATGTGTGTAAACCCACTGGCTATTCATCAGTGACATGGAGGGTGATACAGCATGTGCAGGGTCTAATATCACCCACCAGTTCTCCAAGATTAACCTGGGGAGCGCAGGACAGGAGAGGAGGCTAGGCAATGCTTTCAGAGCAGGGAGAAGTTAAAGAAGTTTGTATATAATCAAAGTGCTCCTCAAGCAGGGAGCTGGAGGCTGCCAGGGTAACAGGTTCACGTGCAAGTCTACTCCAAGGTCCCTGATTATCCTAACAAATAACAGAGTTCTTATGAGTCAAGTTTCCTAACACAGTATACACCTGAGCTGCTCCAAATAAGTGAAACTTCTTAACTGGATTTGCCTTGCTAGCTCCTGGGGCCACAGGCTGTGAAATCAGAATTCATAATGTCAAGTCCTTTGAACTCTTCCAAGCACTGTCACATCTTCGGCATCACAAGAGCCTGCAGGCAGTCTATGCGACGGGAAGAGCAGGTGTGAGCATCCAGAGAGGCTGAGTGGTTTTCCGACGGTTGACGGGAAGCAGGTGGCGGTGTGCAGCCTGGAACTGGGCCTGCTGCCTTCCACTTTCCTTTGTGATGGTCACTACAGTATCACCGGGTTACAAGTGGAATCAGAGCTGTGGGTTAAAAACTAAGGAAGGGAAGGAGCACACAGCTGCTGCACGTATGCGAGTGTTCCGAGTGGCGCCTGCACCCAGCATTCGGTGGTATGGAACCATCTACGTAGTTCATGTGGAAAACCACAGGGCAGGACAGGTTTTCATAGGGGAAACCGTCAGAGGAGCCTGATGTTACTTTCTGTGTGTCCCAGGCTGGACCGACAAACCTTTAGCATTTAATGTTGGGATCTGGCTAAGCTCCTTCCGGCTTTGCCCTGCATTCTAGTGTGTGTGTGTGTGTGCTGCCAGCACCAAACACACACAGACCTGGGCTGGCCATGTGGCGCAGCTGGTTAAAGCCCTGACCCGAGTGCCGGCATCCTATGTGGGCGCCAGTTCAAGTCCCGGCTGCTCCACTTCTGATCCAGCTCTCCACTATGGCCTGGGAAAGCAGTAGAAGATGGCCCAAGTCCTTGGGCCCCTGCACCCACATGGGAGACCTGGAGGAATCCCCTGGTTTCTGGCTTCGGATCAGCTCAACACCACCACTAGTGCTGCCCCGCCCTTGAGGACCTTCCAGAACCATCCGATGGTGGTTCTCTGCCGGATTCTGCACCCAAGGCCCCTGTAGGATATTTCACGTTGTGCCCACTGCACCTAGGCTCAGGCCACCAAAGCAGAGCAACATCCCAACTCTTGCCTCCCGTCCCTCTGCAATGCTACCAAGTCCTAGATCTCCCACCTCCTTCATCTTTCAATAGTGTACAGATGCTTTATCTGAGAGTCCTATGGAACAGAGCAAAACAAATATTTACAAATGCTTTCTGTCTCAAGAATCCTCTATACCCACAATCCTTCCATTCGAGGAAAGGAGGGGGCCCTGCTTCATCTCACTGCACTAAGTTGTTTACCAAAAGCGGCCCACGAGGCACTTGCATTCCTTGCCCAAGTGTAGTTCAGATGCTTTTCTGTAAAGCAGCATTTGAATAGTGTTTACCTCTTCACTGTCCTGGAGCGCAGGTGCACCCGAAGCTCCAGTTGCCTGGGAGTGAACCACAGGATAGCATCCCTCACACACTATTTGATCCCCCAGATGCCCCACATTTCCTGAATTATCCTTCACACTTCTCTCTTTCCTTCATACCAGCAGACTGCAGATGTCTATAAAATTTTTCAGCTGTAGCCTGGGTCCCTCAAGTTTCAGCACGGATGCTTGCCTTGTAAATACCAAAGAGCTTGCCAGATTTACTTTTTTTTTTTCATTTGCACATTATCACTCCTTTTTGCGTGACTTCACCTTTCAAAATTTAGGGCTAACAGGTCATTTGGGAGAAAGCTGGCAAGACTGAGACTCCCCAAAGCAGTGCTCAAGTGCTTATCACACGGCCCTTGCTCAATTGCAAACAGACTTACACACTCCACCTCCCATAGCAGAGGACCCTCTGTGCTGGAACAGACAGAAAGCATGCACAGTGCCTGCATAAAGACAACAGGACTCCAGTTCACAGCTAGCCCGAGGTTAGCTACAGTCACATGTTTGCAAGACAGGATGGAGCAGATCACAAGGAAAAACTGTGGCACCTCTGCCCACGATTCTGCTACAGCAGAAGAGCTCGGAGAGGCAAGGCTCTCATTCACCGTTTCACTCTGGAAGGCGATCACTTGCGGGAGCTGCAAGCCTTGTGAGGACAGAAGGCATTATTGCTTTAAAGTCATGAGTGATGAGTCATCTGGGGAGAAGGAAGTTGACTCTGACATTCACTTTGACAGGGCTTTTTCATGGGAAGCGAGGAGGGGCTAGGAATGGGGGCAAGCGTGGGCAGTGCAGCGAGAGGACAGAAGGGTGAAGCCAGCCAGGCACACGAGGACGAGAACTTGCAATCGTGGACCGTATGGAAGAGCTGCTGGTGAGCCACCGTAGCCAGAGGAAGTTGTTGATTGGCCTGGTTCTCAGGGCGGGGGTGGGAGGGTGGGGAGCAGACAGCTCTTCTGTAAGCAGATGGATGACAAATCTCTAGGAGGAGGCTGTGTTGCTCATGTGTGAAACGGTCTCAGCCAAAGAGTAAAAGCGCCAAGCCATGTATGTAAGCAGGAGCCACCTGGCCTGTGTGTGGTGCTGGGGCGGGGTGGTGTGTGTGTGTGTGTGTGTGTGTGTGTGTGTAGGAAGGAAAGACGGTGGCAACACAACCTCATGCTGAAAACTCCAGGACCATCAAAACACACTGGTCTCTACTTGTACATCTGTCTGTCTCTCCCTCTGTCGTCTTTCTTGTGTCTCCCGCCCAACCCATCCCAACACCCTCCAGCTACTTTAACCTCCTCTCCATCTCCCAGATGAATGAGGGCGCTCCAAAATTTCGGTGGGAAAATGGGATGAAAAGATAGGTTCGGGGCTGGCGTTGTGGTGCAGCAGGCTGAGCCAACGGCTTGAGACGCCAACATCCATAACAGAGTGCTGGTTCGAGTCCCAGCTATTCAGCTTCCAATCCAGCTCCCTGCTAATGCATGTGGCAAGGAATTGGAAGATGGGCCAAGTGCTTGGATGCCTGCCATCCACATAGGGGACACGGATAGAGTTCCTGACTCCTGGCTTTGGACCAGCCCCAGCCATTGCAGTCTTTTGGAAAGTGAACCAACAGATGGAAGCCCTCTGTCTCTCCCTCTTCTCTGTTACTCCGCATTTCAATAAATAAGTCTTAAAAAAAAAACTGGAAAAAAATCAAATATGAAGGAGGACCAATATGGCAGTGGTCAGCAGTAGCCAGCCAAAAGTCAGAACAAGCCCTTCCACATCCCTCACTGAAACACATCCTTTCCCCATAAAGTCTGTTTCCATGGACTGGATTTTACTGGGGGAAGAGCAGGAGGAATTCTTGCAAGGTGCAAGGTCACAGTTCAGAGGTGAAACCCCCACAGCCCGGACCCCTCTTCAGCACAGATGTGACAGATGCTGCTTGCCAGGAATATTCCCATCATTCTTTAAGGTAAACTGAGGCATCTCCATCTCTGCACTATTGACATTTGGGCTGGGTAATGTTTTTGTGGTGAGGGCTGTCCTTAGCATCCCTGGCATCTTCTCACTGGATGCTGGTTGCACCTCTCCAATCATGACATCAAAAATATGTCCAGACATTGCCCACTGCCTGTGGGCAGAAGTAAACTGTCTACAGGTTTAATGGTTCAAAACTACCCTCTTGCTTCTTACATGAATGTTCAACACGTGTACCCAATACGTTCACAAACACAGTGTTATTATAAAACGCTGAGAGAAGGTGATCTTCCTTCTGATGGTTCATACTCTTATCCCCTCGACTTGTTGTCAGCCCTCATAAAGTTATGAGCATAACATCAAGAGCTCCATTTTCAAAGTGACCTCAAGCGTCTCTACTGTTTACAGCATCGAGCTCTAGAAGTGGGGACGCAAATACTCAGGCGGGATGGAGCTCTCATTGTTTCATTCAGTTTCTGCAAAACAGCACGGCGCACAGATGCACGCCTCTAACTGGGCTCAGCTCACCGTTCGCACCCGCGAGGAAAAGCAGATGCAGGTCGACTGAAAATGTATTCGGTTGGGTGCTGAGACTGTTTTGAAGTATTTTTCTTCTGAAACCCTGAAAATTCCTCCCAGGTTTTTGGTGATTGGAGGGATGGGACTGTGGGAGCAAGACTTTGCTGTACTCGGAATTATTTAGCAGACTCAAATGAACGGATTTGTTTCCATTGATAAAGGTACTGGATACTTAATTCCACGTTTATGCACTGGGCCTTTTCTATATGGAAACTACCACTGTGGGGCATAAACAAGGCATGACTGAGACGTGGCTTCTCTTCTCTGGTATATCAGGTCTATTAGGAGGTAACGTTTCTAAAGAGCTCGCACTGTTGCTCCACACTCATGTCACACTCACAGCCACGTTGTGGGGTAGCAATTATAACACAAGCAAGTTTGCAAATGGGAAAACAAGACACAGAGAAGGGGGGGTATCTCCCTCAATGCCAGTGCTCACTGACACAAAGGGAGACTGGACCCCGGGCAGGCTCCCACGAGCCAACACCCGATCCTGTGCTGTGCTGTCTAACTTTTACCACACCACCAGGCAGAAGGTGGCAGGTGCTGCCGGCAAAACGGAAATACAAGTGGTGAAGGGGTTCAGGAGCTCAAAGGAGGCAGAGACTTGCAGGGGTGGGGCGGGATAGAGGCTGGGAGCAGCGTGGGGATGGGTCAGATGGAAGTGAACTCAGACAGGAACACGCAGAGGATGTTGCAAGGATGATACGGAGCGGGGTAGGCTGCAATTCAGGCTGGCAATGCGGCCTGGATGGAAGGGGCAGGGGAGGCTGGCAGAGGTCACCCGGGGCTGGGGTCTGAATTGGTCCATGTGTTGGAAACTTCATCTTCCAATTCACGTGGCTTTACAAGAGGAGCAGGTGGAGGATTCGATCCGTCTGTGCCGGCCCTGTGACCGTGGGCTTCCCACTCTCCAGAATCATGAGCCAAATACACTTCTATTCCTTATAAATTACTTGGTCTCAGTTAGTTTAACAGCATCAAATTGAATATGACATCTGACCACCCATTGCCATGCTTGTTCCCTTTGTGGTTGGGTGATGAGAACAGAGAGGATTCTGGGACCAGAAAGCTCACAGGCTGAGCTGTGGCTATGGTGAGTTCCGTAATCATCTCATTTTTTTTTTTTTTGAAAGACAGACTGACAGCAGCAAGGGAGGGAGAGAGAAAGATGAAGAGGAGGAGAGATGTCATCCATCCGCTGATTCATTCTCCAAACGGCCAGGCCTGAGCCAGGCCAAAACCAAGCTCCTAGAACTCTATCTGGATCTCCCATGTTGGGGGGCAGAGCCTCAAGTATTGGGTCATCATTTTCTGCCTCCCAGGACTATTAGCAGGAAGTTGGATGGAAAGCAGAGCAGCCAGCACTCAGACTAACACCTATGGGATGCCAGCGTCACAGGTACCTGGGGCACGACGCTGGCCCTCGGTGTCATTTTAAGAGCCCCAGATTTGAATCCTCAGCCCTACTATTTCATCTCCATAGAGAGACATCCTCAGTTCTTGTAAACTCCCTTTCCTCTGACTGACTGCAGACTTTACTTTTCTCACTGGCACTGCAAAATATATAAAGAAATGTGACAGCAGGCAAAAAATGGGATGTTTAGAATCTCTTAGCATAAAAATAATAGCAACAATAGCATCAGAGTTTCTCTTTGTGTTTCTATGAGTTTTAACCTCATTTGCTCCACATAAAAACAGTGAGGACGGGTGAGTATTTAACCTAGGAATTAAGATGCCTGTGTCCAGGGCTGGTGCCGCGGCTCACTTGGCTAATCCTCCACCTGCGGTGCCGGCACCCCGGTTTCTAGTCCCGGTTGAGGCGCCGGATTCTGTCCCGGTTGCTCCTCTTCCAGTCTAGCTCTCTGCTGTGGCCAGGGAAGGCAGTGGAGGACGGCCCAAGTGCTTGGGCTCTGCACCTGCATGGGAGACCAGGAGGAAGCACCTGGCTCCTGGCTTTGGATTGGTGCAGCGCGCCAGCTGCAGCGGCCATTTAGAGGGTGAATCAATGGAAGGAAGACTTTTCTCTCTGTCTCTTACTCTCTCACTGTCTAACTCTGCCAGTCAAAAAAAAAAAAAAAAAAAAAAAAAGATGCCTGTGTCCCACATTGGAGTACCTGGGCTCAATTCCTGGCTCCACCTCCTGAGTCTTCCTTCCTACTAATGCAGATCCCGGAGGTAGCAGGGATGGTTCAGTTAGTTGGGTTCCTGTCATCCATGTAGGAGACCTAGACTGAATTCCTGGTTCCTGGCATTGCCCCCAGTCTAGTCCCCCACCATCACAGGCATTTGGGAAGTTGAATGGGAGCTCTCTGTCTGTCTGCCTCTCAATTTTTTTTTTTTAATGGCACGTAGGTATTCCTGCTTCTCCCTTGGGCAAATAGGGAAACAGAGACAAAATAGTTCATGGATTCTTTTACCAAGATCACACAGCAAAAGGATGGTCCCAGGTCCGCGAATTCTTAGCTGGCAGTTAATCCTACCCTAGCTCGATTTTAAGTGCGTGTGCCTGAAAAGCTTGCCACGCAGGCAAAATCACAACCAGCCTCAGAATTAGTAAGCGACTGAATTTGTCTGCAGCGACATTATTTTTTGCGATGAGTGTTGAGACTGTGAACAGAGTTAAACGTTAGAGAAGAAAAACATTCCTGAAGCTTACTGATCAGTTGCTGCACCTGACAGTCCCACAAGCGCTGGCGGGAAGACTCGGGTGGGGCTGAGCCAGGACATTTCAAGACCTGAGTGACTGAGTCTCCCCTATTTCTGAGCTCATCTTCCAGATCGCAGTACCCACCGGAATAAAGCTGCAAGGCTGTTGTACAAGAATCAAAAAGAAGGAAGGAAGGAAGGGAGGGACAGAGGGAGAAGAAGATAAAAGAAAGGAAAAGGAACCACTGCCACAACCACTGGTTGTTCCCACCCTCAGCCTGCAGTACACAAAGCCGGGAATTTTCCACAAAGTGAGGCTCTGTATATACACCACTTCCAGGCATGTTTTTGAAACAAGGGCTATGCCTTTTACCACAAATAATGTGTCTTGTTGTATGTTGTTACTTACACAGATGTTCCATAATGTTTTGCATATGGCTTAGCCAAAGAAAGCTTTTTCCCTTCCATTTTTGGGAAAAACGCAACTGCCTATGTAAGGAAGAGGAGAAAAGTCTAGTCTGTACATGATTGCTATGGAGATAATGGGGCAGGGTGACAGTGTGTGTGTGTGTGTGTGTGTGTGTGTAGTAGGGTGATTCTCTATCCAGAGATGCCAACCACGTTCTCTAACTTTATTTACTGAGTCATTCCTATGGGATTTGGGAGCACTGAGTGCATCCAAGGTTGATGGCATTTGCTGGGATAGCACATTATCAAAAGCCTCTCTCAAAAGGGTTTGGGTATTTACAGAAGAAAAGAGGCGGGAGAAATGTGAATGCACTTGAGGTTTTTTTTTTCTTTCTTTCTTTCTTGGCAGCCTCTGCAAGTGAAAACAGCAGAGCGCTCTCACGTTTCCATGACCTGCCCTGGTGCAGTCCAGGATGCACATATACGGTATCAGAGAGCAGCTCTCCTCCATGCCGGGAGAAGGAGGGTCCTGGCCAACGTGTGTTTCTTTGGGGAAGTGGGAGTGGGGATGGGAGTGCAGATATGAGGGGGAGTGGTGAGATGTGCTCCAAGCCTACTGGGGTTTTAGAACAGAGAAATACAACCGACGGAAGGGATCCGAGAGGCAGGGCAGACTATAAAATATACATCTCTTTTATTGTGCTCTCACCAATTGAGAGAACATTCTGCTGGGGGGATGTCTGCCAAGGACTTCTAATTCAGTTTGTTCCACCCGTTTTATTTTTAAACCAGAGTGAAGATCTTATTCCTGGAATGTTATAAGATTGGTGTGAGCAGAAATGGGCAAATTTACTTTAGAAGTGCTTTATGACAACTTGGAAAAGACCCCCTAAAATCCTCCCTGTACACTTCAGGGGGTGAATTTCCTTTCCTTCTTCTTCTGAAAAAAGCTGCCTTGACTTTTACAAAGGAAAAGCTGATTATCATGATGAATGTATTTGAAAATAACACTGCATGCCATCCATTAGGTATTCACTATTTGGGATCTTCAAAAAGTTTATGGAAAAGGAAAATTATGAAAAATATATAAACAGATTTCAACATTTGTTGCACAAAAATAAACTTACCTTTTAATTCTGTTTTTCAAGAACTTTCTGGAGCACCTTTGTGGATGTCAGGCAGCATAACAATTTGTATGCTTTCTCTCTAATTCTCACAAACATATTATCATCCTCATTTATAGATAAGAATCTAAAGTAGGGAGCATTACTAGAACCAAGTTCAAACCTACATGGTGATGATATGAAAACCCTCAACCACAATGGAATTTTGTATCCTGTGTTCCTGTCCAGCATATCATAAACTATCAATGCAAATGATTAATGAAATGCACAACTTGGACATTAGTTTATGCTATAGTTTGGCTATGGTTTTGAGTTTGACTCTCCAGAGTTCATCAGGTTATGCTATGGTTTGGCTCCTTTTATAGTGTGTCTCTCCAGGGTTCATTAGGCTATGCTGTAGTTTGGCTATGGTTTTAAGTTTGTCTCTCCAGGGTTCATCAGGTTATGCTATGGTTTGGCTAGGGATTGAGTGTATCCGAGGTTCATGTGTTGGAAGCATGGTCCTCAGTTGGAAGTAGAGGTGGCAAAACCTCTGAGAGGTGTGGCCTGTGTGAGATGGCTGGGGCATTGGGAGCCTCCCTTTAAGAGAACAGTAGTTCTCATGGAGAGTGCATTGTTATAAAACAGCAAGTCTCTCCCTGGCTTCCTCTTGCTGTGTGATTGCTCCCTCTTGTGTGTACTCCTGCCATGATGTCCTTCACCTTTGTGTCATGCAGTTTTTGGGAACTTCTGCCCCTAAAAGTGTAAGCTCAGAAAACCTCTTTATAAAGTACTCAGCCTTGCATAGTTTGTTATAGCAACAGAAAACGGACTATTACAGGCTACTATAATATTCTAACAGGACAATGCCCAAAGCAGATAGCTTAGCCTGGTTTTCTAATGAGAGACGCTGGGTGTAGCCAAAGGCAGCTTGCACAAGAGGACCCATATCTGGGTCGTTTTGATGGCAGGGAGAAGGGTGTGGAGAGTGGTGGAATTGGTAGATACGTATTCACTTAGAAAGGCCAAATGGTACTAATACCCAAGCCTGCTTAACCTGCTTTGGCAACATTAAATATTGATAGAATATCCAGCCCCTTATCTCCTCCGACAAAAGTATTTACTTCAAAAATCGATTTCCTCTGTCACTATTTATTGCTGCATTTTGCTCAGTGGTTCTGAGAAACTGCATGGAAAATCGCAATGCTACTGACTTGTTAAATTGACCCTGCAGGGCTCTGCCACTAGTACATGCATCATCCCAAGAGGTAAAAAGGCAACTCTGCCAGGCTCACGCTGAGAATATGATCACGAAACCAACAAGGATATGCAAATCTGTCTGTTCCAGAGCTCATTTGCATAGTGTTCATTGGCTTTGTAGAACTTCTATACTAAATGTCAATTTCCTTTTCTTTCCCAAAGCTTATTAGCTGCATGTGATGTTTGCAGCTTGAAGACCAAACAGATTTAATAGTTAAAACACTTAAGCTATATAATTGAAAAGCATGCGAGGAAGAGAAAAAAGAGGCTCTGATCTCGATCAAACATTTAATACACTTGTGCTGGGAAAAAAATCTGCCTTCCAAGTTTGGAAGCCGCGGAGGCCTTGTACATGTCTATGCACACAAAAGCTCTGCCACAAAATCTGCCTAACCTCTTTCTTTCTGTCTGTCTGCAGCGATCTAGAAAAACTGGAGAGATCTGCTTATAAACGATGAAGGGCTTGCACCCAGGCACTGGGTACACATGTGACTCACGAGGAAACCTGAATGGCAGCCTGCCAATCTCTGGGCTGAAATCTCCAAAAACTAATGTTTCAAAACTTTTTGTTTTCTAAAACACTGCACAGTTTCACCCTCACCTTGCAGTTCAGAGTGAAGACACAGGAGGAAGACTGCTCAAAAGCAGTACAAAGAGGCTGCTCTAAGAACCCCTGAACTTCATCTACAGCACCGAAGCAATGGGTATCTGATGGGTTTTGTGCCAAATTATCTTCCTTTGTGCAGCAGGTTTAGAACCTGTGTGAGAACGGAGGGTTTGAAAACAGCTTTTAGAAGCCTATAAACAATCACTTTGGGAGTTGACAATGTAGACACACTTTCTGAAATAAAGTGCGGAATCTTTAGCATTCCACGGGTTGACTGCTAGTAGTCATTAGTACCAACAGCTCTACCAAGAGGTAATTGGTGACCCACACCTTCTGGATATTTCTTCTCTGGCAACTTGAGCACAATTAGCTGCTGCCCCCAAGTTCACCTGGACTGCAGGAGAAACAGCTGTTCAATATTCAATTAAGCTTCACAGCACTTGGCTTTAAGGAAGAAAAGTGAACCTAAATGCTCTTAGGAGGTTTTGGAGACAGGTGAAAACCAGCAACCTGCTCCTCCAAACAGAGAGAGCTGTCCCTCCAGGTTAAGCAGCGCCATCACACATGCGGCCCAGGTGCAGCTGTGATCAAACATCATTTGAAAGTTTTAATACCGCTGGGGCTAGAGGCACATTTATGTCTTGATGGAATTCGGCTGCACAGCTCCTGACTGTCAAACACAATCCACTCCATTTTAAAGTCCCTTCCTCTGTCTAACCATAATGGGCAGCAGGATGAAGAGAACGAAAGAAAGAAAAAGGCTCAAAGAAAAGGCAGGAGCAAGCAGGCCAGAGCCACAGTCGGCAGCCCTGTGTTTCAACAGCTCTACCAAGGTGGGCCTGCCAGAGCTCAGGCAAGCCAGGAATTGGCCCTGGGTCCAGACTTCTTCACCTGCTTCACCAGGGTCTCAAGATGAACATTTCTGGGAAATTGAGGAGCTTACAAAAAAGCATTCAGCAAACGTGGATGCCAAACTATTATCTCATAATTCAATGTACCCAAATCAGACTGAGACAAGCGAAGCCCCAAATTAATCTGATACCATATGCTACGGGTTACATTTTCCAAAAGCCTCTAGAAATTGGCATTTGTACTATTTGTGGGTTCATCCTTTCCGTGTACAGAAACATGTGCACACATCAAAACAGACCCAGTGAAGTCTTAATTATTCATGGGAAGATTGTCCAAGATTCTTCCTGTTTCTCCCTTTTCCTGTAGCCCATTCTTTAGCCTTTCTGGCAATTCCTGTGGAATCATGGGCAGGAGACGGCCTATGGATCGATCAGTCTCTTTCCTAATTCACTGTCATGTCAAGGTCCGTGCTAGCTCGGCCTCCGCTGGACAGATAAGGGAGGACACGCTGTGCCTGTGCTCATAGTGAGATGGAGACAGTCCCCCTGATTGGGAAATGACAGAGTCAAGGAAAGCAATTTCACCTGTCTTCACTTCCTGAAACCTTGCTTACCAATGGAAGTTTTTCTAAGATATGTTTATTTAGTTCCACATTTATGTACTTTCCTTGCAAAATAGAAATAAGCTTTAACCTTTCTTTGATGACTCAATGAGTATTATAAAGGACCAGCCACCCTCTCATTGCGGCAAAATACCACAAAGCAACATTTTCTACCTACTTCTCAGTTATTCTTCGTTCTTCCTTGATCTTAGCCTGTCTTCTAATGCATTTTACTTCTTTTTTCATTCAACAAACCAAACACTTGTGAGTAATGAATATCTTTCGGGCTCTGTGCTGTAGGGGCTAAGGATCGAAGGAGGAAAACAGGATGTTCCCTGCTCTCACGCAGCTTTCATTCTAGTTGGAGAGAAAAGACAGCTGTACGTGGTGTGCATGTGAAAATGTCTATGAAAGCAGCGGATGATGGCCCGAGTGCTGCAGCCCCGGCACCTACATGGGAGACCCCGAGGAAGCTCCTGACTCCTAACTTCCAATTGGCCCAGCTCTGGCCTTTGCAGCTGTTTGGGGGAGTGAACCAGTCTATGGACGATCTTGCTGTTTCTCTCTCTCACTCTCTGTAACTCTGCCTTTGAAGTAAACAAGTAAATCTTGAAAAAAAAAAAAAAAACCAGTCCTTGTTATTACACCCAGTGGGAGAGGAAGACAGAGCCCATGTGGCTGGGGCTGAGTAAGGGAGGCAGGAATGCGGGGCAAACAACGACATCCAAGGATGGGTACAGGGCAGTGAATCTGAGTTCTTCGTCACAATGAGGTCTGTGGCTCCTACTCTGGACAAGATGCAAGGCACAGGGGGCTCTGATCAGAGGGACGATAGAATCTTGTTCACCTTGGCTGCCGTGCTGAGAGTCCCCCTTATCTACAGGAACATGTGCCAGTATCCCAGTGGACACCTGAAATTCAGCTCACACTGGACCCAGTCGAACGATGTACTTTCCTAAACAGACACCTCCACCTAGGATAAAGTCCAGTTCATAGAGGAAGCACAGTAGCGATGACAACGACCATCATAAAGCAGAACAGTCGTTACAACACACTGTAATAGACACCATGGGAATGTGGTCTTTCTCTTTCTAAAAGATCTCCTGTTCTTTCATTTTTCACTTAGAGGTAGCACTTGAGGGCTTCTCCTTGGCCCCTGTGCCTTGCCGCCATCACCTCTCTCACACGTGGGGGCCATCATGCAGTAAGCAAGCGTTCCTTAAGCAAAGCCCTGAGATGCCAGGACAGTCGATCTGATAACCCAGAGGCTACTGAGCAACTGCGGGGAGGGTGCACGTGCAGCACAGGCATGACGGACAGACAGATGATTCCCATTCTGGGCAAGATGGAGTAGAGCAGAGCGAGATCCCATTATGCTACTCAGAATGGCACCCAACTTAAATCTTCTGAGTTGTTTCTAGAATTTTCCATGGAATACTTTTGGACTCTGATTGACTGCAGGCAACAAAGAAGAAAATGAAACCATGGGTAAGGGGAGCAACAGTCTCTATGTTAAAGGAACAAAGGGGAGCGCAGACCGGCCAGTCAGGCTACTGAGTAACTCTGACCAAGAGATGCTGGTGGTTTGCATCAGAGAGACTGTGTAGGAGAGAAAGATGGGGGTCCAGGACAGCATCAGAGATTCTGTTCTCAGCATCTGTGAGGAGGGAGGGGGCACTGGGCTGGGAAGACAGTGGGAGGGGCAGAGGCCAGAGGTTCCTCCTAGGGGAGGTATTTTCAAGGCAGAGAGATAAACAAGATCTAAGAGCTGAACAAAAGGCCAGAGAGGTTTGAGGACTGGGGGGTGGAGGGGGCCCTCTGACATTCACAAAACCATGGCATCCACCTGCCGGCTGATGATTCTACCTGGACGCAGGGGTATTGGCTGGTGGTGAGAATGCAAATTAGCAGTGCCCCATGGTGCAGGCAAATAGCAAACTGGGGAGGAGGGCTGAGCCACAGGAAGCAGAGAGGCCAGACGGGGCTGGGAACTGAAGGGGCAACTTGCAAACCCATTCAGTGCTCTTCTACCAGAACTGACAGGACTCCCTGGATAATGCTGTATTATTTTCTCACAGGAAACATAAATAATCAAAACTCCTTGTGCTGCTTCCTGCCCTGATTTTAATTACTTAACTTGCAAATTGTTGATACTCCCTTTGTTGCAGCCCATAGGAGGAAATATCTCTGCTCATTTCCTCCCAGGTGCAACAGGTGGCTCAGCATGGCACACAATTCCAGCACCAAGGAATCCGGGCGGCAGACGGTGTAGGAGGCACTTCCTAGAGTGTGAAATGCACTCCCCGTGGACCCCTGCCTGGGGATAGGGTGCCACACTAACCTCGGCCCTGCTCCTAAGAGTATCAGGGAGAAGCTTCAAGTTAGAGGGAGAGGTGGCACCTCTGGCCAGAAACAGTGTTAGCTGTTGGTTCAGATTTCATGGTTGAGAAGAGGACGGCAGGGGTGGGCATTTGGTGTAAGGGTTAAGATGCTGCTTAAGATGGCCACATCTCATATTAGCACCCTTGCTTAGAGTCCTGGTTATGCTCCCAGTGCCAACTTCCTGCTAATGCACACCTTGGCAGGCAGTAGGTGATGGCTTAATTAGATGGGTCCCGGCCACTCAAGTGGGAGACCTGGGTTGAATTCCCAGCTCTTGACTGCATCCTGGCCCGTCCCTAACTGGTGCAGGTAATCTGAGAGTGAGCCAGTGGATGGGAGACATCTCCTTTTTCCTGTCTTTCAAATAAATCAAACCGGTCAACAAAAATTTAAAACATATTTTAAAATTTAAAATATAAATAAATTAAATTTTTAAAAAGAAAAGACAGGCAAAAGTGATGAGTAGCCTATATCTATCCATAGTAAATTTTAATTAGACATGAGACTTCTATAATTTATCGTAATAACTCCACTGAAAAATGCCAAGTTATTTTCCCTTTCATGTAGGTACAGCACACAGAATCGCACAATTTATTGTTTCCATTGACTCTTCAATGCAAGAGTGATTTATACAGGAGGAGCCAGAAAGGAGGAGCTCAGAAAAACGTTCCTGACACAGACTGACAGCACTTCTTAGGTGGGCAGACTCTCAGGGAATCTGCAAAAGACCAGAATGGAAAAAGCCCAGTTCCCAGAAGGCTCCAGCGGTGCCGAATGATGGGAGTGGGAGGAGAGCAATTCCAGTGGTTGATATGGATCTCCCAGGAGAGTCTGGCACCAGGGCCAGTGCAATCTTCACATGGAAAGCTCCCGAAAGACCAAAGTTTCCCTCCCGTGACCGAATTTCTCAGACTCCCAGTGAATCTAAATTTAAACTCTACCGGAAACAGGCCTCTCTCCCAGAAGGTGCTAAACGTTAACATATATGACGAGAGGCACATTCCATGGAAGAAGGGCCGCGGAGAACTTGAAAAGCACAAGACAGAAAAAGCAGAGTTCCTTCTTCTCTGCATGGCTGTCTAGTTATTAAAGTCGGCCAAGAAGAAAAATGTAACTGTCAATGGCAATCTGGCAACTGCAGGGTTAGAGTCATAACAAGTCAACTCGGCTCTAGAGGCTGCCTTGGATGTGGGGGACTCGGTAAAGATAAACAGAGGGGGACACTGATAAGTCCAGGCTAACAAAACGGTGCCATGGGGCTGGCGCTGTGGCGTAATGGGTAAAGCCGCTGCCTACAGTGCTGGCATCTCATATGGGCACTGGTTCGAGTCCCAGCTGCTCCACTTCCAATACAGCTCTCTGCTATGGCCTGAGAAAGCAGCTGAAGATGGCCCAAGGCCTTGTGCCCCTGCACCCATGTGGGAGACCCAGAAGAAGCTCCAGGCTCCTGGTTTCAGATCGGCGTAGCTCTGGCTGTTGCAGCCAATTGGAGATGAACCAGGGGGGATGGAAGACCTCTCTCTCTAAATCTTTCAAATAAATAAATAAATTTTAAAACAAACAAACAGTGCTCCTCAGAGCTGCCACTTATGCAGAGGGCACAGTCCCTGCCCAGCCTAAACTTGATCTAATGGGATCTTCGATGAGTCAGCAGCTGCCAGTTTCTATCGTGCTAATTCAGAAAGGATACCTGCACCAATTTCATTTCCTACAGTCTCACTTTAAACAAGTACAGCCAGCTTGCAAGTGAAGAAGTACTGACAGGTGCTGATGCTTTGCTTTTCAACTTTATAGTTTTCTTGTTTTGTTTTCCTTAATACAATATTTCCTAAAAGTATATAATTGAAACCAACTTGCACATTTGGAATTATTTTAGTTTTCCTCCAGAAAGATGGCATTTAGCAAAAAGAGCTTCTCAAGAACTATTAAAAAATTAAAGTGGAGCTTAAGCGAAGATGATGGTATTAGCATCAAGGTATAGTCTCTTTAATCTCCCACAATCCTCTCTCTCCTCCCTGTCAAAAACAACAAAAACAGAGAAAGCGAGAATGGAAAACCAAAAACCCATGAACAACGCCAAAACAAAACTGAGTTGTCAGGCAGTCTGTGAACCTGAGGATAAAACCGGATGCATGCAGCCAATCCATCTACAGCCTGGAGCCTGTGGACGCAACACCTCCGCAGAGCAAAAGGAAAAGCAGATGTGTCTCAAGGAGTGGAGACAAGGAGCCTCACATCCCCAAAATGTCCTCACTGGCCGGTGAGCAGGTCGATGAGCTGTTTTCATCATAGCAGGATGGGACTTCTGAAAGTTCATGGAGAATGGGGTGAGCCTTTAGCCTGGCAGATAAAACACCAATTACGACACTTTCATCCTATATTATACTGCCTGGGTTTGATCCCTGGCTCTGCTCCCGACTCCAGCTTTCTACTAATGCAGACTCCAGAAGGCTGTGCTGATGATTGAAATGACCAAGTTCCTGCTACCCATGTGGGAGACGTGGATTGAATTCCCAGGTTCTGGCTTTGTCCTGGCCCAGTCCCCGATACTGTGGGCTTTTGGGAAGTGAACCAGCAGATGGGAGCTCTTTCTCTGTCTCTGCCTCACAAACAAATAAAAAAAAAATTAGGAGTCGGTGCTATGGTGTAGCTGGGAAAGCCACAGCCTGCAGTGCCAGCATCCTACATGGGTGCTGCTTTGAGTCTTGGCTGCTCTACTTCTGATCCAGCTCTCTGCTATGGCCCAAGTCTTTGGGCTCCTGCACCGTGTGGGAAGACCTGGAGAAAGCTCCTGGCTGCTGGCTTCTGGCTTCAGATTGGTGCAGCTCCAGCCGTTGTGGCCATTTGGGGAGTGATCCAGGAGATGGTTCTCTCTCTGCCTCCCATCTTCTCTGTGTATAACTCTGACTTTCAAATAAATAAATAAATCTTTTAAAAAATTTTAAAGCTAAGTTTATTTTGGTGCAAAAAAAAGTTCAAATTGATGCATATGAGTGGTCTTTAAAAAGCTCATAAAAGTGCGTAGTATGAAAAAACTGCATAGAATTCAAAAGTTTTGGAACCAAAATAAATTTACCTTTGAATCCCATTTTCCATGAATTTTTCTCAAGAAAATCCTCCTTATATAATTGGCAAGGAGTCCTGTAGAA
Organism: Oryctolagus cuniculus; assembly: GCF_051225735.1. NCBI lineage: Eukaryota > Metazoa > Chordata > Mammalia > Lagomorpha > Leporidae > Oryctolagus > Oryctolagus cuniculus. The sequence continues at coordinate 143,878,640 of NC_142871.1, forward strand.
TCCAATTCCTGGGCTGAGGGTGAGGGACAGTGGGGAGGCCCTGCAGATGCTTAGATCTCAAAATCAACATTCTAAGCTTCCATTCAGGACTAAACTGCCTGGAGAAGACACTGGGAACATGATGGTGACATTGAGATTAAAGGGAAGGGAGAGGGCAGATGAAAGCCTTATTGTAGCATTTCACAGAAGCAACAGAAGAGGGAGCTGTAGAACCTAGAAGCTTGCAGAGTCTTTGGGCCCATCCTTTGCCCCTAAAAACACAAACTCATTTCATTTAAAAATGAGTAACGAAATAGGATTGTGGTCAAATCCAGCACACAGTTATTATGAGAACATCAGCATCGTGTTCTTACCACAGAGACATGCCCACAAAAAGATGAAAACTTCAAATCAATACTTCAAAGGGACACTGAGAAATGAAAAGAGAAAGGAACACAAATCTGAGTAGAACTCGAAGAAATGAAGTGATTGGAGAAAAGCAGCGCTTGACAGTAGAGACGCAACCAAACTTAGAGAAGAATTTGAAGTAAAAGCAAAAAAAAATTAGAAATGAAGGCAAAACAAGACAGAGTATTAGAAAACAGAAGGGAGGAAGCTTTTAACCGTCCAGCAGATATGAAGGAAGACAGAGGATTCAGGTAGAATCCTCAGACAGAAGATACATGATGAAAAATCAAGTGTAACATTATAATAAGGGTTTTGAGGAAAAAGCAAAACAATGAAACAAAGCAAGCATTAATATCATAACTTTAGTTCACTTTCCAGAAATAGAAAGAATTGAAACTATATATTGAAAGGATACATCATGCATCTGGGAAGATACATCTAGAAAAACCTAAACAAAAAAAATCTTTAGCTATCCAGGAAAAATGACCAAGTCACTTGTTAGGAACAGAAAATTAGTCATCAGACTTTAAGAGCCAGGAGCAGGCATCTGGTGTGGTGGTTAAGATACCACTTGAGGTGCCTTAGAAAGAGAGAGAGCATTAGACACAGTTTCAGGTGTGGATCTGTTACTCAGGGATGACTGTAAACGGGACAGGATTGTACATATCATGGCTCCATACTCTGGCAGTGTTGAGCAGGTGCAGTGATTAAACAGACACAAACATGGGGCGGGCTTTTGGCACAGTGATTAAAATGTTGGCTGGGACTCCTACATCCCATACCAGAGTGCCTCGATTTGAGTCCCATTTCTCCTTCCTATTCCAGCTTTCTGACAACGCACACCCTGGGAGACAGGAAGCAATGGCTCAAGAATATGGGTCCCTGTCTTATATGGGAGATCTTCCAGCTCCATTCATTTGGAGAGTGAATCAGCAGACGACAGCTATTTCTCTTTGTCTCTTGCTCTCTGTCTCTCAAATAATTTTGAAAAATTAAAACTTTAGAAATAAAAATAAAAAAACTTGAGGGGAGACTATGAAAGGGAAAGAAAAAGCAAGCTCACTGATACAGATATTACATGGGAATAAAAGGATATTACCATGGTCCCTCACCCTGCCGAGATCAGTTTTACTTTTCACAGTCTGTTACTTGCAGTTAACCTTGGTGCCAAGATATTAAATGGAAAGTTCCAGAAATAAATAATTCATGAGCTTTAAATTGCATGCCTTTCTGAGTACCATGAGGAAATCACATACCACCAACCCAGCAATGTGAACCACTCCTTTATCCAATGTATCCGCTTTGTATATGCTACCTCTCATTAGACACTTGGTTAGACATTTGGTAGGCATCTTGGTTACCAGGCTGATTATGTGGTTTCACACTGCTTGTGTTGAAATAACTCATGTTACTTAACAGTGACTCCAAAGCACAGGGTAGTGGTGCTGGCAGCTGAGATATGCCAAAGAGAAGCCTTAACGTCCCGTCTTGCAGTGAAAATGTAAAAATGCAATAACATAATCTGAGGGAGAAAACATATTTGCATGACTTGCATTACAGTGTATGATTATAATTTTTCTATTTTATTATTAGTTATTGATTGTCTCTTACTGTGCACCTCATTCATATATTATATTTTATCCCATATGCATATACAGAAAAACTAATATTTATTGGGATTGTTACTATCCTTGGCGTCAGGCATCCAATGGGGGTCTTGGAAGGTATCTCCCATGAGTAAAGGGGAAGGGCAAATGTAATTTAAATCAAATGATAAGGAGAGGAGAGAAGAAAGATTATTAGTAATACTAATACTGATCATGGGAGAAAAATCACTGAACAATAGTTAAAAAGAGTGGTAACACTAAAGACTTTATATTAAGAAACTGACATAAATATATCCACTAAAGCAAAGAATTTTAAAGCCTACCTAAATAATATAATTGTTTATTTTGAAAAATGAAGAACATGCATTAAAAATAGCTATGCAGTGAAAGAGAAAACAGAATGAATGAGACAGGAATGAAAAAGCAAAATCAATGACTTCACCTTGTTTTATGAAAAAAGCAAACATTTCACATAATTATTAAACAAAAAAATAATTTCCCTGATTCAAACAAGTGAATTTAAATGCATATCCAGTTACTGGCATAAACACATGGGGGGACCTATTCTAAGTCACCATAACACCTTGTGATGCAGCTGCCTGTCTCTAGCCAATGAACTAAAAACCAACGCAATACTAGGCAAACAAATGAAAAGCTAAAAAAGTTGTCAGTAATGCCACTGGCATTTTTACTTGGAAATTAACATAAGTGTAACATGGGAATAAAGAAAATGAATAAATTGTGTTGGTGTGACTGAGATCTGCTATTTTCAGTTTGAGAGAGAGGAAACTCAGTTATCTCTGTAACTGTTAGAGCTGTCTCTGCAGCCTCCCAGCCCCTGATGGAAAATATTAAAACAGAAAAGGTTGCATGCATTCTTCTCTTGTCATGGTTTCGTAAATAATACGGTATAACAACTACTTAACTGCATTTAGATTGTTTTGGGGGTTATAATGCATCTAGAGATAATTTAAAGTATATAGGAGTAGCACACAGGTTCTGTGCAAACACTTACTTTATACAAGGGATTTGAGCATCTGCGGATTTTGGTACCCACTGCGGGTCTTGGAAGCAATGCCCTTGGCTATCAAGGGACAACTGTAAAATGAGTGATGGCTAGTAAAAACCTTATGGTACATCAGTATAAACACAACGCATATTTTATCTTAATATTTAGATATACACAAATATATATACGTCTGTATCCTCGCTCTGGCTGCGTCCAATGGAAAGGCTGAGAAACCGCCAGCGACATAGTTACAATGAACCCCCTGAGCCAGGGCCAGGGTCTCCAAACACCATTTCTCACTACAGGAATTAGCCTGCTTAGAATAAAAGTGGATTGCAGGTCAAACAAAAAAGCGGTCTGCACCCTAATGTTTATTGCAGCACAATTCACAATAGCCAAGACCTGGAACCAACCTAAATGCCCATCAACGGTAGACTGGATAAAGAAATTATGGGATATGTACTCTTTAGAATACTATACAGCAGTCAAAAACAATGAAATCCAGTCATTTGCAACAAAATGGAGGAATCTGGAACACATCATGCTGAGTGAAATAAGCCAGTCCCAAAGGGACAAATATCATATGTTCTCCCTGATCGGTGACAACTGACTGAACACCAAAAAGGAAACCTGTTGAAGTGAAATGGACACAATGAGAAATGGTGACTTGATCCACATAGCCTTGACTGTTAATGAACAACTTAATACATTATTCCTCCTTAGTATTTTTTTTGTCTGTTCTACTTAATACTACTGGTTTAATTCTGTAATTAATACACAGTTGTTCTTAAGTGTTGAAATTTAACTGAAATGTGATCCCTGTTAAATATAAGACCGGGAATAAGAGAGGGAAGAGATGTACAATTTGGGACATGCTCAAGCTAACTTGCCCCAAATGGTAGAGTTAGAAACATACCAGGGGACTCCAATTCAATCCCATCAAGGTGCATGTACCAATGCCATCTCACTAGTCCAAGTGATCAATTTCAGTTCACAATTGATCATAATGAAAGAACTAAGAGTCAAAGGGTTCACATAAACAAGTCTAGTGCCTGCTAATACTAACCGATAGAATAAATAAAGGGGAGAGCGATCCAACATGGGAAGCGAGATACACAGCAGACCCATAGAATGGCAGATGTCCTAAACAGCACTCTGGCCTCAGAATCAGCCCTAACAGCATTCGGATCTGGCTGAAAAGCCCATGAGAGTATTTCAGGCATGGAAAGCCAAGACACTCTGGCAAAAAAAAAAAAAAAAAAAAAACGAACAAACAAAAAAAAAACCAAAACCTAAATGAAAGATCTCTGTGAGTGGAAAGAACAGGTCTTCAAAGAAGGAGGTACCTTTCTCTGAAGTGAGGAGAGAACTTCCACTTTGACTATGACCTTGTCTAAACAAGATAAGAGTCGGAGAACTCAAAAGGCTTCCATAGCCTTGGAAACTCATGACTGGAGCATAGGGAGATTACTGATGCCATAAACAGGAATGTCAATTTGTAAAGTCAACAACAGGAGTCACTGTGCACTTACTCCTCATGTAGGATCTCTGTCCTTAATGTGCTGTACATTGAGATTTAATGCTATAACGAGTACTCATACAGTATTTTTCACTTTGTGTTTCTATGTGGGTGCAAACTGTTGAAATCTTTACTTAATGTATACTAAACTGATCTTCTGTATATATAGAAAATTGAAAATGAATCTTGATATGAATGGAAGGGGAGAGAGAGCAGGAAAGGGGAGGGTTGCGGGTGGGAGGGAAGTCATGGCGGGGGGGGGAGCCAATGTAGTCCATAAGCTGTAATTTGGAAATCTACATTCATTAAATAAAAGTTAAAAAAAAAGTGGATTGCAGGTCTACAGCAGGAAATATACAACATGAGCCTTGAACATATATCAGACCAGAAAGGAAGCAAACAATCAAAGACAAGCAGGTTTATATTAAAAAGGACTCGGCAGCCACACTGAACAGGTTCTGGGAACCAGAGTTGAGACTCTGTGAGCACCAGAAAGGGCAACTGTTGCCAGGCGCTGAAACCCATGATATGTACTTAAACCCACGAGTTCACAGCACTACTTTCAGAACATGGTGACTCAAAGATACAATGAACCAAGTTTAGCTTGAAAACCAAGCACACGGAGAGAGTCCAACATGTACCCTGCTCATCATACAAAACCTGAAGTACACAGTAAATAATCTGTAGATTCAAGGAAGTCTCTCTGCATGACCAATGGTCCCTGCTCATAAATGAATAAGGAATAACAGAATTAGACTACCACCATTTGCAATCCCTAACAACTTTATGGATTTAGACAAAGGGAGATACCACTAACCATTATCTCCAGAAAATGCAGACCAATACCACCTATGAAGTCGTCTCACAAAGCAAGGTAGTGAAACACAACACCACAATGCTTCCAGAACATCCAAGCAATCCCAGGAAATGCAGGAGACATGGGAACGAGTCACATCACCACGTGGATGTAATCATCAAAGTCCAGACGTTGGGGAATCCTACCCAGACAAATGATCTGGCTTCTCAACAGAAAAAATTGCAACATAAAACCATGGAGGTGGAGCCAACAGCAGAAAAGAGGCTTAGGACAAAGAAATGACCTTAATTTGGATTGTGATTCAAATAAACTATTTTTACAAAAATCTTATAACAAAAAAAGTTATTTACAAGTCAGCTAGGGAAATATTAACACTGATGAAATATTTGATGATATAAAGGAATCAAAATTAATCAATTTTTAAAGACTTACTTTATTTGAAAGGCAGAGTTACAGAAAGAGGAAGAGACTGAGAGCTGTTCCATCTGCTTGTTCAGTCTCCAAATGAATGCTACGGCCAGCGCCAGGCCAGGCTGAAGCCAGGAGCCTGCAACTCCACCTCCCACATAGGTAGCAGGGGCCCGAGAACTCAGGCCACCTTCTGCTGCTTTCCCAGGTGCATTAGTGGGAAGCTGGATCAGAAATGGAGCGACCAGAACTGAAACCAGTGCTCATATGGGATGTGAGCATCACAGGGAGCAGCTTAACCAGGTGCACCACAATTTTTAAGATCAATGATGACACTGTGGCTTTCTACAAGAAAATAGGATCTTGGTTGTTTACAAAAGTGTATACATACTACAATATATAAACACTACAATATTTATAGACAGTGTAGTGCTTGGAATTCACTTTAAAATAACCCAGGTGCAGGGGTGGAGTGGATACAAGGACGCTGGTGGCTGCCGAAGTGAGGCGGTGGTGTCGAGGCAAGCGTGGAGGTTCATGGCCCCATATCTCTACTTTTGGCCCTGTTTGGTATTTTTTATAACAGCAAGTTCAAGTTCTTTAGGAAATTTACAGTATTTCAACAATGCAACTTCTTGCAACTGTCATTTGAGGTACTTATTAAAGTTCACATTCTGTATGTCAGCCTACTTGGATATAAGTATCAGAATTAATAGTCTGTCCAACCACAGATTTCTGAATCAGAAGGCCTAGGGTGGATTCTAGAAAACTGTATTTTAAATACACTCTGCAGGTAGGTCTTCTGTACACTTACTTTGCTTTAATTATTTACATGAAATAAACCTGTCTCATTTTCAAATGGTTTTAAACAGCTTGATCTAAAAATTATTTTCCTACTAAAAGAATCCTATAATCACCTAAAATATCCTTCATATGCTATTGTTGCATCTCTATTTATTTATTTTAAAAAATTGTTAAGATCTATTTACTTACTTTAAAGGCAAAGTTGCAGAGGGAAAGGCAGGGAGGCGGGAGGTGGAAGGAAGGGAGATGGGGAGACAGGGAGGGAGGGAGAGATCTTCCATCTGTAGGTTCACTCCCTAGATGGCCACAATGGCCATGGCTGGGCCTGGCCAAAGCCAAGAGCCTGAAACTCCATCAGTCTCCCACACATGTTCAGGGGCCCAAGTATTGGGCCATCTTGTGCTGTTTTCCTAGACACATTAGCAAGGAGCTGGTTGGGAATTGGTGCAGACGGTACATGAACTGGCGCCCATGTGGGATGCCTGGGTCACAGACACTGGCTTAACCTACTGTACCACAATGCCAACCCCTGTTGTTGCATTTCAATAAAATACACCCTCTTCATGTCATATATCAACAAGGAAGTACTCCTATAAATGTACATGAGTACTTCAAAAAGTTCATGGAAAAGTAGAATTAAAATTTATTTTGGGGCAAAATGTTTGAAATCCATACACAGTTTTATCATCATATGTATCTTCCTTGAACTCCTATGATCATTGTTTGATTATGTCCTTTATAAGGTTTGCAGGTCCTGTAGTAACCTAACGTGATCTGCATGAGGCCAGATATGGCCTCCTGCATGGAAATCAAGCTTGGCAACAAAGACCATAAGTAAAAGCTTAAGTGGAGAAAAAAAATGTGACCTTGAACTGAACTACATCGGCTCAACAAGTATTCTTAGAATCTTAAGTGCTGCTTCCCAAAGAGAGGGCGCCCTATCCTCATCATACACACCACACTGCTTTCCGGCCACGGTGCTAATTATTAGAAGACGGCAGGTCAGTGAATGACTCAAGTTCTCCAGTGAGCAAATCCAATTTACAGAGACAGTGGAGGGAGACAGTTACAGCAAAGGTATTGCTGAAGACCAGAGGAGCAGAAGGAGACAGAACCAGAACCTAGCAAGCGTCACTGAGATGCTAGTTACAGTCGTAGCCGCTTTTGCTAGGATTCCTAATTTAATCTTCATCAAAACATGCAGCTTTTATACTTCATTAAAATCCCCCTGAAGATTCTTCCAGTGCAGCTGCATTTTACTTTCACATTGAGTTTTTGCACTGAATTCAATGTTCTATTCTTTAGTCACTGTAACTTAAGAAGGCCTTCATGGGGTTTTATAGTCGAAGAGCACTTAAAGCAGGGGTTATGATCTCAAGTTCCCACCTAACGCACAGTGTGTGGGGTTCAAGTTACCTTGGGATTTCAAAGTGTCAATCAGATCCTAATACTCAGAGTTTTCAGTACTTCCTACCACATCGATGGTTTCAATAAAAATCAAGAGACACCACAGCCCTTGTGCCTGTCAAGACGTAGGGGCCCCCACATGAGCCAATCCAACTACATGACACCCTCCTCCCCTCTCCCCGCCCCATTTCCTGTCACCTCCTTCCCATGTGCTATGCTGGGACAGATGGACCTTTGAGCCCTTGTTCACACAAGGGTACGATCCTGTCCTTTTGTAGAATGCATCACCTCTGGACAATCACAAAACTTGTTCCCTTCACTGGAGTCTCCCTCCCTGGCCCCAGCCGCTCTGTTTCTTCTTTATTTACTGTACGTGGTCCCCAGGGCACACCTGGCAGGTGGCACTGCCTGTATGACCCTTGGCTATTTAATGCTTCTTTTCTATACTAGAACAAAGGTTCACGAAGGCAAGACCTTGGCTCCCTGCTCCAACCCCAGCACCTACGGCAGTCCTGGCACAGAGAAAGCACTCGGTAAGTATTTGTTCAATGATTAGAAGTGCTTGAAATTACCCCTTAATGGTAGGATACAAGGGCTTTGTTTCGCCTGCCCTGTGCAACCACGTACAGTACAGTCTGAGCACCACCTAGCCAGACTAAAGCATAAGAGAAAGTCCACACCAGATTTGTGTCTAGGCATCCAGACCACTCCTGGGCCTTTAACACTTTGAGTGGAGAGAAGTCTAAAGTACTCTTGCATGCATGCAGGGTTTCTTAATTCCATTTTGATAGTAAGTCTCTGTATCTTTAATAGTTGCTAACTCATGTTTGTTTTTGTTGTAAGGGCTAAGGAGATAGTGGCACTCTCCAGAAGTTGGATTCTTAGTAATCTGTTAAGTATAACCTCTACTCTGCCCACAGTGGACCAACGAATATTGACAAGCTTGTGCCAAAATCAAAATAAAGCTATCCCATCATTTCAGTGCATTAATTCAACATCCTTTCATTAGAAAAGCTACAGTTCCACTCTTTTGTTTTAACGTATAAACATAAGGTCACTCCACGTCCATCAGCGTGCAGGTTCAGAGCTGAGAACCCTACTACAGCGTTGTTATGTCCTAGGTGCATGCAATCACTGGCTTAGGCCAGGTCCTACAGCCTGAGTTCTTGTCTGCAGTGGGCTTGGCATACAACAAGAACTAAATGTGTGGCTTCAAATGGTGTAACAAAATTGAATTCTTGGCATGCAGCTATCAAAGGTACCATCCTTATGGTAGCCACATGCCAGAGAAGAAATCCACAGTCTAAGATTAGACTCCTCATGCAAAACAAAGTAAATGCGTTCTTTCTGAAACTGCACAGGGACGGGCCCTCCGGCTTACAAATTTCTTTCCTTCTCCTTTAAGGACGTCAATGGGCATCTCATTAATGTTATAATTTGAGAAGTGTTTTCTGCCTCTACTAGAAGATTCGCACTGGAGGAAAATATCAGACTTACCAATGAAAAAAGGCAAATTGTTTCATGTTATTAATGATTTCTGCTTTAAATCAAGCCACTTCTACTCTTTAAGTAAGTTTGAGTAGGTAAGTTTGACCAAAGAAATATCCTGAAATTACAAGGTAACTTAAAAAAAAGTCTTGTTATTATTTCCAACTCCTTAGGAGCCAGGATTTCCTCAGGCCTGTGCAGTACCATTAAAAACAAAAAAGAACCAATGACAGCAAAACAGAATAAATTGGAAACCAAAGTTAGAGAACACTGCAGCTCCTGCCCATAAACTCATTTCAGATTTCTATGTTCATCACAAAACCTCACTGTTCTTTTTGAAGTTATACATTTTATGTCAGCATGATACAGTGAAATCTAATAGACATTATGCTAACAAAATTTGCCTTTATCAGTTTTATATATTGAAATTTCACCTAAGATTGTGTTTGAAAAACAAGCTGCTACAAAAAATATTTGTAAAAGTACCAAGTAAAGGTAATGAATGAGATTTGGCCTCGGTGGGGGGAGGGAGGATTATAACCATAACTCTGCAATGTCTAGATAAAGGAAATAGAAGAAAAGAACCTGTCCCTGATAGCGAACACTTGGACACAATAATCTCATGGCCCACTTGATCTCCCTCTTCTTTTTCACCTCTCAGGGTCAAGCCGGCAACATCTGGAACAGTCTGTGGTGATGGGTCTGCACATGGGGACGGGTCCTTAGGGAAGGGGGTATAGGAGGAGTATTCACTCAGCGGCACTGATAACACAGCCCCTGCCCTCCCCTCCCCATCTGGGGCGCTCTGGTTCAAGGAAGGAATGTGCTGTGGTACAGAAGGCATGGGTCTGTGACTCAGACTTGGGCTGCAAGGCAGAGTGTTTATCATTAGCATGGTTACTCTGCGCTGACTCACTCCCATCCTGTTGAGCTTCTCTTATCTGCCACCGGGGAGGCTAAGTGTTTGCTGAAATTCCTCAGTAGTTCACACATCCACAAAATAACATATAAAACTCACCTTGCACCATACTAACTGATCAATACAGAGCTTCCTTCCTCCTTGGGGTCTTGCACAGTGGACCAGGCTGCTCCACCAACAGAGATCAAGGTCTCACAGTGGGAAAGGACTTTCCAGGAGAGGGATGGAGCCAAGCCCCTGTCCTGAGCTTCTGGCAGGGGCTCTTCCAGAAATCGAGGCATCCTAACAGCTCTGAGGCCCATTCAGCAGCCACCTGCGAACTCACCTGATCCCAGAGGATCCAAAGGATACCAATGTGGGGAACAGGGCTAAAGGAGAGGAAGATTTCTCCAAGAGCCCACCCGGTGGGGGACAGAACAGCTGCTCCTGGGTAGCTGCAAATCATGAATCACGAATCCTTTCATTTAAGTCCAACTCAATCTCTTCTAAGCATTAAATGGAGGCACCTTCTCTCCACATTTAAAAGCAGGCATTTGCCACTTCAGCTGTACAAATTATATAGGATTGAAAATAGTATGGCTGAAAGAAACATGAAGTTTGTAATTAGAGTTCTCTCTCTCTCTCTTTCTGTTCTTCCTCCCCTTCCCGAGGCAAACAGGAACAAAGTGAACAGAAACATGGTTGTTTAAAAGGTTAAAAGGTTGTCACCCCCGGCTTCTATCTTTAGTCTTGCACTCTTTGTCTTTTTGAAGACACAGGAGGTACATATCCGCTGTGTACAGAGGGTTCAGGGCTCTGTCTCTTATTGGCACCATCTCTGGGGCAGTTCACTGAGGGGGCCAACTGTCACCTGGAGCCCCCTTGTTTTTGCCCCCTGCAACTTAGTTAAGGAACAAGAGGGATGCCTACTACAGTGAAGAGATTCTGCAAACAGCAAACGGCAGCCACAGAGGGAAGACTGGGAATTCCAGGGTAAAACAGTTGAGTGACTCCTGAGGACAAGGACTGTATTTTTTTTTCTCCTGGTGCAGGGTATAATGCTGGCATTCACTGAGTATCTGGAGTTTCAATACTTGCAGGGCTAATTATGTGATGTTCAGATGACAAATACAGTTGTGAATCCGTAACTACTCATGACTTTTAAGAGAATGAACTTTTCTGGATTTTGCATAGAATAAGATTAAATTCAGCTGACAAAATGAGAAGATTTAGGCGTCTAAATCTCACATTCCAATGAGTACCTATTAATCTGCAGAGGAAAAAATTAAATCTTTCTTTAAAACCAAATAGGATGAAAGTTTCTGAGAATTCATCTGTGAATCAAAACCAGAACAGAACGACCAAGGAGCATTCAAATGAAGGTTTTGGTTTTTTTTTAAGAGAGATTGCTGATTTTTCCCCTCTCGTTTGGTGTGAGATTTTGGACACTATTTTCTTTCAAAAGGCTGGTGTCAAAAGTATTTAAAGTATCTACATAAACATGTCTTTTCATATCCTCTGGATCCTACAGTACAGCCTTCTAGCACTAGCACCCCAAATTTTGTAATCACAGGTGGGTTTATACTTTGTGATTTTATCTTTTGAAAATGTTAGGCAAGTGATTCCCCTTCAAACTCCATTACTGATTCAGAATTTCGAGATCTAGAATTCCAAGATTCTGACCATGTTTAGCTGGCTGTATTTTTTTTTTTTTAAGCTTAGGAATATTTACCTCATTTAAGCTTTCTTAAATTTAGTTTGTTCACCATCATTTGTGTTCAAACAATGTGCTAATGAAAACTGATCTGGGCTTTAAAGCAAATCTTAAAAAATAAAATCAAAAACCTTTCTTGTATTTGCTGTGTATGAAAGTCCTTGAGCTTTCAATTCAGAAACTCAAAACATCTGGGTTCAAGTTCTGGCTAGGGCATTGGCCCTTGAGTAATCTTGCAAAATCACTGAACTTTTCTTAGCATTGGTTTCATCATTTCTACTGAGTGGGTAAAAGGAATAATTGTCTAAAGAATTCTTCTGAGGGTTACATCAGTGGATAGCAATGGGCTTTGTAAACTATATGCAAATTACAGCACTTTATCATTATCATCATCATCTTCTTTGGTACTAAAAGTAAGTCCAATTAGAGAAGGTAGGAAAGAATCTAAGGGGTCCCCTGCCCGGTACCTGGCCTGTGCCACAGAAGGTGCACGTGGGTCATTTCTAGGTCACAACCACAGCCCTGTTGTTTCCGTATAAGTGTGAATCCGCTGTATCAGAATAAACTGTATTTCCAACCCAGGTAACCAAAGCACAGCGACGATTGAGTAGCATGTTTGAAATCAGGGTTGTTTCATGAGTTACATCAGTAAATATGAATTGAGCACTTAGCATGTGTCACACGCTGTTTTAGGATAAGTGTTAGAGCAGTGAGCTAAGCAGGCGACATTTCCGCTGTCAGCGAGCTGACAATGAACTTGATTCTTCTGCATTCCAAATCACTGTTTTCCCTACTCCCTATTATGCCAGAGTGTGCTCAGAGTTCATTCCCTGTCTCTCAAAGTATAACCAATGTAGCAAATTATACCTGGGCAGCACCTTGCTAGCAGGAACGGCTCTGTCCTGTCCTGTCCCCTGCTCCGTCTACTGCCAGGGTCTCTGTGGCTCCAGGGATCAAAATCCTATATAACTGGACCCCTTGCAGAACACATGCTCAGGAAGCGCTGCTTCATTCACAGTGTAGCCAGTAATTCAGAAAGTCCCCTGATTTGTACTGATTTCTCCCCAAGCTAATTATTACTGCCCACACAGTACAGGTAATTCCTAACACTACACAAAAGTACCTCAAGACATCTGTGGAAAACGGAATTAAAAGTAAGTTTATTTTAGTTGGGACAAGAAAAATATTGAAATCCATGGATAGTTTTTCAAATTACACATTCACCTTGCAAAATTTGAAGACTCCTCATGTATGTTTTAATTCCATTTTCCACAAACTTTACTGAAGTACCTTCATGTGTAATTGGCATATACTTTTCATCTCATTAACGTAGACATAGTGCTTTTAAGCAGCTCAGCAAGAAGACGTTAAAACAATCTTTGTGCTCAACTGGCAAAACTAAACAGAGACAACGTAGAGACAACGTTTTAGGGGCCGGGGTTGTGCACCAGTTAAGCACCGCTTACAATGCCAGCATCCCACATGGGCACTGGCTTGAGTCCTGGCTGCTTCACTTCTAATCCAGCTCCCTGCTAACGTGCCTAGGAAAGCTGCTAAAGATGGCACAAGTGTTTGAACCCCTGCACCCACATGGGAGCCCTGGATGGAGTTTCAGTCTCCTAGTTTCTGCCTGGCCCGGCTCTGGCTCCCAGCCTCAACCAATGCAGCCATTTGGGGAGTCAACCAATGGGTAGAAGATTGATCTCTATCTGTCTGTAACTCTGCCTTTCAAATAAATAAACAAACCCTTTTTAAAAAGAAACATTTAAAAATATGTTGTTAGATTATTATAGCAGAGAATACAGCTTAGAAATTAATACAAAGAAACCAGCACCAGCTGAGATTCAGAAATGGAATTAAAAAGCAGTAATCTACATTACATAAACTATTATCTTCTGTGTTTCTGACTCTCCTTGTCTGGGATCTTCGATGGTGTAGCAATTAGCAGCTTGTGTACATGAAGGGGCAGAGACACTCACATTTCCGAAGACTCTGAAGTGCTCACCACATAGAAAGAGGCCATCCGAGGGAGTGGGAGAGGGTATGTGAAAACACGTGTTGGGCATGGCTTTGGGAAAACAACATTTATTGAACATCTGCAGAGAAGGTTCTAGGAGATGGAAGAGGATACCAGGGGAAGAGATCATCTCATCAAGTCACACACACCAACTTGATGTCAAAAATAATAGCAATAGAGCTGTAGAAAAGTTGCACTATTGGAAAACAAACAACCACATTAAAAAAAACCGACAAAAGACTTGAACAGACACCTCACCAAAGAAGTTATACAGATGGCAAAAGACATATGAGTAGAAGCTCAACATCGTATGTCATCAGGGAGCTGCAAATTACAACAATAATGAGATACCTGTACATAACTATGCAATCGGCCATAAACCCAAACCTGGTAGACAGGAAATGCTGGTGAGGGTGTGATGCAACAGGAACTCTTACTTGTTGTTGGTGGGAATGCAAAATGGCACAGCCACAGGGGAAGACACGCTGGTAGTTCCCATATGTTTCAGCAATCACACTCCTTGGTGGAGAGATGCCCACACAAAAACCTGCGCTTGAACATTTAAAGCAGCTTTATCCACAATTGCTAAGATTTCAGAAGTGGGTACGTGAGCTGCAGCACAGCTACACAATCGAATGTTACTGAGCAATAAAAAGAAATGAGCTATCAAGCCATGAGGACCCGTGGAGGAAACTGACGTGGGTATTGCAAAATGCAAGAAAACCATCTGAGGAGGCCACCTAGCGTCTGAGTCCAATTCTCTGTCATTCTGGAAGAGACAAATTTATGGAGACAGTAAAAAGATCAGGGGTGGTGGGGTTGGGAAGGAGAGACCAATAAGCAGAGTGCCGCACGATGCAGTAATGACGGGCATACATCAGTATACACTTGTCAAAACCCACACCCTGCGCAATACAAAGGACGAACACTAACATAAACTATGGGCCTCAGTTAATCAGAACGTTTGGATATTAGCTCATTGTCTGTAACAAATGTACTGAGAGATATGTTAACAGAAGACATGGGAGCCAGGAATGTGGGACTTCTCTGTACTTTCCAGTCAATTTTTCCATAAACTCAAAACGGCTCTAAAAAAAAATAAAGCCTATTAATTAAAAAAAAAAAAAACCAAGGTGCACTGTCAGCTGTTTGGAGTTCCCCCCAGGACATGCTTCCAGATAAGGGGGAGGGCCAAGTGGAATCAGACAAGAAGTCACAAGAAAGACTCCTGGCCAGGGTTTGAAAGACCAGAGAGGATTCATTCCTTGGTCAAGCCCCCAAGAAGTTGCAGGGACTGAGACGGACATAGGCACGGACAGGTGTCAGAGGGTGCCCTGGGAGAAGCGGTCAGAGGGGCAGTGTATCGGACCGGAAGACAAAAGCTACATCTTAAGTAACTGGAAATAAAGAGAGGTTTGTCCAGAGGGGATCCTGGAGTTAGAATCTGAAAAGCAAAGTGGACTTGAGCGAGTGACGATGGGGTAGTGGACTTGAGCAGGTGACGATGTACCCCAGGAGGAGTCTCTAAGTCCAGCCAGGATACAACATGAGAGACAGGGAGAGATACTCGCTACAGAGGAGGCTGTGAGTCACCAGTGGGGAGAGAAGGCAGACAGAAGAGATGGGGACTCAACAAGAAGGAGAACTTCCCAGGGAGAGGCACAGTGAGCTTGCATCAAGGCAGCCAAGACGGAAGAGTCATAATTTCTCCCAGTTGCCGAGCGTGGTGAGTGTGGTCCCTCTGCTTCCTCTAATCTCACCATACGTGGGACAGGACAAGGGGTCAGTATCACTGACGCCAGCGGGAAAGAGAAACAAGACAGGGAGAGGGGCAGACAACGGGTTCCATCAAAGAACTTTCACTCATAAATCCAAGTACTGGAAAAACCAGTAGCCATCCAAATACTGTAAAATTCTGTATTTCTGGACCTGGAAAGATGTTCCCAACACATTGCGAGGTGAGAAAAGAAGGTTCAGGAAAGTGCAGCAAACACGATTCCCTTTTGGTAAAGCTGCATGTGTTTATTTGCATCTGCACACACAGAAACGATTCTGGAAGAAAACACACGTGAATGCCAACAGTGGTGGACATCCACCGGTGACAACCACAGGCTGCCTAGCCTGTATCTCCCTCATTCCTCTTTAAGCTATAGAAGAGACTCTAGGTATAAGGTCAGTTTTGTCCATCTCATAATTCAAGCTTCAAGTAACACTTGCCTTGATAAGGACTGAACAAGCAGTGCCTTACACAAGAGCCAATGCTTGCTTTCAACCAGTGTGGTGCAGTCTCCTTATCCTTATCGTTACATAAACGACTTCAGCAGCCACACCCTGCTGCAGAAGGAAGAATGCAAATGGAAATTCCAAAAAGCTGAAGTCACAAAAGTAGTGGCAGCAGCGGCAAAAACAGCGGCAAAGGAAATTGCCTTAGGTAGACGAGACAGACCTCCCCACACGGCTGGAACTCGTTTCCTTGACTCTGCAGGAGGTTTCTTGATTAGTCTATTTTAAAAATTGCTATTGCTTAAAAAACAATCCTAGCTAAAAATAACATCAGGATGCACAAGATATGCTGAAACACCTCACAATGCAAATTATTATGAAGACAGGTGTGGCAGCGTGATCAGGCATCAACACGAATCAGTTTCTCTACAACTGGTCCAATCCCCAGGGTCAGGTTTATATGGTTTGGTCTATCCATTCAAATTGTTGCTTTGGGGCCAGCTGTGTGGTGCAGCCCCAGCCTGCAGCTCCAGCATCCCATATGGCGCTGGTTCGAGTCCTGGCTGCTTCTCTTTGGATCCAGCTCTCTGTTATGGACTGGAAAAGCAGTGGAAGATGGCCCAAGCCCTTGGGCCTCTGCACCCATGTGGGAGACCCAGAAGAACATGCTGGCTCCTGGCTTCTGATCAGCTCAGTTCTGGCCGTTGCAGTCATTTGGGGAGTGAACCAGTGGAATGGAAGGTCTCTCTCTCTCTCTCTCTGCCCCTGCCCCCTGTATCTGTCTTTCAAAAATATAAAATAATTCTTGGGAAAGAAAAACCTGTTGCTTTATATGCAAAGAAGGGGAGGTGGTATTTGGGGGTGGAGAGGGCAGAAGAGAAGAACAGGAATCCCAGTAGTGGTGTTTTTAAGACTGCTTTATCTTTCCTAAGCCAACAATTTCATCCTACAATCTGTTTGGGGAAGTACCTTTAATTAAGAGCCATCTGTTCCTAATTCAACCTTTCTATGGACATAAATTCACCATAGCTGTTTACTCGGTTTCATTATTCAAGTATATTGTTTTGATCATTCCTATAGTTTTCAATTCTATGGCTTTAAGGGAGGAGTTTGAGACAACAAGCTAGGAAAAATTTAAACAGTTAATTTTCAGCTTATCTCACACATTAACAACAAACCCTGTCCAAGAGTTTAGGAGGGAAAGAAGCTGAACTATTACCTAAAAGGCAGCTTTAAGACTGTCTGATGATTGCATTTACTCCTGTTTCTCTTGTTCCCTATAAAACATGGATATGCTTTTGGTAAAGACATTTAATTTCTGTTTCCATCCACTGACCACTGAATATTTTGTACTTCCACCTACTAAGTAAGGAATTGTAGCAATAATCATAGGAACAATGGTGGCACTAACAATAAAACCCACAATAGTCATTTATCTCCTGCACACCTCAATAGCAACATCCATAAGAACTTTCAGACTCTAAGGCAAGGATGGAAAGTCAAAATTTAGTTTGGGACTGGTTATTACCTTATAAAGAGGAAGTAACCTCAAATTGTTATCAGACTAACTTCCTCCTCAGGAGCCACAGGAGGTGAAGAAGTGAGGAGGCAGTGGGTACCATCCCGGGGCTAAGGCTGCTGGTATACACTGAGGTTTTATGTTACTGGGGGCACTGTATATTAATCAAAGAGGGGGAATCTCATTCCCCCTCTTTTTAAGATTTATTTATTTATTTGAAAGGCAGAATTACAGAAGGCAGAGGCAGAGAGAGAGAGAGAGAGTCTTCCATCCGCTGGTTCACTCCCCAAATGGCCGCAACAACTGGAGCTGGGCCGATCTGAAGCCAGGAAGCCAGGAGCTTCTTCCGGGTTTCCCATGAGGGTGCAGGGGCCCAAGGACTTGGGGCATCTTCTACTGCTTTCCCTGAACACAGCAGAGAGCTGGATCAGAAGAGGAGCATCCAGGACTCAAACCGGCACCCATATGGGATGCTGGCACTGTAGGTGGCGGCTTTACCTGCTATGCCACAGCACCGGCCCCCTCATTCCCCTTTCTATGGGGCCTACTGTAACAACGTGCTCAATGAATGCATGCATTTATAAAATGTGCATGCATGTTAACATGAGATACTGAGGTTTAAAGCAACCAGAGACTTTTCCAGTGCCATTGAGTTACCATCTCCCATCCCAACAGAACACAAAATTTAGATAGATCCTGCCTCAGAAGAGAAGCAGAGAACAATTGGGTAGGTTTGTCTTAGTACATCATACGAGAGGTTGATCCATGAATCCGGACCAAGTTCTTGATTCTAAAAATATGGAAGTCAGATTGGAAGGACTCTGAAGTCTGCCAGAACTGCGCAGTAGACAGCGTTGGCTCATGGCCACCCAAAGCTAGCATAGCAGCATTTGCAGATTCACTCACAGTGTGGGCAACTTGAGAAATGCCTGCAGAATGAATGAATCCATGAGCTGTGTATGTAGAGTTGGTCTTGTGTATGTTTGTGTGTGTGTGTGACTTTCATTATGGCCTGAAAAAAAAATACATACATCACGTACGAGTCTGCCCTTAAGAAGGTACTACTCGATCAGGAAAAGCCAAAATAAAAGTTTTATACAGTGTGATGGTCGCAGTGGTAACACAAGGCTATAAATAAAGAACTGCTATACCAGAGAGCAAGCAGTGAGAAATGAGGAAGCCAGGCAGAACAGGCATCCAAGGTAGGACCTGATTACACTAATTCACACCAAGGTGTTAATACCTTACCTGTGGCTTCAGTCTTGGGGTCATTTGCATTTTAATAGAGAACAAGCTGAAGGTTTTGCTGGATTTTTGAGGAGGGAACTGTTTCTAGTAGCATTTCAGGCATCAGGTGAGGGGTTGGCAGGGATGTCCTTAAAGAACACTACTAGGTAGAAAGTCCACTTCTAGTTCTGTCATTAATAAAGGTTCCTGGGCCAGGGTTGTGGCATAGCGGGTAAAGCTGCCACCTGCAGTGCTGGCATCCCATATGGGCACCAGTTTGAGTCCAAGCTGCTCCACTTCAGATCCAGCTCTCTGCTATGGCCTGGGAAACCAGTAGAAGATGGCCAAAGTCCTTGAACTCTGTATCCATGTGGGAAACCTGGAAGAAGCTCCTGGCTTCAGATCGGTGCAGCTCCAGCGGCTGCAGCCAACTGGGGAGCAAACCAGTGGATGGAAGACCTTTCTCTGCCTTTTTTCTCTCTATGTAACTCTTTCAAAATAAATAAATCTTTAAAAAAAAAAAAAAAGTTCCCGGGGGTGGCCACGGTGGCCAATGTAGCTTAGGACACATGCACCCCACACTGGAGTGCTGGTTCAAGCTCCCGTACTGCTCCCAATTAGAATTCCTGCTCATGCACTCTGGGAAGCAGCAGGGGATAGATAGCCCAAGTGACTGGGTCTGAAGAGGGATTTTTCACACCAGTGTTCACAGTGGCATCAGTCACAATAACCAGATGGCGGAAGCAAAGTAAAGATGCATGGATGGAAGAGAGGACAAGCAAAATGTGGTGTAGACAAATGCAGTAACACTTGGCGTTACAGAGAAGGAAGTCCTGACATGGCTGTAGTATGGATGATCCTTGAGGATACTAGGTTGAATGAAGGAAGCCAGTCACAAAAAGATAAAAGCCTAGAATTGGACTTATTTGAAGTATTTAGAGCGGTCGGACTGAGACAGACAAGTCAGAATGGTGGTTGCCAGGGATGGGACTGGGGAGAGTGAGGAGTTACTGTCCAATGGGTCGAGATTCAGCTTTGCTGAGGTCTGGAGATGGATGGTGGCGATGGCAAACCCACAATACGACTGGACTTCAAGCCGCTGAACTGGACATTTTAAAATGTTTGAGAATCAGTTTTATGTTATACATCTACTATCACAATAAAACAAATAGAAGAAAAAGACAAAGCTGGTGAGTTATACCACAGCTTTGAAGCTTACATGCAGAGTGATTCAATTATCATTCAGTTATTTTATATGGAAAGCTATCAGATAGAAGGCAGAACGGATGGCATCACTGCTGATGGAGGCAGGTGCTTGCTAGTGGGCATGTCTGAAAGCAATGGCACCCCAAAGATGTCCCCAAGGACTGGGTGAAACGCCACCAAGAGAATCAGCTCAATCCTTCCATTCCCAGGGCTCCTGCAAAATTCATTCACCTCAGGCAAGATCCCTGTCAGCCTAATCGGAGTGTCTACATAGGAGTTTTCTCTACAGGCTGACCAAGGCGCATGGACTGATGCAGGGCATCTGGGAGACAGAGGAGACTGGACCAGAAAGGAAGAGGAAGGTGAGCACCTACTGAAAAGGCCAGGCAGAGCCATGGAAGTCAAACTGTGCCTCCTTGGAAGCTTTCCCTCACTGCAGCTGACCTTTAGCCACTGGTTTTCACGAAAGCTCTGCTCGGCTTCCTCACTCCAACATTCTCCCTTCTGTCTAAAAAGTCGCCTAGCAATAAAAAAAAAAATCACAACTGCAAACTTGAAAAAGATTTTATCAGAAGACAAACTCATCTTCTGTTAAATAATCCCAGCCATGGTGACATAATTTAATCACAAAAAAACTGATTTAAAATTTTCAGTTTCATAAACCAAAATACAGTTAGGAATGTAAGACACAGAGAAAGAAAAAAATAAATACAGATGCCTTAGAGCTCAGCATTTCTGCGTCTGCTGCCATGTGTGGTGCGGTTTGAAGTATCTAGATACTGAGTGATGTAATAGATACAGCAGAATGGATCAGAAGGGTTTCACGGTCAAGTTGAATGAAAATAATATCCTGTAGCTACAACCTTGTGCCCATGTCATAGAGCCAGACTAGAGAGAGCCAACAGAATGCAAGGCTGCCTCACTCACTGGAGTCATCCCAGCTCTGTGAGACTGGGCAACCTTCAATAGAGCAAGCACAGGAGTGTGTGTGTGTGTGTGTGTGTGTGTGTGTGTAAGAGACTCAGAGAGAGATTCCACTGTTACTGTTCTCTCCAGAGAATCTGCAGAAAAGAAGGTGGGGAGAGCGGCACTCATTTGAATCAGGGTAGCCCATCCTCCTTAACAAGATGCTCATAACACTTAGCACGCGTCCCCTCATCAGCCTCCACATCACTGACGCAATGACTGCCCATGTATACTAATGAAGGAAATCGAGCAAAGCTTTGGAAACCGTTCCCTTCTTTCAGACATATTATTACAACTTCTCAAAAACCGAAAGAGTAAACACAAGAGATGGTTTTGATCACTGTGCTGACTTTAATGTGTTCTTATGTCCCGTGTAGCCAAACATGGTTACAATGCTTAAGGTAATATAGGAAGCATAGGCCAGAAAAACTAAGTGAAATAAGAAAACCAAGGAAATAACACACAGGTGGCAGAAAACACACACCTGCTTCTCCAGCTCATTTCCCAAAATAAGAAGCTGCTGTTTCCTCCCCCTATCATCCGTATATTCTAGAACAGGCTGCATACTTGCTTATAAAGAGAAGTCTATTATTTGCATTAATATTTTGTACACAACTTCATGAAAGCAGAGAGCTGGCAATGTCTGCAGTCACCTCCATTCTGAGCTTACTCCTTCATCGGGTGCTTGTTCCAGACTCCTTTTTGGAAGCCAGAGCGGATTGAGTACAGCAAACCCTATCTTCCTTTCAGTATAGAATGCAATGAGTCAGTGTTTATGCAATGATCTGCTATTAAAGCAAATAAGCAGAATCAGGCACTCCAAAACATGCCATGTTTTCATTTCCATTTCACATGAGAATGAAGCTCGCCAAATTTGGGCACTTGAAATTACCAGGTCCCCTATCGTATGTTTCTTTATCAGTCCTCCACATAATTGTTTACCTAAGACTCTCAGATAAAAGTGTCTAAAAGGCTTGCCACGTTTCTCAGTAGCAAGCAAATGCCTGTAAGCTCTCATCACACCCTGGGGTTTTTTCAAGCCCTTCCCTCTCTTTGAAAAACTCATCCCATCAGTTGGTGGTGTCTGCTCATTATATATGGCACGCACAGCAGCCGAGCCACCAGCCCCAAATGTGCAGAGCAGCGCCCTTGCGTGAGTGTCATGCTCACGGAATGCTCCAATCAGTGAGCCCAAGATGAAGAACGTCTGTGGTCGAGCAGCCATCTCACACGGAGCTGATGTTAACAAGGCTGATTCAAACTACACGGAAAAAACATAGGAATCCGAGCTTTGAAAGTGGCCCACTTGCCACCTGAAGAACAGGTTCCGGGTTTTGGTTTCCCATCTTGTCTTCCGTGCACCCCACAATTCCCATTTCCTCTCATTAGTAGGTTAGGAGAGATGCAGAGGCGGAGTCACAGGCCATCTCCAGCAGTCTCTCCTACCCTATCTAAACTTGTCTGCATTTTCTTTTTGCAGGAAAAAACAATTTAGAAAGTCTGGCAAACTGCTACTTTCTTAACGCACAGCTACATGCCGATGCCTGCCATTTGCACAGATCAAAGCTAGCACTGTCGACGTTTGCGCAGTCACCCCAAGGGCTAAAAGTACCCCGCGACTTCCACCAGTATCCTGCAGCTTCAGTGACAACAAACCGGCGCCTGGAACGGACCGTGAAAACCACAAGTTCTCACTCTCGGTAACTTGAATTTAGTGAAATGAAACAGTCACTTCTATTTTAGTATTTTTGAAGAGCTATAACTAAAAGTATCGTTGAAAGGTCAAATCTTCAGGGTGATGGGTGAGTACTAGTCCCATGTGAGATGAGAGACATTTTCATTTTTAAACATTTATTTGAAAGAGTGATCAAGAAAGACACACACACGAGAGAGAGAGAGAGAGAGAGAGAGAGAGAGAGAGATGAGGCAGGGGATGGGTCTTCAATTTGTTGTTTACTCCCCAAGTGCCCACAACAGCCAAGGCTAGGCCAGGCCAGGCCAAGAGCACCATTGGGTTTCTCTGTGGGCAGCAGGGACCCAAGAACTTGATCTATCGTCTGCTGCCTCCAAGGCATATTAGCAGGACACAAGATCAGAAGTACAGAGTAGCCAGGACTTGAACCAGGCACCCTAATGTGGGATGCAGGTGTCCAAAAGTGGCTGTAGCTTAACAAATGTTAACAAATTGTGGCTGTAGCCACAAATGCCCACCCCAGAGACGACTATAGAGAGCCCAGGAACTGTGGACAAGCAACCATCATGAGGTCACAGGTAAAAGCGTGTCGGAAGGAAACTTCCAGCTGGGGCAACGTGGCACTACTGTTGCAAGGAGATCCTGGCTGAGACTGTCTTGCATCAGCCCTTCAGTGTGTATTTATTTAGAACCCAGAATACACAGGAGAACCAAGACCCCACAAAGGGGTGATGTGATGAATGCCACGGATGAAGGTCCAACCCCTCAGTACACTCAGGGTTCTGCCGCTGATTTCACACTGATGGTGTTCAGGACCTGAGCCTCTGTATCTTCCGCTGAACTTTTTTTTTTTTTTAAAGATTTATTTATTTTGAAAGTCAGAGTTACACAGACAGAGAATGAGAGGCAGAGAGAGAGAAATAGGTCTTTTATCTGCTGGTTCACTCCCCACATGGCCACAATGGCTCGAACTGCGTTGATCTGAAGCCAGGAGCTTCTTCCAGGTCTCCCACACGGGTGCAGGGGCCCAAAAACTTGAGCCATCTTCTACTGCTTTCCCAAGACATAGCAGAGAGCTGTATGGGAAGAGGAGCAGCTGGGACTTGAACTGGCGCCCATATGGGATGCTGGCACTGCAGGTGGCGGCTTTACCTACTACGCCACAGCGCCGGCCCCACTGCTGAACTGTAGAGCACCTCTGTCCTTTCTGGTCACATTTGGGAAGTCCTGTTGGCTCGGAGCCATATGTCAGCTGTAGTACTTCCAGAAGTCCTAGCTCTCCTGGTAAACGTCTCTTTGGAAATGGCCCTGAACTGTCTAGGCTAACACAAGTTCTAGGTTTCTGCCATCCAACCCTGTTTCCCTGTGTCTTACTGATCATGTCAGCCATCATATTTGAAAGCTCTTAGTGGCTTTGCTGCTGTCTTCCAAATCAACTCTACAGCCCGCAGCAGAGCTTATGAGAAGCTCATGACCCAGCCCCCCGGTGAGACCTAGCCATTTCCTGCACACACTTCTCTAGGCACTCTCAGCGACTGGCACTTTTCCAGCATGTCATGTTCTCTCTCACCTCCGAGTATCTGTTAGCAGGAGAGTAGAGCTAGGCCTCTCCTGCCCTTGAATTGGACAAGTTAGGCTTTGCTCAAAGCACCTTAGGAGACAGGTAGAAAAGTACTTGTGTACTGGGGGGTTGCCCTCTCTTGCTGCTTTTGGGAGCTCTAAGCCACAGGATGAAGATGCTCAGACAAACCTACATGAGAACAAGAGACCTCATGGAGCAGAGACAAGCTGTCCCAGCTGCGGCAGCCCCAGCCCCAGCCCCGCGGGGCCAACCAGCCTGCCGACAGCCAGCCTCGTGAGTGAGGCCAGCCCAGATTAATCAGTACCAGCCAAGCTGACCCAGATAGAGAGAAATAAGAAAGGTTGGTTGCTTTAAGCCACTAGTGTTATGTAGTCTATGCTAGCAGATACACCCGTTTCTTTTTCTGCTTAATACCTCCTCATCCTGTGGATTTGAGAGTGAGAATGTCCTTGAACCCAGGAGATGCCACACTGGATTATATCCATGGCACCCTGTGGGTACCACTGGAAAATTAGCCATGGGATAAAGCAGTTAAACTATTTTCTCATCTCTTGCCCCAGTGACTAAAAGCTCCTTGAGCACTGTGGATGGCTCGCACTATAGCACAAACACAATAAATATGTTTTTTAAACAGACAAAAGAAAGTAGATATTTAACTTCAGGATTTCTTCTACCTTCAGTTTCAAAGATTTAGACTAGCCAATTTTTAACCTATCACCACCTAGACTTGGTAACTACATCAAAGTGCATCTTAATGTTTCTTTTTCAGAGTTCCACTCATCAATGGCCTCTGGGAATCTCCCTTCTCTTTTTATAGATGAGACTATCATATCTTCCAAACTCACTGTGCCTCTCAGTTTGACTGATACTAAAAAATTCACCTAAAAATCCAGGGTCCTTAGGGCTGGCACTGTGGCATAGCAGGTAAAGCTGCCGCCTGCAGTGCTGGCATCCCATACGGGCGCCGGTTCAAATTCCAGCCAATGCAGCTCTCTGCTATGGCCTGGGAAAGCAATGGAAGATGGCCCAAGTCCTTGGGCCCCTGAACCCATGTGGGAGGCCCAGAAGAAGCTCCTGGCTCCAGACTGGCTCAGCCTTGGCTGTTGCGGCCAACTGGGGAGTGGACCAGTGGATGGAAGACCTCTCTTTTTCTCTTCCTCTCTCCCTCTCTGCCTCTGCCTCTCTGTAACCTGGCCTTCAAATAAATAAATCTTTTAAAAAATCCAGGGACCTTGGCAGGTGTATATGGCTAATTCTGACACATGTTCCCCCCTTCACTGTCACAAGTGCTCCACTCTATATGTCAAAGAAGCAGAAGGTTGTAACGACACATAACTGAATTCACTGGCAATGGAATGACAGTGACAGTTAATGACAATTCCTATTACAGAAGGTAATTTTTCTACAACAAAGGAACTAGCAAGTTGCAACTGCTCACCTGTTAATTTCAGCAACACACCATGATTCAATTTTGTTTTGTGAAATTCATCCTTGCAAGAGTACCTCAGCTGCCCAGACAGCTATCACAGGCTGTTAAGCTTAACATACTTTATCCTATTTAATTCGTCCAAGGCAAAAAGTGGCCAAGCCTATTTTACAGATAAGGTCAATAAGGTTCAAAGGAGTTGGGCAATTTCTCAAAAACCACAGAGCAGTGAATGGCAAGTCTGGGGTTGAACCCAGTCTTTTCTTTGGACTGATACCTTTCAATTTGATGCTGCTACAGTGATAGCAGGAACTTTCTTCTTTTGGAAGAGAAGGAAATAGAAGCACCAAGAAATAAAGTAGCTTACCCATGGTCTCAAAGGATCCAGATGGGAAACCAACCAACATGTCTATTCTTAGCCTGACGTTGTTGCTACCGGACCGGGCCCAGGTGTCCCCAGCTGTTTGGATTCATACCTACCGCTATGATCGACAACAACATATTCAGGAGGGAGAGATAACAAGTTCTTTCTATTCTAGGTGTGCTTCCAATTACTGTTGATCCAGATAGGTTGTAAAAAGCAAAGCCCAAAGTTCATGAGCTCTAACTGGGCTATCATCTGCTGTGCTGAATTTCTTTATAAAATGCAAACATCAAACCTGGAGGAGCACTGTAATCTTCTACCTTTAGTGCCATTTGCATGAGTCATATTTCTTATTCCTACCAACATCAAAAGCTACCTTTGTTACCTGTGCATCATGATGAACAAAGAGCAGTTGCCACTAAGCGTTGAATGAAGAGTTATGCAATGGATTTTTTTAAAAATCCAAAACGTAACTTCTCTACAGTATTAAGAGGCACCAAATAGGCACCTATTGTTCTAGGAACACGCAGTGTCTTCTATCACTTAGACCACTTCAACAATTTAAAATAATGACCTTCTGAGCACATCCCACACTGTCAAACCAATTTATTTTATTTCCTAAGAAACATTCTGAAACACAGAATGCTACGAAAGTGCAAACAATTATCCTCAGCATTCTTTCCCCAACCTTACCACCAACAAACAAACAAACAAACAAACACCTTACTCCTTTTAATTCCAGTTTCAGACTTTCCCTCTCTAGTCTCACTCCAGCTTGGAAGAGGGAAATGAATATTTGCTGAATAGTTCAAGGGTGCCAGAGATGCTCAGCTTTACACTAACTGCTCTGGTCATGATGAACACAGTACCATGCAGTTATCTTGGTCATTCAGCAGAGTGACTAAGCAGTACGAAGACCATAAAAAAAGTCTTTCAGCAATGAAGGGAAAGGCACTCATACATACTTCACCTCACACATTAGTCTCAGATGCTCTGGGGACATCCCTGTGCGGTCGGTTTCTATTGCTACAAGTCCCTGTCTGCAGTATCTTTCTCTGTGAGAAGCATCCCCTACCCCCAGGACAACACTGAGAGATGCACTCCTAGGGGTAAGTGTCAGCCAGATGCATTGCCCACGAGCATCCTCAATGAAGTTGCCATGGAATAAAGTCCAAAGGCATCCAGTGCCACTTGCCTTGACTGCCCAATTTTAGACTTAATCTAGACAAGGCCAACTAGGTTGGGGAGTTTAAGATACATTCCTCAGGATGCCTATGTTCTTTGAGATCCAAATCAGAACATGGTGGAAAAAGCCATTTGTTGCAACTCAACGTGGCACCAAGGGAGGAGGGGAGCAATTTAAAAGAAGAGTACCAGGTGAGCAGGGTTCATCTTCCAGGCGGGGCACATGGAGCGAGTGCTGGGAGCCCAGGAAGGAAGCTCCAGTTACACTGCACAGCTTTCAGGCCAGACCCAGCAACAGGATACGGAGTCAAGCTTGTCTGTTGTGGTGTTTCCCATAATCCTCCCTCTCCTGACCTCCGATTCTACCCACACATCTACTCCTGTTCTCAACTCCGGATGCCACTGCTGATAAGCAACTGGAACATTAACCCAATTCACAAATAAAAGTGATACCATCAACTGTGAGGTGACCTAACGTTCTGGCCCACAGTCCACAGGTTCTGCCTTGACTATCCATTAATGAGTCTGCTGTTCTCTATGGGATGCTGTCAATACCCAAGAGACTGTGTGGTCCGCAATCCTTAGTAAGTGACGCTCCCATGATACACTTAGTGACATCCTCTTCCTGGAAGTCTGCCCAGATGAAAGAAATGGAAAATCCCCTTTGAGCAGAGTGACTGCCAACTCCCTCCTGACCCTGTCTAGGCCACCTTCTTCCATTGTCACTCCCTCATTATCCTTCAGTGCCAGCCAACAGGTTGCTAGGACAACTGGCATCACTGTTGGGGTGCAGAAACAGGTCACCAGCAGAGTCTGGGACCTGAATTACAAACTCTGACGTCAGCAACGAGATACCAATTGGCAGCTGACCTGTCCCCTGAAGGGAGTGACAGAGTAACATCACCCTGTGGGTGGTTCTCGCCTTGACACACTACCCTTTCATCTACACTTGGGTTTGATGTGGTGGGGACAGAGAAGAGGCAAGGAACTACTTAAGACAGAGTTGGAATGATTCTATTCTGAATAACGTGAGCTGGCAGATATGCAGTAACCGACTGACATTCATACGTTTAATTTATTAGTCTCCTAAAACTGTGGGGAGGGAAGCTGTTCATAAGCAGAAATGTGGCAGCCAGAAACAGGCAGAGCAATTCAGGTTGCCAAAGAAAAGAAGCAAACATGTGTTTGCACAAGCAATCGCCGTCTCCTTTCTAAACAATAGCACCCTCCTCTCATGCCCCCTTTTCTTAGAGAACAAAGAAGAAAAGGCAAAGGGAGACTGTAAAACTAGGGCTGCCACGGTGGAAGAAGAGAACAATCTTTGTGCCCAGTTCTCTTTGTTCTGCAGGGGAAGGTTTACAATGCTTAGGACGGGTAGCAACTTGCAGGAGCCCCAGGCATTAACACTGCCTATCAAAGTCTTGGATTTTAGCCCTGGAGAAATTACAATTTTTCAATTCTATGCAAGCTACAAAGGCTTGGAAAAGAAAATGAAATGAAGAGCCACCTAACTGAAACGTTAGAAAACTATTTTGGCAACAGCAACTTCATTTCTACACGTGCAGCACAAGGTGTCCCAACTTTGGCGAAGATGGCTGATGTGCGGACTGGAATAAGCCAGCCACAGAGGTCAGCAGTGAATACTGCAGGCACCACGGGCAAGTCACGCCTAGGGCTAGGCACTCAAGGCTGGTCACAAGATATCGGACACAAGGGTAGTGAGAAGCAAGTGGAATTTGCAGGTGGAAGGGACCGCAGTGCAGGATGACAAGAGCGTGCCTACACTGGGGGGATGAAAGATGCTCAAGGAAAACTGCCATTCGTATCTCACTGCGTTTCCATTCGGGGGACTCTGCTGTTCAGGAACATAAGCACACATAGAAAAATTGACTTCGAGAAACTTCGAACAGCTGACTATGTTATCTCACCTAAAAAGCATTTTACACTCGTTGAAAATTACTTTTGTTGACTCATGTAACATACTTGTTCAGGTGTCTACAAAATGGTAACACAATCCTCAGGACTCATAGAAGATGGATTAAATTCCTTCCGTGTAAGAGTTCACTTAAAAATCATTTATTACATAGCTACCAGTGGAAATTTAAGTTGGATATATGGTGGGGGACTGGTTCAATATCTTAAAATAAAAATGGTTGCTTTACAAAAGTGAAACGTTTGGGTCATTAAATAAAATATCTTTTGGTTTGACTTTTTATTCTAGTTCCAAGGAGCAATGGATTTGCCGGTAAAAACGAACAGGTTTTATTCTGGCTCTAAGACGAAATAGTGTCATTTAGTTCCTATTTATGCCTCGCCTGTGCTGTGAAGCAAGCAAAGGAAAAACAACAATCTTTTAGAAGAATACTGGGAATAATTAAAGTACGCCAGTGTGATAGTCTTTGTGAGAAATGACATGTGCCAGTGATATTACAATGCAGGTGATGGCACAGATAGACCTACGAAGTGTCCACTGTGTGGCACTTATTTGATGTCCACCTGGAAGAATTTTCAGGGTGTACCACTTCCCTGCCTGGGCAGCACCACTCACAGCCCAGTCATCCCTGCCCATCTTTCTTGGGTGTGCACTTATTCTAGACCATTGAACATTCCCAAAGCTGTGCTACTTGAGAAATCCACTTTTATACTGGGTGTGGTTTTTGCACAGCGTTCAATTGGATAAGCCCACCTTTTGTAAAGTTGGGAGGCATCCTTTAAGTGGCTTGACTTCTTGTCTCAACTTCTGCACACAAAGATATGAAGTGACCCTAAAGAAAACAAACCCACGTACTACAAGTCCTTATGCTATGTCTCTGTCAGTGGTGAAACCACAGAGTTTGTGATGGAAAGAAATGTCTAGTTCTGGGGTCCCATGTGCTCAGACACAAAGGCCATTTCTAGTCTTCTCTAAGCATCCTTTGCCTTCTCAAAGTACGTGCATAGGTCAGGCTGAAATCCAACGTCTGATTGAAGGGCCCCTTTTGATACTCAGTAGTTCCTGGAGCCAACCCCCCAAATCCAGCTCTGAGGGACCTGACCGTCACCCTTGTGGGCACACCTGCCTCTGTCGCCAAGGTCACCCCCCTGGTGCTCACAAGGGGCAGCTCAGGCAGAGGCCCCGGTCCCAGTTAATACACAAGGGGCCATGGCCAGACACGAGTGAGGATATCAAAAAAGAAGCAATTGGAAGAAGTCTGCGAAAGTGAGAGATGGGAGAAACAGATTACCCTAGAGGACTTGAGAGTGCCCAGAATATGACGGTGGACCCCACTCCATCCCAGCCGATCTGCCTTTCGCATCTGCAGCCCAATCACCAACGTGGACTAATGACCATGTCTCCGCACACTCATCTAACAGCAAAATCTTCCCTTCTCTCCTGACCCCCTCATCTAGCCATCTAGCTCGGATTTTTTTTTTTTTTTAATGACAGTGCCAGAGAATTTGGTTCCCCAGATGGCAAATGTAAAACGTACAAATTGACAGACACATAGGGAAATTCCCAAATTGCTGTTATTAGCATGTGTATGTGTAATTCTCTTACTCAGGAGACCAGAAATTCAGCTCCTATTTTTCAAGATGAATAAAGACAGCGTGATGCTGTTGGAACAGGAGCACGGGTGTTTACTTTAGTCATTCCAGTTCTTCCTAGGAATAACATTACTACTGTAGCCTGAGAAGTTATTCTGAAGAGGGGTTTGATCAATAAACAACTTGCAGAAGCCTTTATTCTTGCTGTCCTCAAAAACAATTTGGTAGGTAGCCATTTGGCCTAGAGGCTAAGACACCCACATCCCACACCAGAGGGCCTGGTTTGATGCCAGCTCTGACTCCTGACTCTAGCTTCCTACTAATGCACACAGCAGGAGGCAGCAGATGATGGCTCAAGTACTTGGGTTCTGGCCACCTAAATGGGAGACCTGGATTGAGTTCTTGGCTCCTGGCTTTGGTCCCCAGTCTCAGCAGCTGCACGTGTGTGGGGACTGAACCAAGAGACAGGGGTTTGCTTTCCCTATCTCTGTCTCCCTCTCTGTCTGACTCAAAAACGTAAATAAAAAGCAATGTGTGGCGATGGCGCCCTAAGAAGGCTGTTGTCATTCCCTTGCACGTCAGAGACAATGGATGAGCTGAATATGTCTGGGTTCACCATTTCTGCCTTCCAAGTTGTGCACGGGCATGGAGCACCTTTCAGCTACTTTCCAGGCAGTCACTTCCTAGGCTGATACAGCACTCGGGACCCAGGCCCACGCTGGGAATAAAGGTGAACATAGGCAGTGATGAAATGATGCAATCATGAGTCAAAACCACCTGGGTTCACAGAATGCCAGGGCAGGCTGTTCACAACCGACAAAGCAAAACCACTCAAATGGAAAAGGAGAGGAAACATGCATGGTGCAGAATTTTTAAAAATGTATCAGAAAACCCCCAAACTATTGATAGTTCAATATAGTTTTTTTCAAAGAAATGGTTTCTTCTCTCTCATTTACTTATATACATCACAGATGCTGATATGCCTGCTTCTTAGGAAAAGAACACAGATCGTTCTCCCCATGGTAGCCCCTGCCCCTCAAGCTGCTACACACCCAGGCAAGTCTCACTGGACAGCCTTCTTGGACTTTTGCCCTATAGCTCAGGCCCACGGGTGATAAGCCTAAAGACACGTTGACTCTATCCCAAGATACTCACTCCATAAATACTGACTGCCCACTATGGGCCAAGCATGACTACAGGATTGAAGGACTCACCAGGGAAGAAGAATAACAATGATAGTGATAATGATAATGATAATAAAACCTATTGCTGCTTTCACAGAGCTTGCAGTCTAGTTAAGGAGATGCATGATTAACCAAAAATATAAAGTGTTCAGAAGAAAAACACAGCAGGCCAGAAGATCAAAAGGGATGGGATGGATGCCATTCTGTGTACAAGCGTGCTTCAAAGGGGTCATAGAAAATTAAAATTAAAAGATGAATTCATTTTCATGCAAAACAGTTTGTAGTCTGTATATGAAGAGTCTTCAAAAAAGTTAGTGCAAATATATATAGTGAAAAAATATGCATGGATTTCAAACTTCACTTGGGCCAAAATAAACTTATCATTGAGTTCCATTTCCCAGGAACATTTCTAAAATATATTTTATTTATTTGAGAGGCAGAGTTACAGGCCATCAGACAGAGGGGAAGGGAGAGGGGGAGGGAGAGGGAGAGGGAAGGAGGGGAGGGGGAGGGGGAGAGGGAGGTGGAGGGGGGGGAGAGGGAGGGGGAGAGGGAGGGGGGAGGGGGAGAGGGAGAGAGAAATCTTCCATCTGCTAGTTTACTTCTCAAATGGCTGCAATGGCCAGGCCAAAGCCAGGAGCCTGAACTCCATCTAGGTCTCCTACATAAGTAGCAAGGCCCAAGCACTTAGGCCACATTCCACTGTTTTCCCAGGAGCATTTGCAGGGAGCTGGAACAGAAATAGAGCAACCAAGATTCAAATCGGCTCCCAAAAGGGATGTTTGTGTTGCAGGTGGCAGATTAAATGTCTGTGCCACAACTCCAGTCCCTCCTTCAGCTTTTTTTTTTTTTTAAGATTTTTTTTTATTTTATTTGAAGGCAGAGTTACAGAGGAAGGAGTGACAGACAAGAAAAAAGAGAGAGTGAGCAAGCTTCCATTTACCAATTCACTTCTAAACTGCTGCAATGGCCAGGGCCAGGGCTGGGCCAGGCTAGAGTCAGCATTCTGGAATTCAGTCCAGGTCTTCCACATGGGTGCAGGGGCCCAAGAACTTGAACCATCTGCTGTTGCTTTCCCAGGCTCATTAGCAGGGAGCTGGATCAGAAGTGGAGCAGCCAGAACTCAAACCAGTGCCCATAAGGATGCCAGCATGGTAGGTAGTGGCTTGACCCTCTGGGCCATGACACGGGCCTCTCCATGAACTTTGTGAAGCCCCTCATTGGCCAGAGAAGGACGCTCTGACAAGGCAATGTGAGAAGCACTAATAAAAGACGCTGAGAAGTTCTAAGAAATACAGATCCATTTCTACTTTTATTTTGTAAATAATATTTGAGTGTGAAGATGTAGAGTTTTAGAACAGTAAAGTTCAGGATTCCAAGATGGGATAGTGACAGAGCAGTCTGCTCTAGGCTAGGTAAATT
The DNA here is from genome assembly GCF_051225735.1 of Oryctolagus cuniculus. NCBI lineage: Eukaryota > Metazoa > Chordata > Mammalia > Lagomorpha > Leporidae > Oryctolagus > Oryctolagus cuniculus. The sequence continues at coordinate 143,912,237 of NC_142871.1, forward strand.
AGCAGAAAAAAAAGTGAAGAAAGTACATTCTCAGGGGAAACTTGCAGGGAAAACTGCAGCGGGAAGCCTCGGAAAAGCAGTGCAAATGGCCTGGACAAGAGTAGAAGGCACAGATGCACAGTGATGAGCATGGACACAACAAAGAAGGACCCAGCAGCCTGGATTCAGAGAAAGTGCCCACTGTAGTGAGCAAGGTGAGGCCTGACTGCACGGGCCCACCGCACTGCAGATACAGCTCTAAGGAGAGTCTAGTGGACTGTACCTTCTTTGAGCCCAGCCCAGAACCCTCAAGGGGACGGGGCAACTGCTCACCGGAGGGGGAGGGAGCAGTGTCTCTCTCTTCCACATCAGCATCACGAAGCTTGCTGGGGGAGGGTTGATGCCATTTGGGACATGAGCAGGCAGCAGTTGCTCCAGCTCTTTTGTGTGTACCCAGCAACTAGTAGAGCAGTCTCCATCCTGTTGACAGAGGCAACCATGGCAGTTAGAGTAAATTGGTGGGGAAAGCAAAGAAGGGGAGGTGTAGCCATCCTAACATCAGACAAAATAGACTTTAACACAAAAAACTGTTAAAAGAGATAAAGAAAGACACTATGTAATGATTAAGGGTTAAATGCAATAGGATGATGTAACTATAATAAATGTATGTGCACCCAATTACATGGTGCCTGGCTATTTATAAGAAATGTTAACGGATCTAAAGGGAGACATAGACTCCAAATGGGGGAATTCAACACCCTACTCTCACCAATGGCTAGACAAACCAGACAGAAAATCAAGAAATAACAGAGCTAATTGAAACTATAGACCAAATGGACCTGATATCTACAGAACCTTTCACCCCACAGCTGCAGAATACACATGCTTTTCATCAGTGCATGGAACTTTCTCTAGGATAGACCATAAACTAGGCCATAAAGCAAGTCTCAGCAAATTCAAAAAAATCAAAACCATACCATGCATCTTCTGTGATCACAAAAAATTGAAGATGGAAATCAACAACTCAATAATCTCTAGAACAAATGAAAACACGTGGAGACTGAACAACATGTTCCTGAATGAACAGTGGGTCATAGAAGAAATCAAAAGAGAAATAAAAAATTTTCTGAAACAAATGAAGACAATACATTATATCAAAAATTATGGTATACAGCAAAAACAGTGTTAAGAGGGAAGTTTATAGCAATTGATATCTACATAAATAAGCTAGAAAGGTACCAAATAAATGAGCTATCAACACATCTCAAGGACCTAAAAAAAAACCAAACACCAAATTAGTAGGAGGAAAGCAATAATCAAAATTAGAGAAGAGACAAACAAAATTGAAACCAAAAAACCCACAAAATATCAGTGAAATGAAGAGCTGGTTTTTTGGAAAAAATAATTTTGCAATACCAATCCTCCCCCCACAAAAAGGGGAGAACACCCAAATTAATAAAATCAAAGACAAAAAAGGAAATATAACAGATACCACAGAAATAAAAAGAATCACCTGGAATTACTACAAAGAGCTGTATACCAACAAATCAGTAAACTGAGAAGAAATGAATAGATTCTTGGACACATACAACCTACCAAACTGAGTCATGAAGACATAGGACTAAACGACCAATAACCAAGATGGTGATTGAATTAGTAATAAAGACCCTCTCAACAAAGCAAAGCCCATTTTCTGATGGCTTCACTGTGGAACTCTATCAGTTAAAGAAGAACTAATTCCAATTCTCAAGCTATTCAAAATAACTGAAAGGGAGGGTATCCTTCCAAACTTGTTCTATGAAACCAGAATTACCTTAATTCCTAAACCACTAAAAGAAACAACAGAGGAAGAGAACTATTGACCAATTTCCCTGATGAACACAGATCCAAAAATCTTCAACAAAATAATAGCCAATTGAATTCAACAACACATCAGAAAGATCATCCACCAGGACTAAGTGGGATTTATTTCTGGTATGCAGGGATGGTTCAACACCCATAAATGAATAAATGTGATACTTCACATTAACAAACTGAAGACTAAAACCATATTATTATCTCAATTGATGCAGAAAAAGCATTTGATAAAATACAACATCCTTTCATGATGAAAACCTTAAGCAAATTGGGTATAGAAGGAACATTCTTCAACAAAATCAAGGCAACCTATGACAAACCCACAGCCAGCATCTTACTGAATGTGGAAAACTAGAGGCATTCCAACTAAGATCCGGAAGCAGACAAGGATGCCCACTCTCACCATTGCTATTCAATATAGTCCTGGAAGTTTTCGCCAGAGCCACTAGATAAGAAAAAGAAATCAAAGGGATATAAATTGGAAGGAGGAAATCAAACTATCCCTATTTGTAGATGACATAACTCTATATATAGGGGATCCACTAAGAGACTCCACTAAGAGACTATTGGAACTCACAGAAGAGTTTGGTAAAGCAGCAGGATATAAAAGCAACACACAAAAAACAATAGCCTTCGTATACACAGGCAATGCCAGGGCTGAAAAACAACTTCTAAGATCAATCCCACTCATAATAGCTAAACAAAAGCAAATAATTTAGAATAAACTTAACCAAGGATGTCAAAGATCTCTATGATGAAAATTAGAAAACATTAAAGAAACAAAACAAAGAAGCCATATAAAAGTGGAAAAATCTTCCATGTTCATGGGTTGGAAGAATCAATATCATCAAAATGTCCACAAAATGTCCACATCAAAATGTCCTCATGTGAATGGAAGGGGAGAGGGAATAGGAAAGGGGAGGGTTGCGGGTGGGAGGGACGTTATGGGGGGGAAGCCATTGTAATCCATAAGCCATACTTTGGAAATTTATATTCATTAAATAAAAGTTAAAAAAAAACTAAGTACATAAAATGAACAATATTTGAGAACATTTTTGAATAAATCAAAGCCATTGTAAAATATCTAAGTGCACCCTGAAAAAAAAAAAAAAAGAAAAGAAAATGTCCACACTAATACAAGCAATTTATAGAGTCAAGGCGACCCCAATCAAAATACCAACAGCATTTTTCTCAGATCTAGAATAAATGATGCTAACATTTATATGGAAACACAAGAGACCCCAAATAGCTAAAGTAATCTGAAACAACAAAAACAAAGCAGGCAGCATCACAATACCAGATCTCAAGACATACTACAGGGCAGTTATAATCAAAACAGCCTGGTACTGGCAAAAAAAACAAACAAAACAAACAAACAAACAAAAACAAGATATGTAGACCAATGGAACAGAACAGAAACTCCAGAAATCAATCTATGCATCTACAACCAATTTATTAGCAAAAATCAATCCGTGGAGCAGTCTCCTCAACAAATGGTGTTGGGAAAACTAAATCTCCACAAGTACAAGCTGAAGCAAGACCCCTATTGTACACCTTACACAAAAATCCACTCAAAGTGGATCAAAGCCCTATATCTATGACCCAATAACATCAAATTACTTGAGAACATTAGGGAAACCCTACAAGACATTGGCATGGGCAAAGACTGCTTGGAAAAGACCCTAGAAGCAGAGGCAATCAAAGCCAAACTTGACAAATCAGATTACCTTAAACTGAGATGCTTCTACATTGCAAAAGAGACATCCAGCAAAGTGAAGAAGCAACTGACAGAATGGGAGAAAATATCTGCAAACTCTGCAACTGATAAAGGATTAATATAAAGAGCTCAAGAGACTCAATAACAACAAAACAACTCAGTTAACAAATGGGCAGACACCTGAAAGACATTTCTCAAAAGAGCGAATTCAAATGCCTAACAGACGCATGAATACATGTTAGGGATCCTTGCCATCAGGGAAATGCAAATCAAAACCACCAGGAGGTTTCACCTCACTGCCACTAGAATGGTTGTCATACAGAAATCAACGAACAATAAATGCTGGGGAGGATGTGGGGAAAAGGGAACTCTCATCCACTATTTTTGGGAATGTAAACAGGTACAGTCACTGTGGAAGACAGCATGGAGATGCCTCAGAAAGCTGAATATAGACCTACCATATGACCCAGTAATCCCACTCCTGAGAATGTACCTAAAGGAAATGAAATCAGCGTATGAAAGAGATATCTGTACCCCCATGTGTACTGCAGCTCAATTTACAATAGCTAGGATATGGAATCAACCCAGATGTCCATCAACTGAAGAGTAGCTAAAGAAATTATGGTACATATACACTATTGAATACTATACAGCAGTAAAAAAAATTCCTGTCATATGTGACAATGCAACTGGAAACCATTATACTTAGTGAAATAACCCAGTCCCCAAAAGACAAATACCATATGTTCTTTCTGATCTGTGGTAACTAATACAGTACATAAAAGGTAATCTATAGGAGTGAAATGGACACTTTGTGATGCAATGATTCTAAACAGCTCTTGACTGTTGAGAAGCAATACTTTTTGTTTGTTTTTTTACATTTTTTGATACTATTTGTTGATCCCTCTACTTAGTGTAGGGTTATTCTTATGAGTATAAAATTAACTGAAAATAGATCATTGTAAAAAATATGAATGGGAATAGCAGAGAGAGGAGAAAGAAGGGTGGGAGTATGGGCAAGAGGGAGGTAGGGTGGGAAGAATCACTATGTTCCTAAATTTGTATATATGAAATGCATGACGTTTATATTCCTTAAATAAAATTTTAAAAAAAAGAACAGTCAAGTTCAAGAATGGCTCCTGTTTAATTTTCAAAGCAACTCACAGGTGTAGGTCATAAATTTAAATAACTGAAACTATCACCTTAGGGAGTTCTCAAATGAATACCTTGGCCCGGAAGGGTCTCCTGGAAAGGATTTCATGGCAGTGACTGACATAATATTTCTTTGTTGGCTGGTTGAGTTTTCCACCCCTAAGACTGAAACAGAGCCCTGAACAATGCCTTGAAGGCAGACACCCGAATCCCATAAGGCTGTTTCCCAGCCTCCCTCCCCGTTTAAAGTGTCCTTGCCTTGCCTTTGGATAGCAGTAAAATTAACTCATTGAAGTGAGGGAGTAGGACAGCCAGGCCCTACCAGATTCTAATCAGCATACTCAAGAAGTCTTGGGCTTCTCCCATAGATAACACACTCTTGGCCAGCTCTGTCTTGAGGGGTTTTGTTTAGGGGACTTCCAGGTCCAAGCAAGGGAATCCAGCCCAGGAGCAACCCCCACCTTCCTGTAGCCCCCATACTGACTGAAGCCTATGTGGCCATCATAAAAATTCCCTCAAGAGCATGGCATTTTCAATCAATCAAAGGCAGCCCTCGCACCACTGACCAACCAGGAACTTGCACAGGAGACGAGTACGCACCTCTCAGCTTCATCTTCAGTCTGTAAGAACCTTCAGCCCTCACTCCTCGGGGAGCCAGGGAATTCAGTGACAGCTGTCCTGTTCCTCCCTCTGTATTTTGCAAATAAAAACCTACGTCCTTCCACCAACCCGAGGACAGTGGTTGGCTTTCTGTGCACTGAGCAAGTGGACCCAGGTTTGGGGGTTCCATCGTGACTCCTCCATCTAATCTGCGGGTCTACTTTGTAACAGCATTCTACTGCTCCACATTTCAAAATTAATTAAAAATGAGGTCAGGTAAAAATCACTGACTTTTGGAAGCCAAAGAGGGTAAAATGAGGGGCCAATCTTGCTCACTGATACTTTATGCTATGTCAGACACTTAGAGTTAGAGGAAGCACCAGAAGTCATTTAATTCAATTTTCTCATGGTGCCCCTATGACATGGCGTCTCTAGGGGTGTATGGGGCCCAAAGTTATACAGCTAACTGCAACATCATGCATAAAACCAGGCCATCCGATCCTGCACTCAGTTTTCACTATACTTTCTTGTACAAGATACTACCTGGCAGAGCCAGTGTGAGACACCTGCACGGGCAAAAGCCAAATGCTAGGGGGCGGTGGCAGGTTTGAGAGGCAGGGAATAAGGCATACAGAGGAGGAATGCAATGCATCATGGGATTGGGGTGCAGTCTACGAGGACAGCTAAGGATGAGAATCACTAATTCCAATGGTTACTATGATGACAGCACACATTCACGCACCCACATCCATGCCCCACTAGTGTGCAACCAAAGACTCTTTGAAAGTCACCTGTCTTCCCTAGAATAGTGCTCTGAGGCACAGGCCTTGATGTACCCACGACACTAAAACCAGCGGAAAACAGAAACTCTTTGTCAACAACATGTACCAAGGTTACTGAAGACTACTAATTCCAAAATTTACTAAGAAAACTGTGAATTCCACTTCCCTCATGAGCAAATGAAACTTTGACAAGAAAATTCTGAGGCGCTAAAAGAGTTCACTGGAATTTGTTTTGTTTTCTCTTCTACCCACCCCAACCCCATACACTCCACTTGGAAAGGATTTTAAAATGACCTTGTCTGCTATGTGCCCTCTTAAAGCTTTGATTTCAGAATTTCATCAAAACCCCACTTAATAACCAGGGACTCACACACAAGCAATCTAAAGCAATGGCAAACAAACAAACAAGCAAATTAAAAAAACCCAAATGACAACAAAACTCCACCAGACTATAAAACAAAAACTATCTTGATTGTAATAACTATGTTTCTCATTTAAATAGAACCTGAAACCGAAATACTTTTCTGTAAGACACTTGCATCTTAGAATAAAACACCTTTAAAAAAAAATCGTAAGTACATCCTAACAGGGACCTAACTAGGAAAACAATCCTTAGGAGGACACTGTGGAACTGTAGGGCCCAAATCTAGCAGGGCCTAAAATTATCCCTTGACAGTGATAGAAATTTTACAAGAGACATTTGAAGTGGACCCAAGGCTCTGCTCTGCATGGGGACCTGAAAGGAGGATGTGGACTGCTCAGTGAACAGGTATACAGAGCAGCAGAACTAAGGGGGTGAGAGACTTGTCTGAGGTTGCCAGTGCACTTGACCTTGATGGTGGGACTGGCAACAGAAGTTAGGTGTGTTGATTCTAGGAGCCGTGTGCTTTCTACCAGCACCAATGTGATCAAAGGTCTGAAATGGAAATAGATTAAATAGCAGCACAATCTCTCATGGCCTGTTTACTATGAGCAACTGCGAAGTTTTGAATTTAACAAGCTCATTTTCATATGACTATTTAACCCTGAGGCATCCCTGGACACATATGCCTATTTTACTACAAATGTTTAGAAACACCTGAAATTGTTAAGACTTCAAGTGGTAATTTTTCCTTGGGATAGTAATACTCTTCCCCATGACACAGTTGCATCTTGTGCAACTGGAAAAAAAATAGGTCATAAACATCTGAAAAGCTTTTTCTGACTGAATTATTAAGAAGCCAAAAATCTGGCCGGCGCCACGGCTCAATAGGCTAATCCTCCACCTAGCGGCGCCAGCACACCAGGTTCTAGTCCCGGTCGGGCGCCGGATTCTTTCCCGGTTGCCCCTCTTCCAGGCCAGCTCTCTGTTGTGGTCCGGGAAGGCAGTGGAGGATGGCCCAAGTGCTTGGGCCCTGCACCCCATGGGAGACCAGGAAAAGCACCTGGCTCCTGCCTTTGGATCAGTGCGGTGCGCCGGCCGCCGTGCGCCAGCCGTGGTGGTCATTGGAGGGTGAACCAACGGCTAAAGGAAGACCTTTCTCTCTGTCTCTCTCTCACTATCCACTCTGCCTGTCCAAAAAAAAAAAAAAAAAGAAGCCAAAAATCTAAGAACATGGCTATGCAAAAATACATTACATATATATTAAATATTCCACAGTTACATATGTGCACACACATACACACAAAAAAGCTGAAGTTGGAATTCATCTAAAATTTGAAGATCATTCTACCTCTTTCTCATCCTGTAGCTGGATGAGATGGTTCAAAAAGTTTGTGGAACATGGGTTTGAAAGGGAGGTTTATTTGGGTGTAAACACGTTTTTAAAATTTATGCACAGTATATCTTTTTTTTTTTTTTGCACAGTATATCTTTTCCATGAACTTTTTGAAGACTCCTTGCATCCTCTACTGTCCAAAACTCTTTGAACCTTTTTTTGTGACACAGTCTAAAGACCAGGTGGAATCTTCAGGAAGCAGCAAAGCCACACAAATCCCAGCAAGCTACACAGCACACGGGGTCCTGGAAGCTCATAAGGACAGCATTGTCTTGTCAGTCACCTGACATTGACCTTCTCAGGAAAGGTGACCTTCAGCCCAAGTGCAGGAAAGGCTTAACTCATCTCAAAATCCCAACCTAGTAACCGATACAAACCAATATATCAGCTCATTTCGAACGAGAAGCACCAAGACCAACGGCTTAAACTTTCATACTTCAAGATTTAAAGCCAGAAAGAAAACTGTCATCCCAATGACATTCTCACATAAATAAGAATAACTGCTGGATGGAATTCCTGGTGGCGGACCCTCAGCCTGAAGAATCGGACACCATCCTCACCAGCCCTAGGCGAAGGCAGCTGCTCTCAATGTGATCCTGCCTGACGATACCAACAGAAAGGCTGTTTCTACAATGAAACAAATCATTGTGCTCCGCTGTTTTATTCCACAGGAGATAATGAGCAGCGCTCCACAGAAGCTACGAGGAAGGCAAGTTCACGGCAAATACAAACAGAACCTCTTTCCCTAAAAAAAGAAATTAATTGGATGATCACCTAGAGCTCATGCTAATACCCCTTCATCACCCTGGCTCGGGTACCCACAGTGATTCACAAGACAAGCCACTGCAGATGCTGCTCTGAACTGAGAACTTACAACATTCACTGCACGCCGTTCCCAGCTAGCCTCGGCCTATGCTTCACCACGCAGACATCCCACAGAAGCTGGAGGGCTCCTGGGCTTTCTTCCTTTCAGAGAGAGATGGCAAATACCTAGCATGGGAACAGAAGAAAAAGAAACAAGTTAATGCATCGTTAAATCACTCATCATCTCAACAGATGAAGTCTCATGATCAATTAGACTAATTGATAATTCACCAAAGACCATTTTCCTGAGCCCTTCTCTCAAAAAAGGAAAATTCACTATTTTTGCACTTGCCATAGAGGACACAGTGTGGCACAACCAGCCTTCTTCTCCACCTCTCTCATCAAATGGAAACCAATTCTGGGAGACCTCAGACGCAATCCTGGCTGAGACCCAAACTCGCAACACAACTTCAAAATCAGCCACTTGATTTTACTCTCTGCAAACAGGGAGCAAGGACTAACACCTTCTGCATTTTCATGCCTCATTTGGTTGCTGGGAAGATCAATAAGATCGCGCCTGCAAAGCACTCAGAGGTCCCTAAAAGAAAGGCACTATGTAAACACAAAGTATTATTAGTGGTCATAAGCCCAGTACTGAGCTCTGAGCCAGGATATAAAAGCCAGCTTTGGCAAGGCACCAACACTCAGCTGTCCCCAGAGCACCCAAATGTACACCTGCCAGCGTGGCTTCCTATGCTAGCCGCTAGCGTGCAGTGCGTAGAAGTAAAACACCAATAGCGAAGGCTGGAACCTGCAGGAGAAAGGCAAGGTACAGAGCCTGATGCAAAAGAAGCGACATTGCAAGGTGGGCATGAGAGGCACGTGCAGCAGCATGGTGAGTTGGCACACACCACGCAGCTCCTACAGGATCTGTGGGGCTGTGAGAGTTTTCCACTTGGCTGTGCGCCATTCCACCCACCAAGGCTAACACTTACACAGAAGTGAGCCGTGAGGCCCTATTAGGAAAGAACTGGATATGAGTTGGCTATTCGTTTGCTGGTTTTAATGAAAACACCTATCCAATATCCTAATCATTAATATTTCCCACAGCTGATTTTTTTGATCTTTTCCTACCCTCATCCTGTTCAAGTCAGACCAGGAAACAGCTCTCTCCTGGACCAATATTAGCTAATGATTCAGACTTGTATACTCTTTGTTTTTTTTTAAAGATTTATTTATTTATTTGAAAGTCAGTGTTACACAGAGAAGGAGAGAGGGAGGGAGGGAGGAGGTGAGAGAGAGAGAGAGAGAGAGAGAGAGAGAGAGAGAGAGAGAAAGTCTTCCATCTACCGGTTCACTTCCCAGTTAGCTGCAACGGCTGGAGCTACGCCAATCCGAAGCCAGGAGCCAGGAGCTTCTTCCAGGTCTCCCACACAGGTGCAGGGGCCCGGACTTGGGCCATCTCGTACTGTTTCCCAGGCCATAGCAGAGAGCTGGATCGGAAGAGGAGCAGCCGGGACTAGAACCAGCGCCCATATGGGATGCTGGCACTTGCAGGCAGCAGCTTTACCCACTACGCCACAGCGCCTCAGACTTGTATACTCCTAAGAAGCCTACCTGAGGTACAGGAATTTACATGGGTGGCATTGGAGATGATGAAGCACACGGAATTTACGTGCTTTGCTAGGATCCCGTGTGCTTCCCACATAAATCATCCACAAGTACCAGCCGTGTTTGTCATCTCCACATCAGGAACATGTATTGAACAGTAGCAGGCATCACAGGTGAGCACTGTGGGTGTAAGAAATAATATTCCCAAGAGGATAAAAGTGGTCCCTTATCTCAAAAAAAAAAGTGGGCAAGAATGAATAATACCAAATCTTAGATTTGGAACTGGCAAAACACTGATGAGCATACCTCAAAATACAGACCTTTAAGGAACGGAGAGACAAAATTAGGGCAGAAGTGAGAAAGGAGGTGTCTGCTTCTCATATAATTAATCCTCACTTTTATAGTGAATACAGTTTACCAAGTTCTTCCTGATTAATTAACTCATTCACTCAACACAATTTTCCTTGGTGCCACTACACCAAGTAGGCCATGTCCAATTGGGGGTACAAAGGATGAAGAAAACAGACAAGAATTCTGGTCTCAAGGTGTCCCTTATCTCAAAAGGACCAGGCAATGAAGAACTATAATAAATGATTTTTAGTATACACATGCATGCACACACGCACACACACACACAATTTTTTAATGGGGATAGGTATTATAAAGGAAAAGCATTGAAATTTGCAATCTCAAAGGAGGTAGCTCCATTGGAAGCAGGAGCTGAGGAAAGCTTTTCTTTTTTAAAAGATTTATTTATTTATTTGAAAGGCAGAGTTACAGAGAGGCAGAGGCAGAGGCAGAGAGGTCTTCCATTCACTGGTTCACTCTCCAAATGGCTGTGGTGGCCAGAGCTGTGCTGATCCAAAGGCAGGAGCCAGGAGCTTCTTCCAGGTCTCCAATATGGGTGCAGAGGCCTAAGGACTTGTGTCATCTTCTATTGCTTTCCCAGGCCATAGTAGAGAGCTGGATCAGAAGTGGAGCAGCCAGGATTCGAACTGGTGCCCAAATGGGATGCCGGAACTGCAGGTGGCGGCTTTGCCCGCTATGCCACAGCACCAGCCTGGAACACTTTTCTTACAAAACTTAACAGTAAGAAGGAAGTAAAAGATCAGCAGAAGTCAGCCGGGCATTGAATTTCAAGATATAAGAAACAACCTCAGCATATGTTTGTCTGATCCAGAGATGTATAGCTAATTTCTATACTCACTTTTTATTTTCCATTTCAACTGGGTCTCCTTGATTAAGAAATGAACAACAGCACTGTTCTCAATACCTTGAAAGAAGAGATAAGCCTTCCTTCTGACTTTAAAATTGACCACATTTGGGTCTCAGTGCTCCCCCACCCACCCACACGTGCACACACACAAGTCATGTCTATCAAACACCACCACCCTTTGCAAGTGTTAAGGAGGGGAAGACTTTGCTCCCAAATACACCCAAAGTCACCCCGCCACCACCACGCAATGCAAAGAAACTCCCGACACCTGCATGCCACAGCTGCAGTTAAGAAAACCCATCCAAGAAAGGGCTAAAAACAGATCACATTACATGTACACTTGTCAGAAAAACATCTTCCTGGTGCCTTGGCTGAGATTCCAAATTCCTGGCTTCCCGTTGACTCAGGATATTTTCTATTTCTCTCTCCCAGACCTAATCAGTATCCAGGCCCACCTGTAACAGAATCCTGCCCTCCTTCTCTCTCGGTTTCTGATGGAGTGCTCTGTCCACTTACCCCAGTGAGCAGCATGAGGCAAAGGAGTAAAACGAAAAAAAGCAGCATGTCTATCTGAAGTGTTTTCTTCATCCCTACCAAGCCAGATCTGGCTCAACTTAATTCTCCCCACTAAGGAAGTTCAGTAATTTGCACACTTCATCCTACAAAAGGAAGGCATCATAGACAGGCTCATTCATGTTCTCCCATGAATGGAATAAGTCTGAAAGTTGATCTGAGGAGCTCAGTGTTGTGGTGAAGTGGGCTATGTCTCCTCCTGTGGCACCGGCACCCCATATGGGCACCAGTTCATGTCCCGGCTTCTCCTCTTCCGATCCAGCTCTCTCTTATGGCCTGGGAAGGCAGTGTAAAATGGCTCAATTGTTTGGACCCCTGCACCAATGTGGGAGACCTGGAAGAAGCTCCTGGCTCCTGGCTTTGGATCAGCCTAATTCTGGCCATTGCGGTCATTTAGGGGAGTGAACCAGTGGATGGAAGACCTCTCTTCTCTCTAACTCTGCCTCTCACAAATAAATAAAATCTTAAAAAAAGAAATTCGATCTGAAACAAATAGTCCAGGCTGCTCTTTGAGTCTCTTTTCATGTAAGATGTCCGGGATAAAAAGCCGTTTCTCCTACAGATATTTTAACAATACTCCAAGTTCAAAGTCTTTGAACAGCAGCCATGACTTTGACGTAGTAGTTCTGACAAAGCTTGGCAAGTTCAGGAAGAAGAGAGCAAGGAAAAGGACTTCCTGCAGCCAGGCCGTCCAACACCTTGCCATTAAACCTGGAGAATTACATCAGGTTGTCAGTTTCATCCTCTGTCCTGAGGAAAAAAATGACATAATGTCACTTTCCCTTTCCCTCTCTACCCACACTACCTTCAGTAACAATCACACGTTTCAACCCAAGGTCCTTCTCAATTCAGCATTCTGGTACACGACTGTCTTTTTTATACTTCACTGGATTTATTTCAGTCTTGAAGGCTCAAACTGTTTATAAGCTCCTTGATGAAAGAAATCTTGAGATGTCCTTCTTTTGCAACCTCCTTAGAGGGTGTAGTGGAAGAATCTGAATTTAAATTAAATGATCCATATCCCAAATCTATTCCAGGACTTAACCCTTGCTCCCTAGGAGTCACTACTCTAGAGCTGTAATTTAAGCCCATCTCGCCTTTCTCTGTGCTCCCAGGGCCTGGAGCCCCTCCAACACCTGCCAGCCAAAGGAGAGCTCTCCACAGACTCAGCAACAGTGAAATTACACCTCAGACTTCTCTTTTCTGCTCTTCCAGGCCCTGACATTTTTAGTCATTAGTGCCTTTTGAGCAGCCGCCATCTCCTTTCAAGATGCACGAAATCCCCGCCTCCTTGTCACCAGGAGCCTATGTCTTCGATCCTCAGGGCTTTTCAACAGCCACACTTAAGGAAGCCCTTGTAGGGCATGGAGGGGGACATGGGACCTCTGAGGCAGTGGTTCTCACACTTGACCCGGCAGGAGAAATGGCTGGAGGCCTTGTAAGACCACAGATTGCTGGGCCACACCCAGGATTTCTGCTTCAGGCAGGCCAAAGACCATGCATTTTCAACAAGTTTCCAGGTGATGTTGATGCTGCGGGGCCAGGACCCAGGAGGAGACACTGTTTTTAGGGTAAGTCTTCCCATCACTCACACAGTTGGACAAAGGCCAAGATTGCTCTGAAAACAGCCTTCCCTCCATATCCCCAGGCAATGGTCCCAGGAACTCCCTGCTGATTCCAAGACATGAGCATGCTCAGGTTCCCTCCACAAAGCGATTTAGCACCTGCACATAATCCACACAACCCTCCTGCATACCTTGTCATCTCTAGATGATCAGTGATCCCTAATATGAGGGCATCACATCAAATAGTTACTCTGCCATATTGTGGGAAACCGTCTGTGTAGGATCAGTGCAGATGAAATCTTCCCTTTAAGAATTTTTCATTATGGAATTTGTAGATACAGATGGCTGCACTGGAGGAAGTGACACCTGTCGACTCCGAAAAAGTGACAAATGACTGAAAAACAACTTACTGTGCTCCCTCCACTTGCTCATGCTCTCTCATAATAAAGAAAATTCATACAAGAAATTTCATTTTTTCCTTGGATCACTTGGAGTTTTGTCTCTTACAACCAAAGTAGCCTGGCTGAACAGAGACAGGGCCATCCTGTTCCGCACATCACTCTCTTGCTCTTCTGCCTGTAATTCCTAACTCTCAGGGATGTATTCTCCAAGGCTACTTTCAATTTTCTGATCTTCCTATAATAATTTCCTTCTGCTGCAGATAGTTCTTCAATCTGCATCCTGAGCCCTGAGAACCCTCAGCAAGCTGCTCGGCATCAGCAGGATACGTGGCTTGGGACCGATTCTAATCTTTCCACGAGTCCTCCCACACCAGTTCCTCCTCTTTAATTTCACACTTGTGCTAAGGGCAGCTCTATCTTTTCTTCTTTCTCCCATGGTCCGTTGTTAGTAGGCTACTCTCACCCATCCTACACTTTCACCATTCTCACTGCCACCACTCAAGTTCAGACTCTGTTCCTCTCACGGCAGCCGCCTGCAAATTGGTCTTCCTTGCCTCCTAGACCGACAGAGTCATCCCTATTGGATCAAACTTCTAAAGCAGACACTATACAACACAATTTCTCCATGCCATCTCTTCTGTGGTTCATACAGCTCCCCTAAGTGAAGGGTTACAACACAATTTCTCCATGCCATCTCTTCTGTGGTTCATACAGCTCCCCTAAGATCTTCCTGACTCTTCGGTGGATGGTTAAGACCTTTACAATGTGGTCCCAACATGCTGTTCCAGCTGGACTTCCTACATCTTCTCCAGCACGTGGAACCAGCCACAAGTCCTTTCTCACTTCCTCCCTGAGAGTCCCCACCGCTGCTGCACTGGTGGAAATTCAAGCCACACATCCAGAGCCAGCTCAAACCTACTTTCTGGAGGACTCTCTCCTTCACCCTCCCAGGCTATGGCATTTGAAAGCCAAAGCGTTTTTCTCTTGCACATGAGCTCCCTTCATTTTTATTCCTTTTGCTTAGGATACTCATCAGTCTAGTCCCTGTCCGCCTACATAGCCTGTGGGACACTGTGTAAAGGGAGGGTCTGTGGCTGCTTTTTCTGAGCCTTGGGGAGCTTCTGCAAATGGCAGCCCCTGGATAAACACTTACTGACTCAGAGTTTGAGAACGTGGTATTTTGCTTTCACGTTGCCTTGTCCTCAAGCGTCCTCCTCCTGTGGTCATCAAATAAGAGAACTCCCTTTTGGGTGACTTGGGAAGAAATCATTACAGAAGCCAACAGGGAAACTGCTCAACACATCAATGAGACGTTCTGCAGGAGAGCCTCTTCCTCCCACCCAGGACCAGGGCCCTGTTCTTTCTGAGAAAGAAAGGAGCAGCCAGGGCTGCCGCAGTTGAGACTTTGGAAACGCTTCCTCTGGACCACAGCACTTGGCCTAGCAGGGACCTGGTGTCTCCTTGCAGCTCCCAGAGGGGCATAAAGGGCAGTCACGCAGGGCCAAGGGCTCCCTCTCCCCAGGAAACACATTTCTGGTACAGAGCTCTCTGGAGACAGAGGAATCCACACAGGCCGGTCAGATCTCAGGCAGTATTGCACGGAGGTCAAGAGTGGGACCAAGGCCAACACTCAAAGTATTCTGAGGAACTGGATTTATGTAGCGGATCACATGCTCCCTGTTCAGTCAACATTGACCGCTCGTATGACTTACCTACAGCAAAATTGCTTCCAAACTGGCAATCTGTGGATACTTAGCATACACTTGGGGCACTTTTTACAGCTATTAATTGGTTTGTGTTCAGGGACTATCATCTAAAATTAGTATCTGCCTAAAGAACACATTATCAGAGAGACAAATATGCTGAAAAACTCCTATGATCAACCATTAAACACTTTCTTTACTGCACGTCGATCCGCGGCACCATTTCCTATTATTAGCATGCTTTAGCACATAAGGTAAGGCTTCATCCACACCGACACTCTGCAGGTGTTTGGATTTGTATGCAGGTTACATCTCCTCATTGATAGAGTGCATCGTTTGCTATGAAATATAATTATACATCCAGAGACAAGTACGTCTGCCTATCAAGAATAAAATGAAAATAAAATATAAGTTGAAGAGACAGATGTGAAATTCCTCATCTGTACTGAATAGCTATGGAACGCCATCTGCAGGAAATACTTTTATTAAAAAATTTTTAAAAGATTTATTTATCTATTTATTTGAAAGTCAGAGTTATTGGTGGTGGTGGTGGGGGGTGGATATTGAGATCTTCAATCTGCTGGTTCACTCCCCAGATGGCCACAACGGCCAGAGCTGGGCCAGTCAGAAACAAGGAGCCAGGAGCTTCTCCCCGGTCTCCCACGTGGGTGCAGGGGCCCAAGCACGTGGGCCATCTTCTGCTGATTTCCCGGTTGCATTAACAAGGAGCTGGATTAGAAGTGGATCAGCCAGGACTTGAACCGGTGCCCATATGGGATGCTGGTGAGCAGGGGGCAGTTTTACCCATTATGCTCCAGCAGCAGCCTCAGGAAATGATTCTAAAGACTAGAAGGCACATGCTCTTTACAGACAGTTTATTCCTGGCCACATTCGTTTACCACTGTGCTCCCGGGGGCATTGCTGACATTCAGCAGAAAGCCCTAAGGCCCAGGAGATGTAGGGATCTTGATCAAGAAGCTAGGAGGCCACACTGTGGTTACACATCCCCTTTCTGGCTGCATGAGTCATCACACACCTTCTCCCCAGGGGAGAGTTGTGTTCATGCCTGCTGGAGGAGGTCAGGGTTTTGCTGGACTGGGTAAAACCTGGGAAAGAAGAACATGGCTTGGGCTGCCTGCTTTGATAATTTCTAAAACATTCTGAGCAGCAAAGTTCCACAGAAACCATGTGTAGAGGCCAGCATCCTGGTACAACAGACTAACCTAGCCCTCGTCTTCCACGTGAGTATCTGAGTCCTGAGTCCCAGCTGCTCCACTTCCTATCCAGCCCCCTGCTAAGAAGCCTGAGCAGGCAGCAGAAGGTGGCCCCTGTGCTTAGACCCCTGCCACCCACATGGGAGACGAGGATGGAGTTCCTGGCTCCTGGTTTTGGCCTGGCCTAGCCCCACCCCAGCTGTTTGCAGTCATTTGCAGAGGGAACCATCTGGTGGAAGATCTAACTCTGCCTTCCAAATAAATAAATAAATAAATAAGGAAACCATGTGTCAGAGTCCAGTTCTTTAAGTCTTTTTCAGTTTCTGCTATATTGCTCTCTTTTTTTTAAATAACACAATATATATAAAAAAAAAACAAAAATTCTACAAAAGAAATATTTCTTCCTATTCTCTTTGTGCCCTATTGTAAGGAGTTATGCAATAACATCCTCAACTATTTTACTTGGCCTGATTGCACGAAGCATGAAATCACAGGTTAAGATCAAATGACAAGACAGAATCCATATATATTGCCTACCCCCAGCCTTTTGGACAGAAGTAACAAAATTCATTAAATTCAGTGTACTGAAAACATAACCGTGAAAGAATCCTATCAAAGCACAACTTCCTGTTCTCTTTATAAAATATTTACTATGCAAAAGCATGGCTACAACTAGGACCTCAAACTATGCTTAGAAGACCTAGTGCTCGGGTCGGTGCTGCAGCATAGCTGGTTAAGCCGTCACCTGCGATGCCAGAATCTAATATGGGCTCCAGTTTGAGGCCCAGCTACTCTACTTCTGATCCAGCTCCCTACTAATGTACTTGGGAGAAGCAGCAGAGGATGGCTCAAGTGCTTGGGCCTCTGCACCCACATGGGAGACCTGGAAGAAACTCCTGGCTTCAATGTGGCCCAATCCTGGCCATTGCAACCATTTGGAGAGCCAATCAATGGATGGAAGATCTCTTTCTCCCTCTCTCTCTCTGTAACTCTGCCTTTCAAATAAATAAAAAAGAAATCTACAAAAAGTAAAAAGTTCTAGTGCTGCTACATAATTAAGGACCATGTTCAAAGACTTTAAAATAATAGAACTATCATCCAAAACTCCAAATGAGGCACAGTTTTAACTACCCAACTTTTGCATATAATTCAGGGCCAATAGGGCCTTCCATATGAATATTAAGTCAACTTCGCTTGTCTATCTGCTTTACCATATTAAAAGTCAACAAATATGAAGACTCCAAAGGTAATTTCTTTTTTCACAGGATTCCAGGTAGTGCCTCTTTGCTTCAATATTACAACATTCTGATGCAATGAGAACAAAAGTATTGCAAGACAAAGGCACTATTGAAAACTTCTCTCCTTTTTGAAGGAGGCTTAATAAAACTATACAGCTTAAAACTGAGATTTCAAGGGTCTTAGCTGTGAACACCATGGAACAGAAACACCACCTGGCAATAAATCCCAGGATTACCTGTAGAAACACCAAAGGCAGGTACACTTTGATGTGGGTAACCTGGTGCCGGCTAAATACTGAGAAATGCAACTGTTCTTTCTTTCTATGAATGTGCAGCTGACGATTTGATAACCATATTTGGAGCCAAGACCCAGCATACAGAGCGGTATGGAGTGTGAGCACATGCTCCCGGCCCTTTCTGAGCCCACTACAGGTCACGCTGCCAAGAAAAGTCCTCACTGGTCACTCACTATGAGATTTTAAGCTCAAATAAAGGAAAATATCAACTACTATTTCATGAGTCAAAGAGCCTGGCAAGCCACAGTCACAGCTGGCCTTCAAAGTCCTGAAACTCAATTAAAATCTCTCATGATCGTATTCATTAAAAATCCCAAAGGAGTTCTTTACACAAGAAGCAGTCTAGGAGTTTCCGACATCTCTTTAAAAATAAATATTTAAAACTCTTTAGAATTAGCAACATCTGTTTGCCACCCGCTCTAGAATATGCATTCCCAGGTTACTGCATTGCCCGGGCTTCTAACAGGAGGGAAACATAACGGGTTTCTTCCCCCACTTCAATCGTCTTCCAGATGCAGGGACTTCTGAGATCATGGCACCGGAGAGCCGCCCAGGTACAACTCTCAACACCTCCAAACTGGAGCAGAGCTCTCTTGCGCCTTAATTGTTTTGTCTAAAAAGCTCTCAAAAGTTCATTCTGGTACCTTTTTCAGGCAAAATAAGAGGCCTTTTACAAAAATTCTATTGCTAAAACAATGGAATTCTCTGGGGAACGACTTCGTTATGGAAATGAAGTGACAGCTTCTTTTATCTAGCCAGGCAGAAAGTCTGCATTTATAAAAGGCATTCAGAGCACTCAAGTGTTGTGTGTGGGAGGAGAGAAAATGCTATTTTTAATTCAGATTGCAGCATTCCTCCCATCCAGGTCTTTCAGTATAATCATAATTATAATAAGACTCATCTAAAAGGAAAAAAAAAAAAAAGATTCCCATTCCTGCTGACCCCAGCAGAAAAAGAGAGAGAAAAAGAGAACATGACAATTAAGGGAATGATTAATATAACTTCCTTCCACTTTTAGATCATGCTGTGGGCTTGGAGATCCACCTTCCGGGCCACCAGAAATGACTCTCCCACATCCAGTCCTGAAAGCGTTGAAACTCAATAACAGCCTTACCCCCTCCTCTCCCCACACAAGTGTACATTTTGGTACACGTGACTTTTCAGTCTTCCGGGTTTGCAGGAATGGCCTGTGCCTGCCGGGTCTCCAAGAGTTAACATTCCTTAGCGACTCTGTGAGAGGCCAGTCCAGTTGGGTGGCAGGGTTGCACTGGAAACCCGATTTCTAATTCCACCAATGGGGAAACTCCTCTGGGAAGCACGAGGTGGCTGGGCTTCCATGTGGGCAAACACACACCTCTCCAGGTCAGGAGTGGAATCTGGGCAGTGAGGTTTAAGAGTGCTGGTATGAAACCTGCACCAGTGCAGTGACTCTATACTTAAGTGATGGTGGAGGAAAACACTGTACAAAGAGCTGATGGGACAAGGCCCTCTAGCAAGGCTGATGACTGGCTTAAGACTACTTGCTCAGGAGAAAGGGCAAATGAGGTAAGGAAGATATGTTTTTTAAAAGATGGACTTGGGCCATATTCTACTGCTTTCCCAGGTCGTAGCAGAGAGCTAGATAGGAAGTGGAGCAGCCGGGACTCGAACTGACACCCAATAGGATGCTGGCACTGCAGGTGTCGGCTTTACCCTCTGTGCCACAGCACCAGCCCCAGGAAGGTATTTTTTTAATGGAGGTAAAGTTCCCATAACATAGAATTCACTATTTTAACTTTTTTTTTTTTTAAGATTTACTTATTTATTTGAAAGAGAGAGAGACGAAGAAAGAGGTCTTCCATCACTAGTTTATTCCCCAAATTGTTATAAAGTCCAGGGATGGGCCAGGCCGAAGCCAAGAGCTTTTTCCAGGTCACCCACATGGGTGGCAGGGGCCATCTTCTGCTGCCTACCCAGTATCAATAGTAGGGAGTTGGATCAGAAGAGGAGCAGCTGAGACATAAACCGGCACCCATGTGGGAGGCCAGGGTCACATGCAGTAGCTTAACTCAGTGTGTCACAACACTGGCCCCATATTTTAACCATTTTTAAAGAATAAAGCTTAGTGGCTTTTAGTCCACTTACAACATTGTGCAACCATCACCACTCTAGAAGGTTTCTAGATTTCATTATACCTTAAAGAAACCCCATACCTATTTTTAATATATTTGAAAGCCACAGCAACACACACACACACCGTGGGGAGAGAGAGAGAATCTTCCATCCTCTACCCTCTAAATGGCTCAACATCCAACAGCCAGGTCTGGACCAGGCCAAAACTAAGAGCTCCATCCTGGTCCTCCATATAAGTGTTAAGGACCAAAGTACTTTGGCCATCTTCTGCCTTCCCAGCACACTAGCAGGAAGCTGTATCAGAAGCAGAGTAGCTAGGGCTCAAGCTGGCACTGTGATGCGGGATGTTGGTGTAGGGAATGGTGGCTCAATCTGCTGCACCACAACACTGACCTCACTCTATACCTACTGAACCATCACTGTCTTCCCCCATCTCTCAGCCCCTGGGAATTGCTAACCTGCTTTCTATCTCTATGGATTTGTCTAATCTGGATATTACTTATAAACGAGATCATACAATATGTGCCCTTTTATGATTAGCTTCTCTTAGCATAATGTTTTCTGAATTCATGAATGATATAGCACTCCATTCCTTCCCTGGCTGAATAAGTTCCACTGTATGGACATATCAATTTTGCTGTCCATTCATCATTTGGTGGATACTTCAGTTAGCTCTCCCTTTTGGCTATCATGAACAATGTTTGTCAGAACATTTGTGCATACATCTTTGTTTGAAAACCCATTTTCAATTCTCTTGGCTATATACTTAGGAGTGAAATTGCTAGGTCAAATGGTAATTCTGTTTTCAACTATTTGAGGAATTGTCAAATTATTTTACACAGTTGTTGCCATATTACATTTCTATCAGCAATATATGAAGATTCCAATTTTTCCACATCCTTGTCAACACTTGTTATTTTCCTTTCTAAACAGAAATTATGGCTATCCTAATAGGAATGAGGTGGTAACTCACTATGGTTTTGATTTGCACTGCCCTATTCACACATGGTGATGGCCTTTTTTCACATGTTTATTATTGGACATCTGTGTATCTCCTGTGGAGAAATGTCTATTAAATGCCTTTGCCCATTTTTACACTGGTTGTCTTTTCATTTTCAATCGAAAGAATTTCTTGGCCCGCACTGCAGCTCACTAGGCTAATCCTCTGCCTGAGGCGCCGGCACACCGGGTTCTAGTCCTGGTTGGGGAGCCGGGTTCTGTCCCAGTTGCTCCTCTTCCAGGCCAGCTCTCTGCTGTGGCCCGGGAAGGCAGTGGAGGATGGCCCAAGTCCTTGGGCCCTGTACCCGCATGGGAGACAGGAGAAGCACCTGGCTTCTGGCTTCGGATTGACGCAGTGCGCCAGCTGCAGCGGCCATTTGGGGGGTGAACCAACAGAAGGAAGACCTTTCTCTCTGTCTCTAACTCTGCCTGTCAAAAAAAAAAAAAAAAGAATTTCTCATATTACAAACTACACTCTCACAACAAATATGGTTTACAAATATTTCCTCCCATTTCGCAGGCTGTCATTCGACTTTTTTGAAGGTGTCTGATGTTCAGAAAAGTTTTTGATTTCTATGTGGTCTACTTTATTTTTCTTTTGAGCTTGTGCTCTTGGTACTATATCTTAGAATCCATGGTCAAATCCAAGGTCAAGAGGACTTACATTTTCTTCCTGGAGTTTCTTCTAGGAGTTTTAGCTCCTACACTTATATCACTGACCCACTGTAGGTAATTTTTTGTATATGAAATGAAGCAAGATTCCATTTTCTCTTTTGTATGTGTCCTGTGTGTCTTTTCCAGTTATCTCAGCCTTGTTTGTTGAGAAGAATTAAAAGACATTTTGAGTATGGAATGATTTTAGTCCTTTTTCTCAAAAAAAAAAAAAAGGGGGGGGGTTTAAAAATATATATCATTCTGAAAACCAGTGAATTGGATTTTGGTTATAGTGTGACTATATTCAGCACGCAATGAATATTTAAATGTTTCTTCCCTCACTCCACATTCTGGGTACGTGGCATGTTTTCACCAGGGCCACAGTCCTAAGCTTTGAGACAGGCTAGCTGGCTCTTGGGTGGTCCTTTTGCAAGGACTAATTTCCAAAAGCAACAAGCAGCCTGAGGGTGCTACTCTCGAAATTCCTTTTGCTTCTGTGTTTTTCCCCATCTCGTGAACTACTTCCTGTCCTTAGATGTCTAGAGACCTCTGCTCTCTTTCCCAGCTTAACACCAACTCGTTAACATTGGCTTTTTGGAGAGAGCTTAATAATCTAATTCATACTCAGCTATGTATGACCAAGAGAAATAACATACTTTCAGCACGATGCTTAAGTCTCTGTTTACAGGAGACATAAAAGACTGAAGTACGGGCTATGGAATCTAGGTATCACCCATTCAGCTGGTACAAGAACTGGAGACTTTCCAATCCCCCTTCAGCATCAGCTCTCAAAAACTTGGCTGCATATTGTGATCCCCTGGGGAGCTTTATAAAATATTAGTGCCTGGGCTCCACCCAAGGAGATCCTCACATAATCCGTCTGGGTTCAGCCAAGGCAATGGGAGTCCGGAATGCTCCCCAGGTGATGTGTGGCCTGGTGAGGAGTCCATCATCAGAGGCTGGGACAGGCCTCTCATCTCACAGGTGGCTCTCCTTACCACCTAGCACCACTTGCAGGCCACTACAGATGCACAATCATCTACTTTAAAAGTCTCATTTCATGCTAAAACTAACAAAACTTGAATTGCTATATCAGTTCTCATAGCACCTCCCCAACAACCTCGTGAAATTAAGTTCATTATTGCAGTGAGACAGGCAAGGAAATAAACTCTGAGGACTGATTAAACAGCCCCACATCACAAAACTTGGAACATTTATGTTGTCTCAATAATTTCAAAAAGGGCCAACCCTTAGGTTATGGCCATACCACCAGGTGCTCAAAGCCACAAACAGAACAGAGACAGCTTCTACCCAGGACACATCTTGTTAAATGGGGCTAAGGGAAATTGACATAGGAAGCGGGCATTTAGGGTATCTCTGAATTCAGGACGATACAATGCAACACCAGGGATGCACCTCAGAAGGGTTACCAAAGGTGGTGGGAGAGTAGCGATTCTTGCAAACACATAGTAAGACTGGCAGTGTCATGAAATTCCTTTCCTCTGATATGAATGTGAAAACACTGAGGAAGATACCACTTCATTCATTTAGGAATTAATTTGATCCTTACATATAATTAAGAGCTCAATCGGTGTATAATAGCAAGATGAAAGCATAGCAGGCAAATACCTCCAATACTTAAATATTCAGATTTTTGTAGGAGAGAAGGTGGTACAATTTACACATAATAGCATCTTGTCCACCAAACATTGGGGCACATCAACCAGCTACTGCCCAATAGAAGAAAGTTGGAATTGACCAAAAATACTGGTAATGATGGTAGAAGTTGGGTTCCAAGTCACTTTGCTCCCTTCTTTCAATCTGATGCACTCAAACAAATGTGCTAGTTCCTACATGGGCATGTGCCTGCCTGCATGAGCACCAGGCTTGAGGGAAATACATTCTGGTACTGTGATTTTGCATAGGTCTAACTTATTTTTCCTTAAAGAAGGCACCTGGCAGAATTTCTTTGGGGCAGATTTAGGAACTGGGAATGAGTAAGCTTTGCTGGAGGTTTTTACACCAGTATCAGAAGTCGGTTCGAAGAGAAAAGTTTTCACAAGTGGGAGCTGTACCTGCTTGTCTCCTACTTGTAGTGAATCTGTCAACTTTTTTTCCAGTGTATCAAGATTTTACTCTTCAAAATCATTCTCGGTATGCTCTGAATTGCTATACTTTTAAGTTAACTACTTCTCAAAGTGCTGTTTAAAATCTGACATCTTCAACCACATTTCAGGCTTAGAATATATCTAAATTTGCAAAGTCTCATTGGTTCTTATGAGAGTGCTACTTACAAAAAATGCACTTGACAGCCAATCTCTTGGAAATGATTCGTGCAGAAATTGTGTTCAAATTACTTTATATCAAGACATTTAAGAAAAAAAATGTGGTTTTCTTTGTAATAGGCTAAAAATAATGATATCTTTTATCTTCAGCTGAACATGTACATATGTTGTCTAAGCTGTTGCATTTAAACAAATTGAAAAACAGTAGGATTCTGGCTATAGTCCATACAGAAACAAAACTTGCCCAGAATATCATTTTAAGCATTGAAAAAAAATTAACTGTTGTTTTCCACAAAGTTTAATCCTGCATATAGAATCAGAGTTGTCTACCAAGTTCACAACATCAAATTACAAAACCTAATGTCTCAGAAATAGACAGCAAACTCAGAAAAAAGTAATTATTGCAGTGCAATTTTACATCAGGAAAAAAAAAGACTAAGAAGAGAGTTACACAGTTTACATTTCTACAGCTTCCTTTTGCACTATTGGGCAACATGCTATTGAAATTGATCCCTAAGGCAAAAGTATATCTAAATTACCCCTAAGTTAAATCTCTAAAATAATCTCCATAACACAATGTACTGAATGCATTGCAAGTGCAAAGTACTGCCAGGTGAGATTCAGAAATATCTATAGATTAATCAAACTCTTTGAACACAGAATACCGCGTTTTAAAACCCCATCTGCCAGCAACTCTAATAAAAAGCTTCCTTGATTCCTCATCAACAACAGCATTTGGAAATGCATTTTTTAAAATCAGAACCCTACCTTTAAACAGCATCTTAAAGCAAAATCTAGTACACAAGATAAATAAAATTGAGGCTCTTTACATGTCGTCTTCTACCACGACCTCGTTCATCAGTACCAAGCCCTTCAGTCACATGGGGCTGGGGCGGGGGGCACTGAGGAATCCTTAGGACGCTGGGCAAGATGTTCCGACCCCCACTCCCCTCAGCAGCCTACAGTCCCCAGCCTAGGGGGCCCTCTACGATTTGCTCCTTTGTTTCGCAGCCTAGCAGATTGATCCACAGCACAGCACCATTGATGGGGGAGGCACTGTTTGTGGCACACACTGTGTACCATGCTCTGTGTTCCCTGTGCCTTGTCCACGCTGTTCCTTAGCAGGGACCCTCCCCCTTCCTGTCCCTCTGCTCTGATGGGTGCCAAGACTCCCCACAGTCTGCACAGCTGCATACGATCGTAGCTGCATGCACACACCACGCAGGGTGGGAACTGTTCATACGGCGTTCACCTAAGCTGACCTGGGGTAACACAAGGACAGAGCGTACTATATTTACGCTTGTACCCTGGCTCGTAGCACAGATCTTCATAAACATTAAGGTCTTGAATCAGGGCTTCATAGAGATCCGTTGAATGAATAAATGAAGAGGACTGGATGATATGACTTGATGTACTTTCATCGAACCAGTGGAAAACTGCTATATAAAATACATATATGTACATAGTACAAGAGAGGATACTTTAAAAATGTTTATGGAAAGTTGGAATTAAGAGAACATTTATTTTAGTGCAAAAAAATTTTACATCCTTGCATAGTTCTTTCTTAATGAATTTTACGCATTTTCCACAAAGTTTTTGAAGTAGACTTGTATATACTTTTTAAAATTATGGTTAAATACACATAACATAAAAATTGTCATTTGAACCCATTTTCAAATTCCATGGTATTAAGTACATTCACAGGGCTGGCACTTGGTGCAGCAAGGTAAGCCACCGCCCACGATGCTGGCCTTGTTCTTGTCCCAGGTTCTCGTCCTGGCTGTTCCACTTCTAATCCAGCTCCCTGCTAAATGCCTAGGAAAGCAGATGGTTTGAATGTTTAGGCCCTTGTCACCCACATGGAGATCTGGATGGAGTTCCAAGCTCCTGGCTTCTGCCTGGCCCAACCCTCTGTTGCAACCATTTGGGGAGTGAACCAGTGGATGGGGCATCTCTGTCTGTCTCTCCATCTCTCCCTCTCTGTCACTCTGCCTTTCAAATAAATAAATCTTTTTCAAAAGGTACATTCACACTGTTGTGAAACCAACACCACTATCCATCTCCAGAACTCTTCATCTTGCCAAAATGAAACCCTTGTATACATATATGTAAAAAACAGCTTTAATAACGTAACTTCATGACCTGGGTGTGGACTGCTCCTGTTCTTCACTTCCCTCTCGCCCTCACCTGCTGCATGTCTTGTGCCTTTCATCCACATATCTTTAACGAGAAATGTGGTTTATGTGGTTGAGACATGTCATGTGTCAATGAAACTCCTGCCTACCAGCTAAGCTGACTAGCTAAAAGTTTGAATTGTTACAAATGAATTTCCCAGGTTATTTTCCTAAGCCCTCACCAAATCCTACAAACACAGACTGTTAGAAGTCAGCACTCACCCCTGGGACTGATTCCGGCTTTCTGGAAAAGCATGCCTTTTAAAGCTCAGAGCCTGTGAGTAAGTTAGCCTAATAGAACACAAGCCACAGCTTACATGAGGGTTACTTTAAAAAGCTGGTAGAGGGGCCAGCACTGTGGCATAGTGGGTAAAGCTGCCACCTGCAGTGCTGTCATTCCATATGGGCTCCAGTTCAAATCCCAGTTGCTCCCCTTTCTATTCAGCTCCCTGCTAATGCACCTGCAAAAGCAGCAGAGGACTCCCCACCTCCACAAAATCCTTGGGCCACTGCACCAGCATGGGAGACGCAGAAGCTGCTCTCGGCTGTGGATTGGCTCAGCTCCAGATATTGTGGCCATCTAGGGAGTGAACCAGTGGATGGAAGACCCCTCTCTTCTCTCTCTCTCTCTCTCTCCCACCATCCCTCCCTCTCAGATAAAATAAATAAATCTTTAAAAACAAAAGTTGGTAGAAAAATGGGATGAAAAGTTAAGATTTTTGTGTAAAATTAAAATCCATGCATGTTCTTCATAACACATATTTCCTATGAACTTTTAAAGAAATTCTCATATGTCATACCCGTGTGATTTTGTTCATTTTCATATTTCAGACATTTGAACTTATTTTATGTATGATGAGTGTGTAAAAGGGTGGTTTTATTTCTTTTTCTTCCCCCAGGAAACTAATCATTAACTCTGCAGTACATCTGATCATCAGTAGCACCAGAATAATCAAAGAAAGTTGGCACATATCTCACATGTATTTGTATAGAATGGTTTTTAAGTGAAAATGTTTTCATATAATAATCACGCTTGCAATCTCACACATGGAGGAATATAAAGCATAGAAGTAAAAGGATGAAGAGAGTGACAAGTCACCCCAGTGAATGGGAGGAGGGCAGGCATGGAAGGAAGCCAACTGGACGCCAGGCATGGAGGGGCCAGGAACTGCTCCCCTAGGAATCTCTCCACTGTCCCCAGCCTCAGGACCCCCAAGTGTGAAACTGCAATGGTAAATGAAAATTAAGTTATTCTTGACATCTTTCCCGCAGCAACAGTCAAAGGTCAACAACTTTCTGACCAGAAGAATCGACCTCTTGGGGTCTGAGAGTTCTCCTGAAGAAAAGGGTTGGAACACCTGTCATTCCACTTTGCATGGCCGTGTCAGGCCCTGGAAACAGGAAGAGTCCATTTCCTCCTGTGCTCACAAGATCTCCCTGCTGCTACTTCTGCAGCACCCAGCTCCAGTTCTGTTTTCCAACTGGGATCACTGCTGCTGTTTCTACTTCACAGCAGACAACTGCCTACTAGGTTATGGATGATCAAGAGGCCAAATGTAGCCAGACACAATCTGTAAATTCCTAATCTCAGCTCTGGTCAACGGGATACCTAGACACAAGTGCAGAACCCACTTAGTCCTTGTCTGAAACAAGGTAACTTGCCAGCAATCTGAACATCAAGCTTCTTGGCTAATCAATCAGCATGCTTACTCTGTGTCAAATGAAACCAGGAGCACCTCCCTCCCACCTCCCCACCCCACCATCTTCCTGTGACCGAGAAGCAGGCACACAGCAGGAAAAAGCTCCCTGTTGCTGGGCGGAGAGCGCTGCTGTCAAGACTGCTTTTGCCTTTCCCATCATTAGGTCTCCCTGACTTCCCAAACCTTAACGCGTGAAAACAAGGGAGAACGTGTGGGCTTTATTGGCAGGTGAAGAGCCTGGGCAGTCCACTAAAATAGAAAGGTAAATACAGCAATGAGATTTCCCCTTGCAATAACAAAGGAGAGATTTAACAGGAACACAAGCCAGACTTGCTGAAAAAGCAGCCTTTGTCCCTTACAAAATTCACTTGACTATTTAGAGAGGACTCAAATTTCCTGAAACACTGTACTTTAACTGACCTGTGTACATGGTGACAGGGCTCCGTGCTCAGAGACAGCCAGCAGTTGAAGGAAAGCAAATTAGCGTCTCAGTGATAAGATGATTGAGAGCATAAACTATCATGCTCTTATCTTTTAAACATTTAAGTCATTTTAGTATTGCTTCCCTCGCCAGACTAAATGAGTTATAAAAACCTCTGCTTTCTCATAAAAGCCTCCATCCACCGGAGGAACGCTGACTGACGTGACAACCAACAGCCCAGGATTCCATCTCCTCCCTCCCCTCAGAAACAACTGCTTTCTGTGATCCCCTTTGCACTTCCTGTACAGCACGGTGCCTACACCCGCAGCACACGCCCCGGCTGAGGGGCACCCAGGGTTCTGCCGAGGATCGCCCGGGGACGACTTACTGTCAGCTGAGTGGCCCAAGAGTGAAAGGTCTTTGGAAGCCCTGAGGAGTGTGTGTAGGGGAGTGCAGCAGGCTGGCCACGGAGCTGGTGATGTGTTTCATTTGCTTCACGCTGTGACTCATTGTTTGGGTGACACGGAGCAGGCAACACCTTTTCACATTTTACTGAGCACCAAATCTAATGAACAAAGTGCTGTAAGAAAAAGGGTCCTCTGCGGTGCTGACTTTTCTCTGGTAGGATCTTGACGGAATACTTTTATATAAGCAGATGTCCCATCTGACCTCTCCCTTTTAAATTTCCAGGAAATAAGACGCCCATGTATAGGTCAGATCCCCGGGCAGTTCAGAAAAATGGTGATTTTTCTTTCATTTTTTTCTTTTGTTCTTCTTCTTATTCCATATTTAACAGTAGCCAAGACATTTAAATTCTCTGGAAGACACCACCAGCCCTTTACATGAGAAGCTCAAAAATATTAATGCCTTGTTAGGAAGTGTTAGGAGACCTGATGAGTTACTGTTGGTGAATCACTTTGCCATTCCCAGGTCAAGGATGTGAAATGAACATTATTGTTATTTGTTTCTGTGAAGGCTCGCTGGCGAACTGTGGTTGAGTGGGTCTAATTAGAATACCAGAACTCATAACTTTTTGCTAAGAAGCAAAAGCATTTTTGCAGTATTTTCCTTTCCCCAACTTCTCTTCTGTGCTAAAGGGCATATATCACTCAGCACGACCTAGTAACCTGATACATGTGAAAATAAACCCAAGGCTGCATGGCTGGCTGGCTGGAGATGGGATGGACTGACAAGTGGATGGCCGCCAACCAAGTACACTTATGCTTACAGGTCACAGATTATGGCTGCTATTTGAGAACCTACTGCAGAAACAGATCCTCATGCTTTGAACCCTAGTCTGTGATGGATTGCAATACTGAATCTAACCTAGATTTTATGAGATTTTTGCTATTCCAATACAGATTCGCTCAAGTTTTGAGGAAGTGCAAATCTTTTGGGTTAAACATCTGTTGCTACTCTTAGCCTTCTTATACAAACTGATAAGACAAAGCTTTTCTCTTTCCTAGTATTTAGAAATTATCCTCACTAGAGAATGGATAAACACATGGATGAGAGGCATCTCCCAATTACGCACTGCAAGGTCAGCAGGAACCCTCCAAGGCTTCTTGCTAGGACAGACTGCACTCTGAACAAGTCAAATACTTATCGTAACAAACATTGATGAGAAATGGGCTCAATGAGCATTTTCTTGTTTAAGGACTTTTACTGTATAGAAGCTCTCCCTTATATTTAATCCTCCTTAGCCAAGTTTATAATTTACCATACGTGACTGAATAAAAGATGCTGCCCTCAGGAAAGATGGAGTTCCCTTCATTTCTGAGTGGTTCTACAGCTTATCAAATGATTTGCTGCTCTCTTAAATATTTTATTCTGAAAAAGAAAGTAGCCCTTAGGGAAGTCATATTATCTTGAACCTATATGGATCAGTGCTAATTTTGCATGTTTATAAAAGTCACCTAACAGAACTACTGGTTGATATTTTTTAAAGAGAACAAATTTAACCAGTAATTATTCTTGGGGCATGACTTTCACAGCTGCGAGCACTGGATGTCACTATAAATTTTTAAAAAAGCATTTTAAAGGTTACTTTAAAGAAAAAGAGGAAGTGGTTATGTTGTATAGTTCATGAAAGTACATTTGCTGGAAGAACACAGGGGAAAAAAATCTCTTAATAATATGGTTTAGGAAATTGTAACAATAATGCTCCCCAGTATATCAAGTCCACCTTGAATCAAAGTTCACATTAACTGTGGACTTGGTTATATCTTGTTTGGGCCAATTAAGTATTAACAAATGCAAGTGAAAAATACATAAATTGGTACTTGGAGCTTGGGATAGAATTTCTTTTTTTTTTTTTTTTTTTTTGACAGGCAGAGTGGACAGTGAGAGAGTGAGAGAGTGAGAGAGTGAGAGGTCTTCCTTTTCCGTTGGTTCACTCCCCAATAGCCGCTGTGACTGGCGCGCTGCGGCCAGCACACTGGGCTGATCCAAAGCCAGGAGCCAGGTGCTTCTCCTGGTCTCCCATGCAGGTGCAGGGCCCAAGCACTTGGGCCATCCTCCACTGCACTCCTGGGCCACAGCAGAGAGCTGGCCTGGAAGAGGGGCAACCAGGACAGAATCTGGCGCTCCGACCGGGACTAGAACCCGGTGTGCCAGGGCCGCAGGTGGAGGATTAGCCTAGTGAGCTGTGGTGCTGACCTTGGGATAGAATTTCTAATAATAACCTCAAACAGATTCAAAACCTGTATCTCCAAGGACTCAGATGGACATCAAGGCAATGTGTTCTGAAACCAACATCAGATGACCCTTAAAGTGGTTCCAAAGATGAGGGAGATACTCATATTGCAGTTGAAGGTTGTAAATAAAATGATTTCATATAATATGAAAGTGAAAAAAAGGGATATTTCCAAATCAGTCTATGATTTCAAATATATATGTGAAATTAGTTTAAGTATAAACCTAATTTATCTCTTTTAATTTTTTTAAAAAGAAAATTAGTTTCAAAGATAGAGAGAGAAAGATAGAGAGATGGAGAGAGAGGGAGAGAGAGAGAGAGAGCGTGCTTCTATTTGCTGCTTTACTCCCCAAATGGCTACAACAGCCAGCGCTGGGCCAGGTCAAAGCCAGGAGTCAGGAACTCTATCCTGGTCTCTGTTTAAATCTAAGTCCTTAAATACTTGCAACCAAGTTGGCCAAAACACTCATTGAAAGGATGAAAGATGGCTTAAATCTGAACCTTTATGGTGTACTGCAGGCCAGACCTATCCTTGAGCTGTCGACCTAAAGATTCAACTGCTAATTTGAGGTATCCACTAAAAAGAACAGCTCATCCACTTCACATCCATTAAGATGGATACTATAAAACACACACACACACAAATACACAAACAAAAAATGTTGGCAAGGATGTGGAGAAGTTGGAACTTTTGCATGCTGTAAAGTGGGAATGTAAAATGGTACAGCCATTGTAGAAAACAATATGGCAGTTCCTCAAATAGAATTACCATATGATTCAGCAACTCCACTGATGAGTGCGTGCCCCAAAGAACTGAAAGCAGGATCTCAAAAGACAGATTTGCACACCCATATTCACAGCAGCATTATTCCTAAGAGCCAAAAGGAAAAGAGCCTACAGACAGAGGGCTGGACAATGAAATGAGATTCATGTGTCCATTAATTAGCCTTTTAAAAGAAGGGAATTCTGACACATGCCACAAGGTGGATGAACTCTGAAGATGTTATGCTAAGTGAGAAGTCCCACCAAAACAAATATTGCATGATCCCACTCACCTGAGGCATACAGAGATAGTATAGGAACATGTCTGGTGGTCCATTTTCAACAGAGCAGAGAGTTAGGGTTGGCTGATCTGCAGATGTAGCAAAGCTCACCAGGCAAAGACAATATTAGGGAGCAGTCAACTTCACAAGAGGAAATTAAAGTACAGACAAGGAAGGAGCAAGATAACTTTGTAACTTGGGTGACATCTGGGAAGATTGTCCATCCCACAGTACTCAGCCAATGAGGAACCAGGGAGGGACCTGCATGATAGTACATAAATTGCTTGCTGTAACTGCTCTGGGTGTGCCTGCTCAGACACCCAATCTTGCAAGACCGATAATAGTCTTGCTTTCATTGCACTTCCTGAGTCTAAGTCCATCTCTGGAGTGGACAGGTGAGGGTATTTCCTACAACAGGAAGTAAAATGGTGGTTGCCAGGGGCTAAGGGAGGGGAAATGATGAGTTATTGTGTAATGAATAGAGTTTAAATTCTGCAAGATGGAAACAGTTGAGACTGGATGCATAATGAATGTACTTAACGCTGCTGAACTATACACCTAGAAATGGTTAAGATGGTAAATTTTGTATTAGTATTTTACTGTTATTTTCAAGAAGATGTCTTATGCACACCTAAAACCTAACATTTCTAAATCTCTGTTGTGCTTCTGTCTTCCTCATCTCGTGTATAGTGTATTCATATACTCAGCTGCTAAAGCTAGAAACCTGGAAATTATCCTAACCGCTGTATCATTCACATCAAAAATCCCTAAGTTTCGCAGAGCTGACATTGAGAACACATTGTACCTTGAACCCATCTCCTTCTCTGTAAGTTTAGACACTTCCATGGTTTTCCAGGCACTCAAAATAAAATCTAATCTTTGGGAAGTCCAGGGCTCTTCACTCCCAGCAGCTTGCCAACTTGGACTTCAACATCTGTGCTCTTTCCTAACTCACCCTGGCCTCCAGCTCACTAAGCCAAGTTCTCTGACCGGCCCAGGCACCTCTCACCTCAAGACTCTGCTTATGCTGTTCTCTCTGTCTGTGTTCTTTTCTCCATCTGATCCTCCACCCAGTGTCCTTTCTCGTACTCCACGCAATGCCATCTCCTGTGAGAGGCTTTCCCTACCCCCAGTCTCAGCTAGATCCACGCCTCTCACCCTGTTATTCTTTCTCGTATTATTTTCCCTTCCGTCCTCATTACACTGATCTGTTTACATGTCTGTGGTCTGTCTTCCACTAGATTCCTGTAAGCTCTGCAAGCACAAGGTCTACAATGCTTGGCACAAAAAAGTTTAAAAAAAATAATCAACTCAGACAGCAGAAAGGTTTAAGACAAGAGTGAAGCAAGGCAAGAAGCCCGAGCAAAGAAATCCTCTTGGAAATGACATCTGTGTATTTCATCCAGGTTATTTTCCTGTCCCTTAGCTTGTTCCGACTTCCCTGTTGTGCAGTCAATCATGCTTCTCACCATCCAGAACTTAATCCCTGAAGTCCCCCTGGATGCCTCCTGAGCCTTCTCTCACCGTGACCTATCTACAAGGGTGCTTCAAATCATTCATGGGAAATGGAATTAAAAGACAAATTTGTTTTGATGCAAAAAGAACTTGAAACTCGTGCATAGTTGTTTTTCATTACGGGTGTTTTCCAGACACTTTTTGAAGACCCCTTGGATGCTCCATTCCCCCTAGTGCTAATATTAATCATGCATCTGTCCTGTCTGTTACTTCTCTTGGAACGTGATGTCATTCCCACTCTGTCGATCCTTCGCACACACGCCAGATTCATCTTCCTCAATTGCAGCTTCAAGCAATCCACTTTCTTGTTCCAAAATCCCTGCTGGCTGGTGCCTCTTTGCTTCCTGGATTCAGTGCAGAGATTCCATCCCAGACTGTCTGACAGTCCACATTGGCTTCCACATATCTTCTCCCATGTTTCTGCATCACAGGCAAACAGGACTCAACTTGCTTCTTGCATCTTCTCTCTGGTTTCTAGAACCCATGCCTTTTGTCTCAGTGAGGCCTTTACTATGCCTGAATGTCCCACTGTTGCAAAATTCAATTCCAAACTTGCTTTCCCTGTAGAAATTTGCCTGACCTTCCCAGTAAGCAGAGATCACGGCTAACGCATGGTTTTATTTTTCACTATGCTTCTTACCCCTTCTGTTTTCTGTCATTATGATGCGCATACTTTTTCTAGTCTCTTTTCAGATCATACAATCCATTCTGTCTCTGAATCACCTAACACCTCATTACACCAAGTGCAGTCCTCAGACCAACAGCACCTCAGACTGTGTGTGGCCTACAGGATCAAAATCTGCACATGAACAAGATCCCCAGCTGATTCCTAAGAACACAATTGAGCTCATGGTAGCTGCTCACTTAATACTTGAGTAGTGGTACTAACTAGGAAAACAAAAATAAAACATAGGAGCAAGCATTTGGCATAATACATGATCAGGACACCTGTAACGCCCCACTGGGGGACCTGGGTTCAGATCCTGACTATGCTCCCATTTCAGCTTCCTGCAAATGTGTGCCCTAAGAGGCAGCAGGTAATGGCTCAGGTTCTTGGGTCCCTGCCACTTACATGGGAAACCTGGATTGAGTTTTCAGCCCATGGTTTTGGCCTGACATAGTCCTTGGCTGTTGCAGGCATTTGAGGAGTAAAAAAAGTGGATGCAACATGTTTATTTGTGTGTCTGTCCATCTCTGTCTCTCTCTGCTTCTCAAATAGAAAAAACAAAAACACAATATGCATGATTCGTTCAAAAGATCCTGCTGGGTGAATATAAAACTACAGCAAAGTAATACCAACAACAGACTTTAATCTGCATGAGAAAAACACATGCTACCTTAGCCAACCAAATATCTGGGAAAATTGTGTCTTTTTATAAAGCTGGTCTCTTTAAGGGTGAGAAGTCAAAGGAACACCTGCCTGCTATCATCTAAAGTCCAGTTCTCCTAATCTGATGAACTGGAAAGCTGTGAAAATATTTATGACTTCATTTTAGTTTTCTATCACACCCAGAGGACTTATGATACAGGTAAAGATTTTGCCTCACTGGATGTAGCCACAGCACTATTTTCTTTGTATCACAGCAAAGCTTTTGATTTTTTTCCCCACGTGGTAGACAAACCTTAGAAAGAAAATACACACTTGATAAGACACCTATCAACCAATGAAAGTAGGTGCTTAGCAGTGAGGGGTAGGCAGGCAGCACGCTGGCCACTAGAGGGCCTTCACACAGGAGGAACTTGACTTTCATACATCTATACCAAGCCTGTGAATGAACAGGGCAACTACTCCACTATGACTCCCTCAAAGGAGCAGAGAGTAGCAGCTTCAAAGATGTGGAATTACAGCCAAAGTCCTCTTTGTCCTACCACCACAGCCATTCCATGGACTCGACTTGAGCCAGGGCACACATGCTAACACTACACAAGCAAGACTTGGGGCTGCCACACTTATTTCCTTCAAGGAACTCGACTTCCATTATTCAGACATCTACAGCCTTCTACTGCCTCTTTTCCCTCAGAACCAGACGGGCAACAAACAAAGACTGAAACTTCCAGAACCTTCTTCTCCAGATGGCTGACAAAAGTGTTCAGAAACTCAAGTTGGTAATAGGCAGGTTCATCAAAAAAGTTCATGGGAAGATAGAATTACAATGTAAGTTTATTTGAGCACAAAAAATTTTAAAAATCCTTGCACAGTTTTTTACTGCATGCATTTTCATGAAGTTTTTTGAAGACCTCTGGTATGCACAGATTTCAAATTTTTTTTTGCACCAAAATAAACCTCTTTTAATTCCGTTTTCCATGAATCTTTTGCAGTATCCTTGGATATCCGCTATAGAGGGCTATGTCCTTCAGAAAGCAGGAAGCAGGCACTTGGGGGAAAACTGAAGCAACAGCATTCAGTTCTGGGGAGAATCAGTGGGAAATGAGTGCTGCCCAGTGCCATACCTGGGTGACTGCCTTAGCAACCAGGTGACTTTCCAGGTAGCGTGGCGTCCCCTTTTGCACCTGAGCCTATCACGGTGAGGCTGTGACCCTATCCTACCCATACTTCTCTCTCCTCGCCCAGGCCCCCTCATCTTCAGACAGATTCAAGGGTCTAATTACCGGGCAGCACGCCCTGAAGCAGCCAGGTGCTGGCTGGCAGTAGAACACACAGGGGCCTCCCCTCAGCCCAGGCTCCCTGAGATGAGGCTCTTGTTACCCTGGAAGCCAGCTCTTCAGAAGTTCTGCCACCACAGCTGCTAGGGGAGGTTTCCCCGCACAGTTTTCACACCGTTCTCCTTCCTCAGAGAGCACCGTTTGTTTGCAGCTCCCTTTAAATAGCTCCTGCCAGAGACAGTTTGCTCTAATGTTTTGGAGCTATGGAATTTATTAGGATCACAGAAGCTGGAAATAGCTAACTGTGCAAACAGGAACACCTCAGATCACCCCTGGACGCTAAGGAGAGCGATGCATTTGCAATGCAAGGCAAAGCCACTGCTTTGTTTGCTGCTCTCTCATGGAGGCACCTGTCCTGCCAGGACAATGCCAGTGTAGCAGTTTTTGATAATACTAAAATGGAAAAGGCAAAACAGCCTTTGCAAGTGCTCAAGGTTTCAGTGATATTCTTTTCAAGATATGGACAACTTCAGACACAAGCTTTCTTTTTTGCCCCCTCCTGAGATGTCAAAAAATAATAATAATAATAATAGGGTGGGCTGAACAAGGTCCAGAGCTGGCCCTGGGATCTGCTCTCTTGGAGATTTCTGCCTAAAGACTTCCAGGTCCAACCGCTACCAAGTCATTTTCTCTCTCCAGCAAGTTAGGGCAACCGCCTAAGCCAGCAGCAGTGGTAACAGCCAAGTACATGTTCAAAGAGAGACAAGGAGTGTGGCTCTGGACCCTTGCTCAGTCACCCTCCCTGCCTGGCCAGAAACGGAAATGAGCAAAGAGGCACTTTCTAGGAATTCATGAGCAGCTGTGATCACATGATCTTCACTCACTCAGGTTTCTTTTGACCAAATATTCCATAGCAGGATGCAGCGGAGAGGCCCCTGGGACTCCTCACTGACATCTAAGGCTTTGTAAGGCAAGGATCAGGTGCGTATCTGTCCCCAGAGCACAAGCCCAGCCTGTGGCTGGGGGAATGTTTGGGGGATGCCGAATGCCCTCCATGCCAACAGAATGCATCCCCCGTACGAATTGCTCCGCTCCTGAGCTGAAAAGACACAGAAATGGCCAACAACGTGTTTATCTTCAGGACACAGTGCATGTCCCCCCAAACACAATCCAACAGCCAGAGATGACTGTTCATGCTAATGGAAAGTGATCAAAAGCCGCGAGATTCTTTAGTTAGTTTACTCTGCTGCTGGCTCCTGCTTTAGTTTCTATGTAAAAGGCATCAAAAGGAGGCAGATTTCACTGGGGATTCAACATGTTGAAAGTCAGACTCTAGTATCATAGAGAAGCTGCAGACACTAGCGAAGAGGAACACAACATGCTCACTGCCTTCCACCTTTGCCCTGCAGCACCATCCGCAACCATCTACAAATAGTTCAGCCCCCATCTGTTTAAACACACACCTCCACAGCAAAGACAGGCTCTCCGAACATCTTGCTAGTGCAAAGGAATCTTCCCTGCCAGTCAGTCCCACAGACCGTGGTGCTTTTATGCATGTATAAGAGGGACTGGGGTGACTAACACACACATATCTTCTATGCCAAGTAGCATAGCGTGCATGTCTTGGTGGGTTGGAAGAAGGAGTAAAACCTTCACAGAGGGCAGCAGCTCAGATGTCAATTCCTAGGGGGACGAGCACGCAGCTCTAACCAACCAAGGCAGCCAATGGCACTGGAGGGAGAGAGACAATGACTTCCAAAGCCTGAGACTCTGCTGTCCGTCCCACACCTGTACCCAGCGAGACTTGCCTTACACAGAATACCAACAAGAAAGGCAGGACATCAGGAATCCACTCCCTGTGGCCTCTCTCCAGCTCTGCTCTGGGTACAGAGCAGAGATTTGGGGAGGACGCATCAGCCCCCGCCTCCAATTCCCTGAGGCCCATTTGCTTTGTGTGAGCTGTTCACACCGTAGCTTCTCTCACTAGATTATCTCCTGCCACAAGAGACAGGCGTCTAGGCAAAGTGATACCACTAGCCAAGCTCAGAAGGTACAATGGAAATGCGACATACTTCTCTCTCTCTCTCTCAAATCAAAACTGGCTCCCTCTTGTCGGAGCAAAGACGGCGAAGACGGTGTGCAGTGGGCTCGTGCAGCTCAAAGGAAGCCCTGCTGGCTTGTAGGAAGTGTAGCAAGCAGTGAGACATCGCTGCGTCTTTCCCAGAGGAGCCACGAGGAGGTGGCGATGGATAGGACGGTGGCCCTGAGGTGCCCAGGAGCCCTCAGTTCAGTGGCTACATCAGCAATCCCCCGTTGCAGGCTGTAGTGTACTTTATCTCACCCACATTCAAACCGTTTCATCTCCACTAGAGGGCCTGGATGCAGATGAGATGTCAGCCCGACAGCTTTGCTGTCGACTTAAGATCTGAACTGAAACCTTGGGGAGGGAGTGCAGCATCTCCTACATCTGCCCCTTCATACTCTCACTACCCGCCCCACACACCCCGGTTTTCAAAGTCTTATCTCTTGTCCCCGACAACCTCCCCACTGGGCTGATCTCTGGTCTCACTCCCTGCCCATGGCCAGGACCACGGCTGTAAAGCTAATCTCACCAACACAACTGGCCACATCACCGCTTGCTGCAAAACCTCCAGAGTCCCACCTGTACACACAGCAACAGTGACAGGCAAGGCACGGCCCCTCCACCACAACCCCCAGCCCAGAAGCACATGGCAAGCACCATTTCTTCCTTAAAGACCCAGGAAGCAGTGAACAAAGAGCTCATCCCCCCACCCCACCCCAGCAGGCAAGCAATTCACAACCAACACCCACAGGGTATCCATCATCCAATTCAATCCTCACTGGAGCCAATCCACCTGGAGTTAGCTTCAGGTCCTGCAGGCAGGGGGCTCAGTCCCCAAGACTGTCCCCCCTGCAGACACCAGTCAAGGTGCCAGGTGGCCTTCCCTGAGCTGTGGACCAACCAGCTGAAAACAGGGGTTCCCACACCCCCTCCTCCGGTTTTGTGAATTTGCTCAAGCTGCTCACAGGACTCAGCCAAACACGTGTTCCCTAGTTTACCATAAAGGATGCTGCAAAGGACACCAACGCAGAGGCATACACGGAAGGCACTTGAAGAGCTGGGAGCTTCCATGCACGCTCTGGGGGTGTCACCCAGGAGCCTCCACGTGTTCAGCTCTCCAGAAGCTGCCTGGCCCTTGGCATTCCGATGGAGAATTCATAACATAGGCATGACTGATGACATCAATGACATAGGTGGTCAACCCAACCTTCAGTCCCTCTCCTAGTCCCCAAAGGTGGGGTGGGGGGTTCAAAGTCCCAACCTTCAATTTTGCTCTTATTTCCTAGCAATTAGCTCCCACCCTGTAGCTACTTAGGGGCCTCCAACCCCCAGTCAATCATTGGCATTCAAGAGATAGACAGCACTTGGAAGATCGTGAAGATTTTAGAAGTTGTATTCTTTTTAGGGGGGAAAAATGCAGACAATTCCATAGTTTACACTGTCATGTCCAGCACAGGCCCACCTTGCACAGGCTTCTCTTGATCAAATGGAACATGTAGCAAGATGTGGCGGAGCGTTCTCCTTTTGTCTGACACATGTGGTAGGACACCCACCTCCGTGGCCAATGCAGTCCCCTTCTTTCTTTCAATGAACTCTGCTCTCCCCGGTGACTTGCACACAGAGGTCCCAACTCCTCTGACATATTCAGTTGCTGTGCCTTGCTCAGCATCTGTGTGGCTCCAAATGGAACACCCTCTCCTGGGATGTGGAGCTCCGTGCTGCCTCTCTGCCAAGATCCCAGGAGGTGAGGCAGCAGGTGCAAGTGTGACAGAGGTTGGTGCAGGAGGGGAGATAGTGCAGTGAGGTCCTGTACACCTGGGATGCAATCATGGGAGCATCCTGGACAGGTTAACCTCACCTTAATTGTCTTAATTTCTACATGAAGATAATGAGCTCTACCTCATCCAGGAGGCACACAACTAGAAGGCAGGCTGCTACGGACACCAGGTAACACCTGAACAGTGAGGTCAAGCC
Source organism: Oryctolagus cuniculus (assembly GCF_051225735.1). Classification (NCBI taxonomy): domain Eukaryota; kingdom Metazoa; phylum Chordata; class Mammalia; order Lagomorpha; family Leporidae; genus Oryctolagus; species Oryctolagus cuniculus. The sequence goes on from NC_142871.1 coordinate 143,952,961, forward strand.
ATGGATAAGACGGGGCATGGCTAAGACAGTGTTGAGGTCTAGAAGGCCAGGCTTTAGCACAAACTCAGCCACCAAGCAAAGCATATTCAATTAGCTCATGTTTTTCTGATTTGCCATTCACCATGGCTAATTAATGGTAGCCACGCTGTTATTTTTTATCAATGGTCTTTTTATTTCAATAGATATCTTTGAGTCAGACCGGATTTCTCCATGTCTGGGCTTTGGGGCTGTTGCATGTATCACTGATGTTATGCCATCCGGAGTGAGTGACAATTCTTCTACGTTCACACATTCTTTCCTCCAACACACATGCATGAAGCACCTACTGTGTGTTGAGTGAGAGGCTCAGGATGATCAAGCTATAGAAAAGGCTGAATGTCACGCTCAGAACACAGCAAGTGACAAAGATCCCTTCCGGGCCACAGCTTTGAAGCATTTAACTGCTGACACAATTGCATAGGTTTTCTCTCTTCCCCTGCGATCATGGAGGTGGCTCTGGCGATCAGGATGAAAAAGGTCCAAACAGCCTGCTTCGTGGAGACACGCACAGAGGGCGCTATCCTGGAGAGACACACCCTCACGGCCAAGGTCAGGAGTGAGAACAAACTTTGACTCTGCTAAGCCACTGAGAGTTTAGGGTTGGTCATCTCTGCCACAAGCACTCACCCTATCCCAAGGCCACAGCGTTCACGTTCTCTTTGGCAGTGGAACTTGGGTACTAACCATCTCCTGAAGGCTCACATAGTTCCTGCCTTTACTCCTTTTAATACCCTCAATCATACTTTAAGGCCTCTTCCGGGGAGGCAGGGACCTTGGCCCTGCTGCTCCATCTCTGATTCACCTCCACACCCCCACATTCCCCCAAATTTAGAAGCAAGCCTTGCGCATGGCAGCTGTTTAAGTCCTAATTGATGATTTGGAATTTTCCCACTAGTTAATAACTCCCAACAATATAACAACAATGGCTTATTTCCATGAACCAACACCGCCACCCTGCTGCAGGCAGGGTCATCGGGAGGAAGTGCAATGGCCACACCAAGGCCTTAGAGACTAACCTCTGAGTTCACTTCCACCATGGCCTCAGGATTCTGTGTCAACCGCAGCTAATCACAGGCTGCAGTGGGGATCGTTTCTTACTCACTTGTGTTGATCCCAACATCTTTGGAGCTATTTAAAGACCTAGCTCTGGGCTTCTAGGATTCTCATTCATTCACAGAACTAGTGTCTGAGAGGCAGCAGAAAATAAAGGCTTAATATATGAGCCCATGGGTCAGCTGCTCAACCTCTTTATGTCCCCTTTGTTTTCTTACCTAAACAAAGGAGGGTCAAAACACATCTTGTAAGCTGTTATGAGATTCATGCAAGTTAATGTATACATGATATTTAGAAAGTTTAAGTACTACCAATCAGCAATACCTTGGATGCTGTAAAAGTGTTTAAAATGCTACCATTAGCCACTGGGTACCTACAATATGATGGATGAATTCATTGTTAAAAACTGCTTTGAAGTTGTTTTTTTTTTTTTCATAATATCCATTTTCCATGAAAAATTCTAAGAAACATTTCTTTTTCTTTATTTGAAAGGTAGGCAGTGAGAGACAGAGAAACTCGGAGATCTTCCATTTACTGGTTCTCTCCCCAAATGCTTTCATTAGCAGGGCACTCTGTTTCAAGGGAGCTTATGATTTAACAAAGGTGAATAAATGAAGTGTTACAGAGCCAGAGAGAGAGAATGCCTTGCTGCATACATACACACATGCACACCTGTACACGCACACACTGATGCACACATGCATACAAGGGTACTTCAAAAAGTCCAAGGAAAATGGAATTAAAGAATAACTTGATTTTGGTGCAGAAACTTTTCAAATCCATGCACATGAAGGATCTTCAAAATGGCCATGGGAAAAGGCAGGTGTTTGGTGCAGGGGTAATAATGCCCTATGGGACACCCACATCCCATATCAAGTGCCTGGTTTTGAATCCCAACTCTTTTTCTGATTCTGGCTTCCTGCTACTGTGCATCCTGGGAGGCAGCAATAACTGGGTCGCTGCCACCCACGTGGGAGACTCAGATTGAGTCTCTTATGAGTGCAGCTCACTTATGCTCTCTTTCAAATAAAAAATAAATTGGTTCATGGAAATGCATATTATTCAAAAGCATTCATGAACATCAAAATCTTTTTAATAGTAATGCTTAGTATATGTATTTTTTAACATTGTTTTCATCTACTTGAGAAATAGAAAGTGAAAGAGAGAGAGTGAGAGAGAGAGTGAGAGAGAGAGAGAGAGAGAGAGAATCTTCCATCTGCCGGCTCACTCTCAAATTCTCAAATACCCACAACAGCTAGGAATGGGCCAGGCTGAAGTCAGGAGCCAGGAACTCCATTTGGGTCTCCCATGTGGATGTTAGGGGCCCAAGCACTTGAGCCATCATCTGTCGCATACCAGGATGCATTAACAGGAAGCTGAATCAGAGAAGGAGCAGAGGGACCAGTGTTGTGGCTCAGGAGGTTAAAGCCATGGCTTGCAGCACTGGCATCCCATAAGGGCATTGGTTCAAATTCCAGCTGCTCTACTTCCAATCCAGCTCCCTGCTAATGTGCCTGGGAAAGCAGTAGAAGATGGTCCAAGTCTTTGGGCCCCTTTACCTACATGGGAAACACAGAAGAAGCTCTTGGCTTTGGCCTGGTCCAGCCCTGGTTGTTGCAGCCATTTGGGGAGTGAACTAGAGGATGGAAGAGCTCATGCTCTCTCTTTCTCTCTGTAACTCTGCTTCTCCAATAAATAAATCTTTCAAAAAAAAAAAAGGAAAAGGAAAGAACAGGGACTTGAATTAGAACGCTAACATGTGATGCAAAGGGCCCAAGCTGTGACTTAATGCACTGTGCCACAACACTTGTCCTGGACTATCAAGATTTTTAACATCAAAATAAACTTACCTTTTCACTCCAATTCCACGGATTTTCCAAAGCATCCCCCTAAATACACACAAGAGGGTACACACATGCACACATACAACTTCTCACTACTGGTGAGTGACAGAGCATGAATGTGTTTGTGCTTCTTGTACTTGGAGGAAGGGACACCAGGAACGGCTCCAGGGCAACCTTGAAGGCTGAACTCAGGCCTTGGAACCTAAATAGGTGCTTGCCAGGCAAGTCAGGGCCCAGGGATGCCCAGGCAATCAAGGAGTGTGAGCAGAGGCATCAAGCGCTTTTCTTCGTTTACTCATTTAACAAGTATGTATCAAGTGTCTCCTCTGTGCCTGGCCCAGCGTTAGAGACAGGGATACAGCAGCAAGTGAAACAGGTTCCTGCCTTCACTGAGCTAACGTTCTAATAAAAGAGACCATCCTTATACTAGTGAACCAATACACAAGCCCAAGAACTATGCAGAAACACGATGGGTCAGGTGACCAGACAGGGCTGGAACGGTCTTCCTGCCTGAGCTGTGAGGGCAGATGCGTGCACAGAGCAGGAGGGAGACACCACTGCTCACCTCGCTGTGTTCTCTGGGGAAGACTTTCCTTAAAGCCCCTTGGCCTCTGGTGCCACCTTCTTCCCCCCGGTGTACAGAGTTACCTGGCTGGGGGCTAAGTGGTAACATGGTCCACGCCTCCCCTGGGGTAGAGAGGACTCCACTGGACGGAGTTGTTCTGTGGCGATTATTTTGCTCTCTTTCCCTTCTTTCTCCACACAGACGATGGCTTGAAGACTCAGCCCCTGCCTGCAGGTGCACGATCACCAGGACTACACTGGGGAGCTGGAGGAGACAGGGTGGGGGTGCAACTCCTCAGGGAGGCATTTTGGCGTCCACCTGCTTTTTGAGTTTTGTCTTATTTGTCAGTTGCCTCAGAACTTGGGAGGGGAAGAGAAATCTTTTAAGATAAAAGTTTATATAAGAGGAAAAAAACCTTCCCTCCCTCAAAACTAAATTAGGCATCGCTATCCTCATCTATCAAACCTGTCACCTTAATGAAAACTCCTTCAAATCTCCCACTTAATAGCTCCAAAGGCACAGCTAGACTGCAAAGTCTGGTCCCAAAAGGCAAATTCAACAGACAGTGTGAACTGGGAGGTGGAGCAGAAACCAGGATTTCAACACTGGGACAGAACCCAGGTCCAGGGTTCACAGCCAGTTGCCACAAAGAGGGGGTGGGGAAACATGATACCTTGACAGTCTCACCTTGAGACTTTATGGCCACATTTTTTTAAAAACCACAAGAGAAGAATCTCTTGAAATGATCTTTTCTTTAGAAATTTAAAAAATACTTTCAATATATGTACACACTTGCCTTCCAACTTCCTTGAGAGATACAATGAGAATATAATGTTATCAAGAACAAATATTAATGGCATGGAACCATCTATCTGTAGGGCTCAGTTCTCAGCATTCAAGGTTTCTTTTTATGATAACAGAGAGGGCAGGGCCAGTGCTGTGGCACAGCAGGTTAAGCCAAGGCCTGCAACACTGGCATCCCATACGAGTGCCAGTTCCAGTCCTTGCTGCTTTACTTCTGATCCAGCTCTCTGCTAATACGACTGGGAAAGCCTGGGTCCAGGTGTTTGGTCCCCCTGCTACCTACATGGGAGAATCCCCACAGCCACTTGGAGTTTCTGGTGGCTGGCTTAGACCTGGTCCAGACCTGGCTGCTGTGACCATGTAGGGAGTGAACCAGCAGATGTCCCCAAAGCAACAGACATTAAGGGGTGCAGGACGAGAGTCCAATGCATGGCAAAGGTTTCCTTTAAACACTTCAGGAATTCAGAGCGCTGGGAACAGAGCGCTTAAGATGATTTCTCGAAGGATTTATAGATGGAAAACACCAGCGACGCGGTAAAGCCACAACTCCCCATTAGGGGGAGAGACAACAATTAGAAGTTGCATGTCTGGCAGAAGAAGCTCCTAAAAGGACAGAAACGGGTCTGGCATTCCTCTGTGCAGCCCTACTGTGCCTGGCACTGTGGTGCACACTGGTGGGTGCAGCCTCATTCTGGAGCACCTACAACAAGCTCTCGGCCCCCCGTAGCCGCCCACCTTCCAGCCAAGAGCATTGGCCTCAATGACCAGGAAATGCCCCCCTCCCTGGTTGTGCCATTCTGCACAGGGATGAGGAGAAGCTCACACTCTCCACCCCGACCCTGCCAGGGAGGCAGGACCAGCTCTGCTCACATAGGCAGAATCTACGACAGGCTGCGCTCTCTCCCTCATCGAGTTGCAAGCTTGATGGGACAGAAGGCAAGTGCCCGCAGCAGAGACTGAGCAACACAAAGTCCACATCCTGAGCACTATCACAGGCCCCAGGAAGGGAAGGATCAGCTGGAAAGGCAAAGGGGCTTCACCCAGGTCTGTGCTCCCCTGCCCAGGAAGCGCTGGCTGCCACAGGCATCAGGGTTGTTCTGGCTGCACAGACATGTTGCTATGGAACCAGTGCATCCACTGCCACTTGGCCTCCAGCAGTGCTAGCAAAACGTTTCCCCGGCTTCCCTTACAGGGATGATGTGGACGGCAGCGAGGCTCGGGCTGAGACAGAGGCGACGCAGCTCTCGGGGTCCAGCCCCACTGCATGCGTGACACAGAACCCAGAGCCTTCGTGTTTTATATGACGGACATGTATGCCGGCACCCGCCTCTGACTGCCACGGCTTCTGTGGGTGCCAAGCTCCTCCCCCCAAGTCGGAAAAGCAAAGGTGTGTGACATTTTGGGTAATAATTTAATGCCTCCAGAGTCATGGAATGAAGCCACTCAGGACCCCAGTAGGAAATCAAAGTTGCCTCTGGTGGTCTGCCTGCAGACAGGGGACCTTCCTTTCTCTCCTTTCTCATTTCTGTTCTCAGAACCCCTCCAGCAGTTCCTTCTTCCCCTAAAAGAGCAGTACAATGCCGGCCTGGAGTTTGGTATTTTTTCCCCTTTTCCTAAGCGCCTTAATTGTCCCTTACATTCTTGTCTTATGAATTCATGATTCTCCAGAGCCCTTAATATTCCCCAGAGCATGCAACGTCCCACTTACATTGTAGTGCACCCTGGGGACGCACTTTTGGGCTTCTCTCGGATAAGATGGGGAAAATGTGGACCTTCAAACTCACTGAACTTCTCATAAATGCACATTTGTGCCAGGAGCAGGGAACTTTTTTCTGCCGAGAGCCATTTGGATACTTATAACACCATCTCATGGGCCGCACAAAATTATCAATCTAAAAATCAGCTGGCTATAGATTTATTGAACTTTGAATCTCACCTGTGGCTGCCTTGGCACAACCAGGCTAAATGATTCCTCGAGCCTTATACGGCCTGTGGGCTGGATGTTCCCCCCAAGTATAGACTCGGCATTTGGGGACCAGGGAGATCAATACTAGGGTAACAGGCAGGTAATCCCTCAGTGAATCAGAATCCCATGTCTTAAACTCTGGTCAATATACAGGCAGACACCAGATCACCACCACATCCTGATATGGAGATATTCCAAGTTCCATAAAAATGACTCCAGTCCAGCCCACATGTGTTAAGAAGTAATTCATGGGGCCAGTGCTGTGACATAGTGGGTAAAACTGCCACCTGCAGTGCTGGCATCCCATATGGGTACTGGTTTGAGTCCTGGCTGTTCCACTTCTGATCCAGCTCTCTGCTATGGCCTGGAAAGCAGAAGATGACCCAAGTCCTTGAGTCCCTGTACCCCAACGTGGAGACCTGGAAGAAGCTCCTGGATCCTGGTTTTGGATCAGTCCAGCACTAGCTCTTTAGGCTATTTGGGGAGTGAACCAGTGGATGGAAGACCTCTTTCTCTCTGCCTCTGCCTCTCTGTAACTCTGCCTTTCAAATAAATAAATGTCTTTAAAAAAAAATAAAAAAGAAGTAAATCATTTGACAAGTGGCATAGACAGGCTCTCGGCACCACATGGAGACCAATCTTTGGGTAAGATGAAGTGTTTGGCAAATAAGTGCACTTAGTTCACCAACATAAATGTATGCAATTCAGAACCAGACCGAGCACAGGACTCCTGCAAAGCCCCACAGGCAAGTCCACCTGTGCGAATGCCAGCAGAGACTCAGGTTCTCACATTCCTCTCCATCTCTCTGTGAAACACTGCTCTTATGGAAAAGTCAACATCACTTTTTTTTAAACAACCAAAAAAAGTATTTTCCTGGAAGAATGTGTTCTGTACTACCAGAAGCCTGTTAACTATGACTCTGCAGGTGCAGGTGGCGCGTGCAGGTCTGCATCTTGCCAGCCCACAGCTGCCAGTGTACCGCGGCTTCTGGCTGCAAACCAGATGTGCCACGAGTGTTGGCACATGGCCACGTTGCAAACGCAGGGGGCTGGAAGGGGCACAAAGGAATACACACCATCTCAGAGGAAGTCTCTAACACAAGTTTCCTGGGGACACCCACTCTGCCAACTCCTCTTCGTAGAAGCCAGGGATGACCGCTACAAAGTTCAACAGCTTCATGGCTTCACTCCTGACTCTCACCTTAGAACCATCTAGATTTGTCCACTTCCTCAACCTCTGGGCATAAAAATCAGCTGTGTCCCAGGGTGAGGCCAATTGCTCTCACATCCCAGTGCTAAAGCCCCCAACAGGTGACTTTAAGCCCTTTGGGCCTCGCCTGGCTCATGTGCACTTTGGGCCATCATCAGGCAGCCCGAGAGATCGCATCTAGGGCTCATAGCCTATTATTCTTTACCATGAGATAGTGCAATAATGGGAACAAGATGGTTTCCCCTGGCACTGTGCACAAGTCACTAAAAGAAACTTAACTTCCTTGCTCGGCCCCTCTGCTAGCTGGACAAGGTACCAGCAAGGATGCGGACAACTCACAAGAGGCAAAGCACGGGAATGGCTAAAAGACACGGCAAAAAAGTCTCCGAGAGAAATCATCCCATCTTAAGAACAAGCACAGTGAGGGGGAGTGTGGAAGAGCAGAAAGAACGGCTTGGTTCCAAGCGGAAGAAAACATCTGCGGGATGCAGCCAGCAGACACCTGTTCCTGGAGCATCGCAATAATTGGAACAAATGCCGACGTGGCGAAGACACAGGTGGAGGGCTGAAAGGGTCACTCACTCTGCGAAAACAGCAGGTTGGTTTTCTTTTCGCCAAGACAATTTTGGGCTATTCTCTTTGGAAAACTGGAAGAGAAAAAAAAACACATTAATTCATTTTCCAAATCAGGGCAGGTATACAGGCCTGGAGATTATAGGGCAACAGCACCTAAGAATGAGGGGTATGCACACTGGTTTGATTGACCACACACAGATTTGTAAAACAGAGCTTTCAACAATCCATGGGTAGAAAATAATCGCACATGTGATTTTATTTATTTTTTTTGACAGGCAGAGTTAGACAATGAGAGAGAGAGACCGAAAGGTCTTCCTTCCGTTGGTTCACTCCCCAAATGGCCACTATGGCAGGTGCGCTGCGCTGATCCGAAGCCAGGAGGCAGGTGCTTCCTCCTGGTCTCCCAAGTGGGTGCAGGGCCCAAGCACTTGGGCCATCCTCCACTGCCTTCCTGGGCCACAGCAGAGAGCTGGACTGGAAGAGGAGCAACCGGGACAGAACCGGCGCCCCAACCAGGACTAGAACCCGGAGTACCGGCACCGCAGGTAGAGGATTAGCCTAGTGAGCCGCGGTGCCGGCCACATGTGATTATTAATTATAAAATGTGTGCTCCTTAGGACAAGGAACATCCTTGCATGTTGGGGTGGCTGGGAAGTCCTGTCTTGCATGTCCACCCTGGAGGTGAATAAAAGCACCTTAACTTAAATAACCCACGTGTGTACTTTGCACTGTCCAGAACAGCAGCCACTACCCACAGCAATGCATAACAAGGCTCCTATGGGGACGAAGAGTTCACAGAGAAGCACGGAAGGCCACAGATCAAGCCAACCGAGTAACCGTGTGAGGAAGTCACAGTGTCCGAGATACCAACTGGCCACAGCCAGCGTGGGAAAGAACTGAGCTGATGCGAAGCTCGGGCAGAGGAAGCCCAAAGGATGGGGCAGATAAGGGCGTGACAGCAACAGACTGCCTAACCTACACCGCAGAAGGAACTCCACGCACGGCTCCGGTTTTAAACTGTTCCACAGACTGTGTAACAAGGGACCTTTGTGGGTTTAGCAGAGCTGTGAAGCAGGGCTATTCCAGCCTTTGCGGCTCCCCGGGCAGACTCTGCACAATCCCAGAGCCTCTGCGGCTCATTCTACCGCTGGGAAGAGGACCGCTGCCTTCCCGTCCTTTTCCAACAGGAAGTGGATGGTGCTGGCCCTCAGGGTGATGTCACCTCCTCAGGATGTCCCACTAGCTCAAGGCCAGCCTCCCTGCTGCAGTTTCTCAAGATCTCCAGGCCATGCCTCCAGGGTCAGGCGCTACCTGCTACCCTATGAGGGTGCCATCAGCTTGGTGGGGCACGGGGCACCAAGCCAACGTGCCTCCGGAGAGGCAAACACACCACAGGAATATCCTGCAGGCGGGGAAAGTGGGACCCGCTGGCAGAACCTCCGAACACCTTCTCATTTGTAAAGCAACATTTTGCCTTCCACGCACACACATTAAGTGTCTCATCCTAATGACAGACAAGATGTCGACAGGCAGGATGAAACACATCACGAACGCTGACTTCAGTGTGAGGCCATAGGCTGCATCTGAGTCCCGTCACCTCCTCGCCATGCAGCTCCAACTCCTTAAACTCTCTCCTGTCATGTGCATAACTGCAACCATCAAACCTGCTTCCTAGAATGTCAAGTTCATGGTGCAGTGCTTGACATGTGGAAAAGACTTCATAGAAAGGAAAGGCTTTACACCAATGGACATGGCTTATAATTCATAATTGATTGGAACGGGAGGATCTGTTCTGTATTCTCTTTTTCCCCAGCCCCTAAAATTACAGGAGACAAATGAGAACAAAATAACTACTGTAACACAAACAGATCATATAGATATGGGGGGGGGCCCAGAATCCAAATAATACAAATCAAGTCCTTTGTATAATCACTGTTAACATTCTGGGCTGTAATTTGGCCTCAGGCTCTGTCCTGTGCCCAAATATACAGAGTCTATTGTACAAAAACCTATAAAGTTGAATTTATATGCACACCTAGATGCAACTGATTTACAGCACGCTATGATCGCATAGACATGGTTTGGCTGCCTGATACGTTTTTTACTTGTTATACTGAAAAACTCTTATCATCAAGAAATTCAGCTACGTCACATCTTTTAAGGACTTCAAGAACACTGCCTTGAGGAGCTGGCATTGTGGTGCGGCAAGTTGAGCCAACACTCGTGATCTTGGCATTCCACATCAGAGCACCACTTTGAGTCCCACCTGCTCTGCTTCAGATCCAGCTCCCTGCTGATGTGCCTGGGAGGGCAGCAGAAGATGGTTCAAGTACCTGGGTCCCTGCCTCCCCACATAGGAGACCTGGATATTATTCCTAGCTCTGGCTTTGGCCTGACACAACCCTGGATATTGGCGCACTTGGGGAGTGAATCAGCAGATGGAAGATTGATCTCTCTCTTTTTCCCCCTCTTTGTCACTGTCCTTCAAATAAATAGATTATAAAATTTTTAAAAGATTTATTTATGAATTCAAAAGAAAGAAAGAAAGAGAGAGAGAGAGAGAGAGAGAGAGAGAGAGAGAAACAGAAAGATTTCCCATCCACTGGTTCATTTCCCAGATGGCCTCAACTGCTGGGGTTGGGCCAGGCCAAAGCCAGGAGCTTCACCCAGGTCTCCTATGTGGGTGGCAGGAGCCCAAGGACTTGGGCTATCCTCTTCAGCTTTCCCCAGGTCAACAGCAGAGAGTTGGATTGAAAGTGGAGCAGCCAGGACATGAACTGGTGTGCATATGGGATGCCACCATTGTAGGCAACAACTCTACCCACTATACCACAATGCTGGCCCCAAATCTTTTTTTGAAAGGAGTATTCATTGAAAAAAAAAAAACCTAAACCAATAAATATGTACTTGTTAAATTTACAAAATCTACTAAAATCTTCCCCCACATCAATGAAAAAAGCACATTGTGGTAGCATGTGGTTCTTGATCTTCTGCATTTTCTTTAAGATCAAGAAAGGCAGACTGTGTGTGTGTGTGTGTGTGTGTGTATACGTGTATGAAATCTTAACAGTGAAAACTGTTTTGGTTTGAGTGGGTGTAGCCCAGAAGAACAAACACATACAACATGGGGAATATACACAGTAATTATATTTGGTATCCAGTGTTTTGAAAAGGGACAGCACCTTACGAGGAATAATGGTAGCCTCAAGTTTAACAAAGAGTATGTATGTTCAACCTGTTCATGGTAGTCTCTGTGTTGACAAAGAGAAAGGCAAATGAAAACATGGATTCTTCAGGGACTGTAAAAATTAAATCACACAGGGACCTGCATCATGTAGCCACAGGTTAAGCTGCTGCCTGAAGACACCCGCATCCCACACCGAAGCACTGGTTTGAATCTTGGCTGCTCTGCTTCAGATCCAAATCCCTGTTAATGAGCATGGGAAAGCAGTGGATGATGGCCCAAGTAGTTGGGCCCCTGCACCCAACATGGGAGACCCACATGGAGCTGTGGCTTCCTGGCTTCAGCCTAACCCAGCCTCATTCCTTGTGGTCATTTGGGGAGTGAACCAGCAGGTGGGAGATCTCTGTCTCTCCCTTTCTCCAACACTCTGCCTTTCAAATAAATGAAACAAAACTTAAAAGAAATTAAATCCCATGACCTGAAGTTCAAAACCTGACAAAAGAGAATCATGACTCTCCATGATGTATCTGTGTAGTGCCATATTTCTGGTCTAATTTCCTTCTTAAGGCAATGGTGGGCTTGTAAAACATACACGAAAGGCTCTGTTTGAGTCACAGAACACTGTGCCACACCTGTGAGAGTGACAGGCAGCCTTTCAGGAAAATGATGGAGGAGGGGCCTGGGGAGCAAGTGCATGCTCTCCACAGTGTGCAGTGGATTCCTCCTAGGTGGGAACTTCAAGAGTTTGTGGAAAACTGAATTAACTGGTAAGTATATTTTGGTTAAAAAAAATGAGACCTTTGCATGTGAGAGGTCTTCAACAAGTTAATGGAAAAATGTACATTAGAAAAAAACTGCAGGATTTCAACATTTTTTCATAACAAAAATAAATTTGTTTTAATGCAAATTTCCATGAACTCTTTGAAGCACCCTTACAGAGTTTGGTTTGTGAAATCTGAGTGCATAACAAATGATAGATGGCAGCCCTTTTACATGCTACTTTACAACAGCAATCCCTATGTGTTGCATCCTTGGTCCAGCTTATACAACTTGTGCTGGGAGTCATTCTCTTAGGAGGGATTTCTACTGCGCTACGTTGGCCATCTGAAATAGAATCAACATTAGGAAATGAGAAGACAGACTTTAAATTTTGGCAATGGATAGAATCAGAGAGAGTATTTCTCTTCGACAACTCACACCAGAGATTAACTCTATCATAGGAGATGAACTGAGCTACTTTGAACAAATCTCTCTTTAAAAAAAAATTGAGAGACACAGAGAGAGAGTGAGCTCCCATCCATTGGTTTACTCCCCCAAATGTCTGCAAGGACTCACTGGAGCTGGGCTGGGGCTGGAGCTGGGAGCCAGGAATACAATCCAGGTCTCCCATATGGGTGGCAGGGACCCAACTGTTTGAGCCATCCTGCATTAGCAGGGAGCTGGAGTCAGGAGCCAGGACCAGGAGCCAGATACTCTGATGTAGAATGCAGGCATCTTAACTGGCATCTTAATCCCCGGTGTAAACATTCATGGCTGAGCAATTTTCTTGTTGGTGCAATCCAGGAGCTGGTGAGGCATCTCTGAGTTGAACAGTGAACTCCCTATAGGAACAGAGATTTTGTTTTTGTCCACCTATCTTGTGGTCCTGCTTTCCCCATGAGTGAGCACCAGATGGTTGTGTCATATGCTATATATCTTTCAAAGCTAAATTAGACACATTCTTAAATTTCCTTTCAAAGGGACCTGTGCATCCTCTAAAGACATACACATAACACATGTCCTATATAGAAGACCTGCCTTAAAGCTTGTAGTTTAGATGCCAGCATCCTCATCCAATTATGTGCCTCTGATAAATACAACCTGCTACCGAATGTTCCACAGTGGCTAGAGTTTTGGACTACTGACCTTGGAGTGTGTTCTATCATCCTGAGTAAGCCTTCAACTCCTTAATATTAGCTATGACCATTTATTGAGTGGTTAATTTGTGCTGAAAAATTCTGATCTACAATCTCTATTCCAGACAATATCTCTGTAAAACAGGTCCTTGGGAGCCCCATTGTCCTGGAGAGGAAGACGAAGGTCAAGAAATAAACCAGTAACCCATAACCAGTGAGAGGAAGAGCTGGATTTTACAGGGTCTCCCAGAGAGAAGAGGTGAGCTCCCTGGAACCCTGAACGTGAGTTTTTATAGTAAAGTCTCAACACAGAAGCTCTCTGTCAGACACAAACAACACACGCTTGCTTTCAACAAACAAGCAGATATTTCTTTTGGGTTATTTTTGGGGGGTGGCAAGCGAAGATGCTAGAACAAAAGTTACCCACGACAGCCAGTGTGGAGTCGGCGCCAGGCAAGCGTTCCTCAGGCAGAACAGCAGGCCCAAAGTGCTGACAGTTGCAACGACACAAAATGTAGCCTTGGCAAGTCAGTCTAACAATTACTTTGCATCATTCTGATTATGAGCCACAAGCATGCAATCAACAGCAGAGAGACGATCTTAAATGATCTCCATCAGCATTTTACTTTAGTTATCAAAGCGTGGCAGATTGAACACACGCTCATCTGACCTAAAAGGCAATGTTGATCACCCAAACACAAAGAATGCGCAAGAATAATAATGGGGCAAGCGCACCGGCCTTGCTGGAGGGCCCTGAGCTAGAAGAGAGGAATTTTATTACATTTAACTTTTCTATTTGATACCACAGAGCAGACAAATGTTATTCATGTTTTTCTCATCTGTTACATTTATCTACATTGTAACTCGATTTAAACTGAGTTCAGAGTTAAGCGAGTTCATGAATTCCCCTATTCTTACCATCATTTGCTGTGCATAACACTACCAGGAGCATTATTAATACCCCTTGGTTCATTTCTGTGGGTAGTCATCTCCCCTACTCTGTGACCCAGCTCTGATTTTTGTATAATTTATCTGTGTATTTCCAATACATTACCCAGTGTCTGTCACCTATAGTAGGCAGTCAAAATATGCTGAAATGAGTGAACTCTGATGGGACATGCTAACCAAGTTCATGGGCAGCCCCCAAGTTGAAGAAGTCACTAAAATTTCAAAGGGCAATATTTGAATCCCAAAACTTATTAAAAATGAAAAACATGATTGTAAATATATACCATAAGAGATAGTAGATGTCTAACCTTAATAAACAAAAACATACAAGTATAAAACTAAGGAAACATTGCTCTCATCATATTGGCTAAAGAAAATCATTTGCAAACAGACTCTTACCAGAACTCTTTTCTCTCTCTCTCTCTCTTTTTTTTTTTTTTTTTTTTTTTTTTTTTTTTTTTTGATAGGCAGAGTGGACATTGAGAGAGAGAAAGAGAGAGACAGAGAGAAAGGTCTTCCTTTACCATTGGTTCACCCTTCAATGGCTGGTGCAGCGCGCTGCAGCCGGTGCACCGCGCTGATCCGAAGCCAGGAGCCAGGTGCTTCTCCTGGTCTCCCATGGGGTGCAGGGCCCAAGGACCTGGGCCATCCTCCACTGCACTCCCGGGCCACAGCAGAGAGCTGGCCTGGAAGAGGGGCAACCGGGACAGAATCTGGCGCCCTGACCGGGACTAGAACCCGGTGTGCCAGCGTTGCAGGCAGAGGATTAGCCTAGTGAGCCGCGGCGCCGGCCCAGAACTCTTTTCTCAACATTAAAGTTTAAAATTTAAGGGGGAAATACTACGCTGGCAGTAGTTGTCAAGGAAAGTAATTTAAATCATTACAGATTGAAGAGCCAAATTCTAGAAAAGAAATACTGACTATTATACTCCAGAAAAAAAAGGAGGTCAACTTTCCTCTTCAAAAAGTAAAAACGAAGGGAGACAATTTGTGATGCACCCATACTATGACTTCCAATGTCTTCCACTTCACCAACTAATGCCACTGGGGCAGTGAGTTTCTATGGAAGGGGATAAGAACCATTTTGCCTTCAGATAAATGCCATATCTGCCACAAAAGACCATTCACTAGGTCAACCCACTGTTGGGCTCCTATCTGGACTGTACAAAATGACCACCCCACCATTTTATGGAAGAAAACTTCTATAGGTAGATGGCAACCTGGCTTTATGATTTCCTGGGTGTCTGTCTGTGGATATGTGTTTGCACAGGGTTTTCAGTGATCTCAAAGTATATCGTATACAATTTTTATGTTTCAAATAGCTCCCATATGCTGCTTCACTCCCCAAATGGCCACATTGGCTGGGAATTCAGGTACTCCAATGTGAAAAGGTAGCATTTTAAATGGTTTCTTACCCAACCCCTCCTACATAATCTTCAAAAGTCAATGTTTAATACTCTCCAATTGCCAAAACACACCACCTAAACTCTTCAAGAACAGTTCCATAGAGCTGAACAATTCTTCTAGCAACTAACATAAGCTTATTATATGAATGGTCAAGGGCCTGGACAGAAGGTGTGACACAATCAGCAAGCCACTGTCTCACAATGCCACAATTGGGAATCCCCCAGAGGTCAGGGAAGAGGAGCAGGGTGTCGTGTTTAGGGTGAAAGGCAGCAAGTCTTCTTGCTGCACGCGATGGCATGTCCCTTTCCTCTAACTTCTCCCAGTGCAGGCAGAGACCACAGTTACTTCACCAAAGTTTAGCTAAGATAGGAAATCCCACAGGGAAAAGGCAGAAGTTCAGTTCTGTGACTTTCAAAAGGGTTATGAGAGCTGGAAAGGTTCCCATCACCTCTGCCGGCATCATGATGCTAAGGACGCAAAAGCTCTCACATCAATCAAGCAACAAAGGCTTAAGGACCCCGCTCTGGACACAAAGCTGGAGTTCAGTAAATTCTTCAAAGCACAGCATCTCGTATCTGGATGAGCCTCATGGCTTTCAAAGTGATCAAGCCTAGAGTCAACAGCAGACAACATCACTACATTATGTAAATGGTTTTTAAAATGGTATCTCTTAAATGTCTAAACAGCTAGAAGCTGGCAAGCCTTTTACTGTAAAGGGCCATACAACATGCGCATTTGGCTTTATGTGCCAGACAATCTCTGTAGCAGCAACTACTCAATCTTCCTGTGTAGCACAAAAGCAGCTGTGGACAATACTACACAAATGGGGCTGTCAATGTCTTAATAAAACTTTATTTACAGGAGCCAGCATGGTGGCATAGTAGGTAACTCTGGCATCCCATATGGCCTAAGAAAAGCAGTGGAAGATGGCCCAAGTATTTGGACCCCTGCCACTCATGTGGAATACCTAGAAAAAGCTCCCAGCTCCTGATTCCAGCCTGCCCCAGCCCCGGCCCATGCAGTCACCTGGGGAGTAGCCCAGCAGATGCAAGATTTCTCTTTCTGCCTCTTCCCTTTCTCTAACTCTTTAAAATAAATAAATCTTAAAAAAAAAAAAAAAAAAAAACTTTCTTTACAAACATAGGAGTGGTCATGGTCCAGTGAATCAACCCTTGGTCTATAATATCTTCTTGGGGAATTATAAGATGAAATTTCAGCTTCCTTCTTTTCCCAAATAGGTATTTTTATTTAGTAAAAGTCAGATGACAATATCTCACCAAAAGCAGTCAGTGGCTTAGTGGGGCAGGGTCCACCCTCAATGTTCCTCCACCACAAGCAGTCAAGGACACATCCAAGAGTGCCATGTGGAGTTTCCCAGCGTGGCAAGCCACTGTGTACTCTTCAACAGGCTGCCCCACAGGATCCCAGACAACTGCTCAGCAGCCTCAGGAAGCAGTGTACTTACTATCCAGGCAAGCAAGAAAACCCTGGCGCAACAACAAAACAATCAACCAGATGGGCAAAGGAATTGGCATTGATCTATAAAGAATATATACAACTGGCCAATAAGCACATGACTAGATGCTCAACATCACTAATCATTAGGAAAATGCAAATCAAGGCCTCAATGAAATACCATTTCACACCCACTAGGATGACTTCTATAAAAACCAAGCACCCAAGAAAAAGAACCAAAACTCTAGAAAATAAGGGGTGCTGGAGAAACTGGAAAATGTGTGCACTACTGGTGGAAATGTTAAATGGTACAGCTACTATGGAAAATACCATGACTGTTCCTGAAAAAATTAAAATATTACCATATGATTCAGCAATTCCATTTCTGGGTATAGACACGAAAGAATTGAAAACAGGAACCCAAACTGCTATTTGTACATCTAGGTTCATAGCAGTAATGTTCAAAATAACCAAAAGGTAGAAGCAACCCAAGTGTCCACTGAGAGATGAATGGATAAGCAAAAATATACATGTATGTGTGCATATGTGTATATGTATATGTAGATACATACATACACATAGGCAATGGACGACTATTCAGCCTTCAAGAGAAAGGAAATTCTTACACGTTAGGACCTGGATAAAACTTCAGGTTTATGTTAAGTGAAATAAGCATAGTACATTCAGGTTTATGTTAAGTGAAATAAGCCAGTCACAAGAAAGACAAATACCATATGATCAAATACTGCAGGAGGTATTTGGAGTAGTCAAATTCATACAGACAGAAGTGGGATGCTGGTTGTGAGGTCTGGGGGAAGGGCAATGACGAGTTACTGTTGAACAGGTACGGATTTCAGTTTGGGGCTAGAGATAGACAGTGGTAGTTGTCGCATTACAATGGGAATGTTTCAATGCCACAGTACACTTAAAAATGGTAAAAACAGTACATTTTATGTTATGTATATCTTACTGCAATTAAGATGATGATGACAATGATGAAGATGATGATAAGAAGAGGATGATGAAGAAAACCTTTGTGGTTATTTGGCCCTAAAAGAGAGCTTTTCATGCGATGTGTTTGAACCAACATATTTCAGGCAGGTTTAAGCCCATCACTCTTGAGAGGCTTGGTTTATGGGAAGCAGCCGAGGAATTGCAATCTGGTTTAAGCATTTCAGGAAATCAGCTAAAACTTGAGAGATGGTACATCTAGAAATCATTTGGACTAAAAAGTATATACCCCTACAATTCAGAGTGAACTCTACATATAAGATTTGTACTATGCCTGAATGCCTGCAATACTCTTTTCTGAGTCTAACAACCTTAGAGATTCAATTTGACAGTGGATCAGGAGTAAAGTCAATAATAGGAATAAAAGTTGGGAAAATGTACCTTCTCTGATGGAAGATACAGGAAAGAGAAAAGAAATCCCTGTGATTATAGCAAAGCACATCCATCTTTCAGAATTACATTGAAAACTTTTCTCTGCCCCTAACGCTCTTCTTGGCCACACATGGCTATGACTGCTTTTCATTGACGCACTGGAAATGCAGGCTCCTCTGAATCTAACTCTTAATGCCATCAACCAAGCACAAGAGGTGACGTCATGGAAACGGCTCCTATTTGCGTAGCATTAGTCCACGGATTACTTGGGTATCATCCTTGCAAGAGTCAAACTGATACAGAGCTGCATCACCTACTACAAGCTGAGTCATGATTTCTCAGCCAAAGGAAAATGATACCACTTCATCCCATATTTCTGCAGAGAATAGAAGATACCGCCAAAGAGAAATATATGAAAGATGTTTAGAAACATTTGGGGTGAGGGAGCACACCAGACTTTTAAATACTTAAAGCCAGTGATGGGGGGGACCCCTGATCCGTGGCACCTGCAGACTTCTGTAGTGTAACACTTCCACCAGGGCCGATTTCCAGCTAGCAACAGGATGCCAAACTGCTCCCCAAATTCCTGAACACTTAGCACCGGCTCATGAGAGCCGGTGCACGCTGGCTCCACTATACACTAGCTGAGGTCAGATTTCTTCCACCTACCAAGATCAGTAAACCCCACTTCATATCCCAAATAAATCCAAGAAACTTAAGCCCTTCATTATTTTTAGCTATCTGTTCACCCTCCACGTCTTTCCTTCTAGACTGGCATCTGGAACAAACCTTGGGAAAGCCAATACTATATGGCAGGGGTGGGGAACATCTTGCCTACAGGCCGTTGGTCTGGCCCTGCCAAGGTAACCACAGGCAGGACTGGCAATGCAGTCCATCTAATAGCAGACTAATTTTTTCAGTTGATCATTTTGTATGGCCCATGAATGATGTTACAAATACCCAAATGGCATTGGCAGAATAAAAGTTCCCTACCCCTGCTATAGAGGAGGTGCTCTTTGAACACACTCAGATCACACTAGCCTTTCTGTACCGTGAATCTCTAAAGCACTTGTGGATTTCTATCCTCTCCTTTGATGCCACAGGATAGGGCTGGCTCTGGGAGGGCAGGATACATTCCCTTGGCACTGAGCACAGCAGGGAGCCCACCACAGAGTGTGTGGAATGAAATCTGCTGACTTTATTGGCTAGGCTGGCATCTGTCCAGTCCCACACCGTGAGCAAGGCTCCCCAGCTTCGATCTGCCGTGCGTCTCAAGAGGATGTATAGTGTGATGATTCCACGGGGCACTCACTAGTGCACATGCCAAGCATTCACAAAAGAGGGAGGGAACTATTATGTGCTGAACTAAAATTCCTGCCAGCCCCAGCAGCCAGATCTAGGTTGCTCACATCATCCCTCTGTAAAAGGAACCAGAAGTCTTTGGGGGAATGCCTGAATCCAAGTCTGAGGCAGGGAAGGACCAAGATGAGCCCGGAGCACTGTGCAGTGCCAGACCTAAGGAAACACTGAATAAGTGAACCAGTAAATACGCTGGAGTGATGCAGCAGGGGCAGGCATGTGAAAGGAACACAGGAGACAGCAGTCCCGGTATCCTGAAAGGGTTGCCAGCGGCCAATCCCAGAACAACTGGAGCAACAAAATAAAGGAGTCCAAACTTTGGGATGATGAGAGCTTTCAAGAGTTTGTGGACAATGGAACTGTAAGCTAAGTTTATTTTGCTGCAAAGTAAATTTGAAAGCCATGCACAGTTTTTTTCATAAAATACATTTTAATGCATGTTTTGAGGATTCCTAATATGCATGGATTTCAAAACTTCTTGACCCAAACTAAACTTATCTTTTAATTTTATTTTCCACAAACATATCTAAGGGCCCTTGTATAACCTTAAATGCAAAATTGAAGTAGGGTCTTGTCCGATTTCAAAATAACACCCATGTGTTTATACTGATACAAATAAATGACTGAATACACACATACAAAAATGGGAGAGTACACAAATCTTCTGTGCAGAAGGATTCCAAAGATTTCATGTAGACATTCTCTTCCCCTTTTTTTTTCTTTTTAAACTTTTTTTTTGGACAGGCAGTGAGATTGGGGTAGGGGCAGAGAGAACACACAAGAGTCCCCAAATGCCCACAATGGCTAGAGCAGGGCCAGGACAAAGCCAGGAGCTGGGAACACAACTCAGGTACTCCACATGGTGGCAGGAACCCAACCACTACGACCCCTTCCAAGGGTGTGCATTTACAAGAAGCTGGAATGGGGAACAGAGTCAGGACTTGAACCCAGGCATTCAAATATGGGCATGCATTTTTTTTTTTAAATTTGACAGGTAGTTATAGACTGTGAGAGAGAGAGAGAGACAGAGACAGAGAGTAAGGTTTTCCTTCCACTGGTTCACTCCCCAAATGGCCGCCATGGCCAGCGCTGAGCAGATCCGAAGCCATGAGCCAGGTGCTTCCTCCTGGTCTCCCATGTGGGTGCAGGGGCCCAAGCACCTTGGCTATCCTCCACTGCCCTCCCGGGCCACAACAGAGAGCTGGACTGGAAGAGGAGCAACCGGGACTAGAACTGATGCCCATATGGGATGCCAGCGCCACAGGCAGAGGATTAACCAAGTGAGCCACAGCACCAGCCCCAGGGATGCATCTTAACCATTGAAGCAAATGACTGCTCCTCTCCCCCACTTCTAAAGTATGGGTTAAATACAGCAATTCCCTTCCAAAGAATAGTACAGAATAGAAAGGGTATGTGCATGGAGTTGGGGTTGGAGAAGAGAGAAAACTCTAAATCCATCAACTCCGACAAATGCTGCTGCAGCCAGGTGAGCAACTTCAGACCCAGCAGGGCTAAGTCCCCATTGGCAGCACGTATCCTTGATACGCAATGCTGTGGTAAACATTCAGTTACAAAGTTGGTGGAACAGACATCACTAATTTTCTAGGCTGCCCTCCGTGTGTGTTTTTATCATCCTAAGAAAAGCATCAGGGAAACCCCACAAGGAGGACGCTCCACACCACCAGCTGACCTGAATTCCTCAAGTGTCAAGGTCACCAAAGGCAAGTTTGAGAAACTTTCACATTCTGGAGATGACCAGGATATGACGATAAATGCAGTGAGGTGTCCTGGATGGGAGCCTTTAGCAGGAAAAAGACATCAGCACCAGAGCTAAGGAAACTGGAAGGAAATGTGGACTTAGGTTAATAAGAGTTTTAAAATTCCTGCCTGGCACCCTGGTGATTTACATGCATTATTTTGCTTAATCCCCACAATGCTGTTCAATGGTTGCATTCTCATTTTAGAGATGAGGACAATAGTATCTCTATAGCTTCTTTGCCCAAGATAACAGAGCTGGTAATTGGCAGAATTCAAGTTGAAACTCACATTGAATTGTTCTCAGGACTAGAGGAGTCTGAACTCATTCATCCTCTCCCATCTACAAGTGAGCATTATTATTCCCCTCTCCCCTCTATCCCTCCATCTCCCGTTTAAAGGGAAAGAAACTGAGGCAGGAGGGTAAATGAGCTATCCAGGGCCTCACACCTGACTGACAGCAGAGCTAGGTCTGGAGCCCAAGGGCCTGGCTGCAAAACTCACACCTACCCCTAAGCTGTCCCGTCCCTGAACCACTAAGAAACAAGTGATCCGCTGTTTCTCTGTTCTCCCCAGTTACATCGCTTCCCTAGGTTTTGGGCATTACACAGTCTCTCAGCACAGCAGCCTCTAGGGATTGAGGTAGGGACAGAGATTGACTGGGAAGGAGCATGAGGGAACTTGGAGTGAGGATGATGAGTGGGTCGGGACACTAACATATATTTGACTGTATATGAATTTTCCCTAAAAATAATACAGGTATATAAAAACAAATACAAGTATATATCCCCTATCTGAGAGTCATGGGACCAGAAGTGTTTCAGGTCTGAGATTACTTAGGGTTTTGCAGTATTTGCATATATGTTTCGAGACTGCTTGGGGATGGGACCCAAATCTGAACATGAACCTCATTTATGTTTCACATAGGCATAGGCTTATACAACGTTTTTAGTGCACCTGCGTGTTTGACTGTGGCTCATCCACATGCAGTCAGGTGCAGAATTTTCCACCTGTACCATCATGCCTGTACTTGAAAAGTTTTGGATTTTGGGGCTTTTCAGACTTCAGAATTTGGATTAGGGATGCTCCAGTTGTACTGGGTAATGATACACATTAGCTTTCATCAAAATGCACTGCCTAATAACAGGGCTGTGGACAGGCACTGTGGTACAATAGGCCTCCTGAAACTCTGACAGTCCATATGGATGCCAGTTGGGGTCCTGGCTGCTCCACCTCCAACCAGGCTCCCTGCTAATATGCCTGGCAAAGCAGTAGAAGACAGACCAATTCCTTGGGCCCCTGCGCCCATGTGGGAGACACTGATGGAGTCCCAGTCCCCTGGCTTTGGTCTGGCCCAGCCCCTGCTGTTGCAGCCAACTGGGGAATGAGCCAGTAGATGGAAGATCTCTCTCTCTTTTTCAAATAAATACATCTTTAAAAAAATAAGAGGGCACAATGGAGGGAGATATGCTATGAAATAACACAAATATGGCTAAACATTAATGCAAACAAAACCCAGGCCACAGGTCTACAAGTATTCACCATGCAACTCTTTCAACTTCTCTGTGGTTTGAAGTTTTTGGCCATTCAATAGGGAAACGTCTCTCATGAATACTTGTCACAACCATCATAAATGGGTGTCTGATAGACACCTGTGTGTAACGCTTTTTTTTTTTTTTTTGGCATCTTATTTAACAAAAATGAGGTCCCAGATCTCTCCTTCTAACCTCTATCACAGAGAACATCACCCTCAGCAGTGCAAAAACATTTTGCCAATGCATTTCAATTAGGCAATTAAGAAATAAACAGCAGGCCAAAGTTTATTACTTAGCAAAGCGCCACATAGGATGTGAGATCCAGACTCCACAGAACTTTACATTCCACACGGAGTCCCCGGTCATTTCTGCGGCTTGGGCAGATTTCAACACTGGTCCTTTTCACAATCAAAAACACATCGCTATTGCCCCAGTCAATAAACACCTCAGACGGCACATTTATAATACATCTATTTCTTTTATAATTTCCATGAACTTGGTTGTTTACCTTCAATTCTTTCTTGGCCTTAGCTATTTTAGGACTTTCTGCTTATATGAAGTCTTTCTTGGACAGAGAACTAATTCAATGACTTAGGAAAAAACCTGCCTTTTGTGATTCGGTTATCAGATTCTTTTTTTTTAAAGATTGATTTTATTTATTTGAAAGGCAGAGTAAGAGAAAGAGACAGAGAGAGAGAAAGAGATCTTCTATCCACTGGTTCACTCCCAAATGGCTGCAACAGCTACAATGTCTGGGGCTGGTCCCAGCTTGGGCCAGACCAAAGCCAGGAGCCAGGAACTAGGAACTCTACCCTAGTCTCCCATGTAAACGGCAAGGGCCCAGGTACTTGGGTCATCATTGGCTGCTTTCCCCAGGTGCATCAGCAGGGAGCCAGATTGGAAGTGGAGCAGCCAGGACTTGAACCAGCACTCATACGGGCCCCTGATACCTTTGTGGGAGACCCAAATGGAGCCCCTGGCTCCTGGCTTTGGACTGGCTCAGTCTCTGCTCTTGCTGCCAACTGAACCAGTAGATGTAAGATCTTTCTCTATTTCTCCCAGTCACTGTGCCTTTCCAATAAATAAATCTTTAAAAAAAAGAGAAGTTAAATCTATTCCCAAGCATTTTAAGTATGCACCAATCCTGAATTCAGATGCTTGACAAATCCACTAGCACTAGCAAATGTGACACCTGTCTTCCCTGCTACTCCACTCAGCAAGTGGATGGCTGTGCCAGCTGCCACCAGATCAAAGTGCTCGAGTTGTGTCCACATGACACCATCAAGGGCAAGAGCCCACCCTGCTGACCCTCAGGCAAGGGTTCTAGTCTAGTGC
The DNA here is from genome assembly GCF_051225735.1 of Oryctolagus cuniculus. NCBI lineage: Eukaryota > Metazoa > Chordata > Mammalia > Lagomorpha > Leporidae > Oryctolagus > Oryctolagus cuniculus. The sequence continues at coordinate 143,977,274 of NC_142871.1, forward strand.
ATAAGCAGCTACATGTAAGAAATGATTTTGCAGTCAGAAAGACTAGACACAGGCAAAAGCGGACTTTTGTTTTCGGCAGAAGACAGTCTCACATCTCAGGAATGGTGTGTGGGTTGCTCATCACAGTGTCCCAGCCGGATAATGGCTGGTTTGGTGACAACTTGTCAGGTTAGCACATTTGGTGAAAGGCTTCTACCTGTACCAGGAAATCTGCCCAATGTGGACAAGAATTCACTTTCTCTCTTTGTCCTCAAGGCACTGACACCTGACAGTGAAAGGCTGGGTCTGGAGCCAAAGCATGGATTTCAATGACCTTGGACAAATTACTCAGCCTCAGTGTACACAGATACAAAATATGCACGTATGGGTATGAGGGTTAAATGGTTACAATCGAATGGTTAGAATAGCACTGGCACACAGTAAGTGCGATACAAGCATTGGTTATTGTTGACAAACATTAAACGAGCTGATTGCTACCCAATGATTCCCAAACAATTATTCCAACTTATTCTCTTTACACTTCTTTCCACCCCACTACCCTTCACTCAAAGTCTGTGCAGGTGAGACTCCCCACTTAGTCCACTGTCCATGCAGCCAGGTCAGCAACAGCAGGGATGTTGGCGGATGGTTTACATTTGATCTGATCAACATGTGACTGACTGTTCCTAACCCCAACTACGCACCCCACTTCTCCTTTTTAACAAGGGTTTTTCACATGCAGATTTTATCATCATGCTTATTTCCTCTCTTCTCTTGTATTAAAAATCTTTTCCTCTTTAGCTCTGTCCCACTTCACCGTTAAATTAAAAGAAAGAAAGAAAGAAAGAAACCAGCCAACTAGCTCAGAGAGTATTTTGCTCTGAACTTCACACTGACAATATTATACACAGTCATGGCAGTTTAACAGAGAATTGGCATCTAATGAGAAAAGATGAGAGGAACACAGATAAAGGAACTCTTCAAAATCAGCCCCAAGACCTGGACAGCCTCACAGCTTATTAATATAGAGCCTCACGCCAAGAGGCATGTGATCTGCTTGCAGTCATTTCTTTAAGGCTACTAGTCACCCTCACACTGATGTGCCTTTACCCAAGGACGTGCAGTAACCAGGGATCCACCTGAGTGGCTTAGTCATCTGATGGGCCTCAAGGTCACCGACGTGAGTAACCCGATGAGAATGACCTCATTCACCCACTATAAAACAGTTATGTCACCGATCGATACAGGAGGCCTCTGCACAACATCAACAACGCCTTCTCGAGGGAGCACCTTGCACACATCAGAAACAAATTACAGCCTTAAAGGCGGATGACACACAGAAGACAAGGATTCTTTCTGCAAAGCAAAGCCTTTGTTCAGGCTGAGCAGTGCCAATCCAACCTGGAGAAAGGGGAGGAAGAAGGGAGGGGAGAGGAAGGGAAGAAGGGAGAAAGGGAGAGAGGACCATGCAACAGAGACAAGGATACTGCTTAAGAGTCTTTTCCTTTCAATAAAAGTAAAGGTGGATTAAGACAAAACGGTTTTCAGAATGGACCACACAGCAAACCTAACTGTATCTTATATGCAACAGACACATCCAAGAAAAAAGATTTGGAAAGTCTGAGAGCTAAATACACACCCAGGAAATACGAACAAAACAGAGCAGGGTTGAATGTATTCATATCACATAATGTGGAATTCAAGACAAAGGTCATAAGATGAAGAAAGAGGGATATATTATTATGTAAGGGGTAGAATTCAGTGAAGAAAACATTTACAAATAGCTGTATACCAAATAATAAGGCAGCCACATTATTTTACATTTTATTTTGCTTGCTTATTTTAAACCTTCACATATAGGAGAAAACATGTATTTGTCTTTCTGTGTCTGGCTTATTTCACGTAGCATAATGATCTCCAATTCCATCCATTGTACTGCATTCTTTTTTCTTGATAGGATGTTTCTCTTGTCTTTCCACCAGCATGTAGGAGGTAACGTGTCTGGACTCACTGTGTACAGCACCGATTTCCCCATGCATTGGTGACATAACCATTAATGAGTGTTATAATGCACTTACTATGTGTAACTGTAAACTGAGTTGACCGGCCGGCAACCTACTGAGAAAGGTTCTGGTCATTACTCTCATGGTGTGCATGGGAACGCAAAGTCCCAAGGAGGTTACGTTAGGTACCTGAGGTCACACTGATAAGTAGCTGGAGTTGAGGAGTGGTAAAGCCTGGTGCAGCAAAGGCTTTGCTAGAGATGCCCATATTACATATTCAAGTGCCTGGTTCAAATCCTGACTCTACTTCTAATTCTGGCTTCCTGCTAACATGTACCCTGGGAAACAGCGATGATACCTCAAGTGGTTAGGCCTCTGCCACCTATGTGGGAGATCTAGATGAAGTTCGGGCTCCTGACTTCAGCCTGGCCCACCCCTGGCTAACGTGGGCATTCGGAGAAAGAATCAGTAGATGGATAGTCTTTCTATGTCTTTCCAATAAAATGAAAATAAATTTAAAAACTTTTTTTTTTTTGTTAAAAAACGGCAGTTGGAATTGGGATTCCACCCAAGGAGTTAGGCCGTTGCATCACCATATAGCGGCAGCAGCAATACTGTGTGACATTTGTGTGGTGCCTTCCAGCCTACACCATACTCACGCAGCCTTTATTCCTCTTAGAATACTCAGAAATGTCTTGGCCAACCTTCCTTCCACGAGGAAGTGTGCTACAGAAGCCTGTGGAATGAAGGGATGCGTACCTGACAGATCAATCCTTAAAGCTTCTGTGAAAGATGCTGAGAACATAGTCATCACGGGCTCTGCTTTCAGGGAAGAAAGTCAGGTTCAAGGAAATCCCATGACTCGTCTAAGGTCATGTTGCTTTGAATAGGAGCCCACCCATGACTTCCCAGTGGCTTAAAGGTTTTTTTTTTTTTAACCACAAAATCTTTTTTTTTTTTTTTGCAAAGAAAATCTTTACCATGACCCCCAAATACAATAGAGCTAAGGGAGGAGCTGCTCAGGCCCACAGAGGCTGAGGGTAGCCCACAGCCCTGAGATTTTGGTGGGGAGTCTGTGGAGCTCATGGAATGCTCCTGGCAACCCACTACACCATACACCACCACCACGATGCCTGGCCTGGAGCCACAGGCAGGAGCAGAGGCAGCCTCCTAGACAGCCAAGGAAGGCACCCAATCACTGCCTTCCAGGCCCTACAGGAGGAGGCAGAGGTCAGAGGACATGCCTTCCCCTTCCTGTCCATTGAGGGCAATCACCCTCCGCCTCTCTCCCCACGCATCAACTCCTGTTTCTTTCTCTGGTGCTGATCTACACCTGTTCTTTCTCCAGCTCTGGGGTTTTTCCTGACTGAGTCTCAGAAACGGGGCAATCTCCGGGGACCGACTTGTTCATCAACCGCCAGGGTGGAAGAAGCGGAAGCAGATGCAGGGGCAGTGCATGCTGCTCCTTGGGTCTGGTCACCTTGAGCAAATCTGGGGCTGTTCCATGGGGCAGACTTCATTGCACAGCGGCAGAAGAGCTGGTCAGGGAGAGGGAGCAATCCTGCAAGGCAGTGCCGCAATTAGATCTGTCTCCTGACGCTGCCGCATCCCAGCAGGCAGAAAGCCCCGGGTGTTCCAGAACGGAGGAGGGACCTCCAGCAGCCCAGCCTCCTCACTTAACAACCAGGAAACTGTGTTTCACTCACATAAGGCAACTTGGCCAAAGCTATGCAGTGACACAGCTGAAACCAGGGATATTTCTAACACCTTCTCCTGAGCACCCCAAATCCCAAGGAGAGAAGCGAGGACATGACCTACAGAAGGAGCCAAAGGATGGCGTGTGATGGCAATGGCGTGAGACAGTGAAAGGCGCAGGTTGTTACTGGGCTCTAAGCGCGTCTGTGTAGAACAAGGTCTTCTGCTGGGTAGACCTACCATCTGCAATTACTAGCATGCGGGCCAAGGGCTTCAAGGCCCGACAAGGCAAGATGCAACGTGCACAGACGTTGGAAACAGATAACCTTTCCTCCACGGCCTGCGTCGCTCTGGAAGATGCAGGGTGAGTGAGGGAAAGACAGGTGGTGCACCCAGGCTCCCACAGGGCTCCGTGAAGCCCTGCGCGCCCTCATTAGCAGTCGCATTCTACACTCACACCTTGCTTATGTCAGGGTTCTCTCTTGAAGGGAAGCATGAGAGCCCCCAAACCCCTAATGCTTCCAGGTGGGAGCTGCTCCTTGTCCTGTTCTAGGTGAGCCCAAGGCCACTTTAAATACAAACCAGCACTAAGAAAAGCCACTAAAGACTCCACAATCATGCATCTGACACCTTCCAAACACTAAACTAGGGACATCTGTGGGGAACTGAGCGCACTCCTTACAGAGTGGGGCAGGAAGGGGAGCAGGAAAGCTAAGATCTCTGGGAAGGGCGGGACTTCCTGTTCGGGAAAGGAACAAAGCACACAGTGTGAGGCTCTGGCCTCAGTTCTGCTCCGGCCACCACCTCCTTCTTCAGGGGAGGCATCTGTGGTCGATGGACCACTCGTCCTGATGAAATGGAATTTATGGTGCCTCTTCCCATGAAAGAGAAATTGATACCATGACCTAGACGTTTACAAGCAAAAGTACTGTTTTCAATTCTTTCCCTTTGGGGATAAGATAAGTTTTCATTTTTCCTTTGTATGCATGAGGGGGCTCTTCAGAAAGTTCATGAAAAAGGAGCATTGTGAAAAAAAACTATGCATGGTTTTCAAGGTCTCTAATTTTTTTAAAAGATTTATTTATTTGAAAGTATAACAGACAAGGAGAGGGGGAGAGACAGAGAAGCAGAGGGGCAGATCAGCCATCCACCGCTTCCCTCACCCAATGGCCAGACCCAGGAGCCAGAAACTCCCTCTGGGTCTCCCATGTGGGTGGCAGAGGTCTAAGTACTTGGGTTTTCACCTGATGCTTTCCCTGGCCCCTGAGCAGGGAGCAGGGTCTGGAGTGGAACAGCCGGGACTCAAACAGGAGCTCTGTTTAACCCACTGTGCCACACAACACCGATCCCCCAAGATTTCTTGCCTTGAATCTCATTTTTCCATGAACTCACTGAACTCCCCTACCATTTTTAGAATCCTAAACTGTTTAATCGAAACCCTTCATCAACTTGCAAACACGCTAACACTAGGCCACCTGAGACCCCTTGTGCCCACAGAGAAAGAGGATCAGTTTCCCCATGAATTGAATGCCTACACGTGCCTCCAACCAGGGCATATGTGACAGATTTTATCCAGTAATTCTGTTTTCATGTGTTCTAACCACTAGCATCTCAGCGATTTTCTAAAAAAAGAGTGAGAGCGTGGTCAGAGCTCAGAGGAATGTGGATGTTTCAAGCATTACTACTTGATGCTTTTAGAGCTTCATGCCCGAGTTAAGGACGAGCACTTAGAAATTAACTCTAACCTCAGCGTTCGGGGCTAGAAGCCAGCGACTTCCCACAGGGTCACTAAAGATGCTGTTTCCTAGCCGGACTTGGTCTGGGCGTGCGTAAGAGTCTTGCACCGAAAGGAACGGAGGATTCACCCTGAGCCTACAGACTCAAACAAACGTGGCATGTGAAAATACAACAAAACAGAATGACCTTGCCAACAATCTCTTCTCCCTACTGATTCTGAAACATTCAAGATTAGAGGAACATCAGGGTATCGGATGACTAGTGAGAAAATTCCAGTCCTGGGCGTGCCATCCTGAGCGAATCACAGAACCTCTCTGGGGCTCAGCTTCCAAATCAGTAAAATCAGGGAGCTAAAGGATTTTTCTCAAGTCTTCTGCACTCTCCAAGCTTCTGGTTCCATGCTCCTCGGCTTCCCCTTTGCCAGCCACGACTGAGTGTGTGAGGAAGGTTGTGCTTTTGACCCCGGAGGAATGTGACAGCAGCCTCCCTTGCATTGTTCCCACAGTAACCAGAGCCAGCTGGCCAAGTTACGGTTGCAGGATTTCTCACCAAGGGAGACTGTGCTCGGAGGACTTCTTCCTTGCTTGGGCCTTTGTCTGCAGGTTAGCATATTCCTGGGCTCACAAGGACAAGTCCAAGATCTTTCCTAAATAACTCTGGGACTTAGAATTTGCAGTGTAGCCACAGTCGCTTGAGATGCCCTCTAGAGGGCCAGATGGAGGCTTCAGGTATGACTTCAGTTCTCTAAGAACCTTCCTGGGGATGCTATGGGACCCCATGTCATCTACAGAAAGCAGGTGTTTTGCAAGCATATTGGCAAGTTACTGGGATTCAAGTTGGGGTGGAAATGACAGAGAGCTGCGTGAGCTGCGATGGGCAAGCATGAAGTTCCCCGGACACGATGGCAATGACAATGAAAGGTTTCCTTTTTGCCTGCAGCTTGCATCTGAGATCCTAATAAGGGAGGACCACTGGAAAGCATTACCATTATTTTTAGCTTTTCTAAGGGAGGGAGTTTTTGAAAGGACAAAATGGAAAGGAATTTAGGGCAAGGGTGTGTGTGGTTGGGGGGGCGTGGTGTGGAAGGAGGAGAAAAGATTAGGAAAAAGAAGGAATTTGGGGGCAGATAAGCAGCTTCCTCCCCCTTTCTTGATACATGAAGGCAGCTGGGCTTCCAGACCTATAACACCGTCCAGGTCTTCAGGTCTACATAGCAACAGATAAGGGAGTTGTGGGAAGCAAATGTGCACTTCATGTTGCGAGATTCCTCAACTACCATTCTTCAAACGCTGCAGAGGCGTCAACTCATTGAAGCCTTTTTGAAAAAGAGCTTGGGAATGCATGTTTGATTTGAATGCAGCTTTAACTTTCATAGTCCCCAAAGAAACCTGCTCTTTGGATCTGCAGTAATCAGGAACGCCTGAGATTAATGGGAGATGAGAGAGTTCCTCCCACATGGCCTTTCTAGGTTAAAGCAAAAAGCGGAGGTCTTGAGAGTATAAATTAGTACAGTCATTACAGAAAATAGCACAGAGGTTTCTCAAAAAATTGAAAATAGAGGGGCTGGAGTTGTGATGCATGTTAGGACACCACTTGTGATGCTGGCATTCCACACTGGAGTGCCCGTTCGAGTCCTGGATGCTGTGTTTCTGATCCATCTCCCTGATAATGCACCTAGGAAGACAAATGAAGATGGCCCAAGTACAAGGGCCCCAGCCACCCATGTGGAAGACCTGGATGGAGTTCCTGGCTCCTGGCTTTGGCCTGGCACAACACTGGCCATTGCAGCCATTTGGGGAGTGAACCAGTAGATGGAAGAACTCTCTGTCTCTTCCTCTTTGTCCATCTGTCTGTCTGTCTCTCTCTGTGTCACTCTGTTGTTCAAATGCATACATAAATCTTTTATTAAAATTAAGAATATGGGGCCAGCATAGTGGGTAAAACTGCCATCTATGCTGTCAGCATCCCATATTGATGCCAGTTCAAGTTCTGGCTGTTCTACTTCTGATCCAGTCTCATGCTAATATGCCTAGGAAAGCAGAAGATGGCCAAAGTCCTTGGGCCCCTGCTCCTACATGGGAGACCTGGAATAAGCTCCTGACTCCTGGCTTCAGAGAGCCCCTGCTCTGCCCACTGCAGCCATTTAGGGAGTGAACCAGCAAACAGAAGACCTCTGTCTCTGACTCTGCCTTCTGTGACTCTGCCTTTCAAATACATAAATCTTTTTTAAAAATTGAGAGTATGATCCAGCAGTTCTTCTCCTGGGTATAGGTATACCCAAGGGAAATGAAATCAGTCTAAGAAACATCTCCACTCCCATGTTTACTGCAGTGCTCTGTTCACAACAGTCAAGAAATGGAGACAACCTAAATATCTATCCAGTGGAGAATGGACAGGAAAATGTGGTTTACACACACAACAGAATGCTACTCAGCTATCAAAAGGATTGAGTCCTGTCAATTTCACTAACATGGGTGTAACTAGAGGGTATTATGGGGGATGAAATATGCCAAGCACAGCAAGAGAAAAATACTGCAGGACCTCACTCCTATGTGGAATCCAGAAGAGCTGATCTCACAGAAAATGGGAGTAGAACAAGGGGTGACCAGAGGCTGGGCAGAGGGGAGGGGGTTGATGGGTGCTAAATGACAGTTGGGGAAGTAAGTTCCTGATGTCTGCTTCTCTGTAGGTGACTTCATGTGAACAATAATGTAATTTTTCCAAATGTATTTCCAATAATGTAATTTTTTCCAAAAAGCTAGAAGAAAGGATTTTTAATGTTTCCACCAAAGAGAGAAGATCAATGTTTGAGGCAGTGGCTATGCTTACCCTGATTTGAACATTATACAATGATACATGCATTGAAACATCACATGGTACCCATTAAATATGTACAATCTTTCTGTGTCAGTTAAAAACGAATGTCAAAGACGGTCACATACAAAATCGAACAGAGGTGGTAGCTTTGGGGGAGACCGTCGTTTGAGCTCAAAGCATAATGTTTTTAAGGAGGAGGATTTCTTTTCTTTTTGGCAACAGTGAGTAAAAAAAAAAAAAAGTCTCCTTAATGAGCTGCCAAAGCCAAAGCACGCATGCTTCGCTTCAGGGCCCGGTAACTGTTGGAACCCCAAGTTCAAATGCCATCTGGTGCATCAGGGCCCTTATAAAACACAAGTCACTCCACCACAAACCTCTCTGCCTGCTAGAGTTTTTACAGCAAGATTGCATAATATTCAAGTCAACAACCTTATGGCACAGTGGACACAGGCCTGCAGCTAGCAAGAGAATGCTAGAATTAGTTTCTCAGCTCCAAACCAGGGCCCAAAGGGATTTGTGCTATGGAAGAGTTGCTGTGTTTTGTTTAATGGAACTAAATTTGTGCCCATTTACATCGTGAGCAGGTGGCACTGGGTAGCAAAGAAAGGCCTGAAAATATTCACATTTAGTGAATGCAGTTGTATGTATAATTAGCTGAGATTTATTTTAAAGTACTCTAATCTTTTGTACTCTTTTCTACAATTCAAACTGGTAAGGAATAGAGAGCAGCTTTTGAATATATTATGAAAGCACAGCCATCGTATTATCTGTTAAGAAACAAAAAATGGGGAAGGCGTCGCAAAGTCTCTAATAGTATATGTATTAGGATCAGACTGAAGAAAGGGGCTTGCTTGCTTTCAGTAGAACGAGTTTGTTGTTGCTGCTGCTGAAAAAAGAGCGAGCTAAACAGCAGCCTAGAGTAGCAGAGATGAGAAGTCAAAGCATCCATTTGTAAAACACAAATTTTTTTCACGGAGAATTTCAAACACGCACAGAAGACTTACAACAGAACACCAAATATTCATCACCCAGCATCAATAATTATCAACTTATGGTGTGACTGTCTCCAAGCACATCCCAAAGCTATCATTCAATCCCTAAATATTCCAGTGGGAAGCACAGACATTCCAAGCTCCTTCATTTTCCCAAGTTCCTGAGAAGTCAGATGACTCAAGGCCATGCTGTGAGGGCTGAGGGCTGGAGCTCAGGTCTCCTCGCTGGGGCTCAAGTGTCCTCCCGTGTCCTCCCCCTTGTCCTGACCACCCCTCCCATTGTTCACAACTGAGCCCTGAGTCGCAATAATATCAGCACAGAAAAGAAAGGATTATTGATAGGAAGTTAGGCAATTCTTAATTTTAATCTCAGTTTTGCCATTTTTCTGAGTTGTAGTTGTCCCAACTATTTAGTAAGGACATGAAATTGCCACTATCGGCTCTGATTCCTTAGAATTCTAAGAATAGTTGACTTTCAACTTGCAATGGTTATTTTTAATGTGCTTTCATGGAGTTTGGGAGAAGTTTCTAGAAGCCATAAAGCTTTGAAGATGAGCAGCCCTCTGAGAGGTGAGGTGTCCTATGTTAGTTGGTAGAGGGCAGTGTACATAATTACTACAGAACTGTACTCACAGCATTTCCATGACAAGTGTATTTATTTGTCGATATCAATTAGGACCAACTATTTCAACATGTTGAAATGCCAGTTTCTGTGAAAAACAAATGCTTCATAAATATAAATCAACATTTCCCAACGAGGAAGGAGGTAGCCCTTCCCCCTTGTGGAGTTCTACCACCTGTCAGACAAAGCACAGGCCAGTCCAAGGGAAGTGAAGAGGAAAGCAAAACATTCCCTTCTCTCTCCCAGTCTAGAGGAAGCCCTAACCCAGGGAGACTCGCAGCAGAACAGCAAATATTCCCGAGAAAGCATCCAGCAAAATCACAGGTGTATGAAGGGTTGGGTGGAAGTGACTGAAACATGGGGCTCAACTGCACACAGGTACAGTGACAGGGGAGAAGACAGGAGTGGTGGAATTACAATATTTAAGAGATCTCACTCTAAATCAACCCAGCACCTTGAGCTTTGGCTTTAAATGCATTTGCTGCCAAAGGGCAAACCATGGGCAATCTTGTCATGTTTCATACGTGCCACCAACACATGCAACCCATGTACAACAGCTTCACCATAAACCCAACTGCAGGCCAAGTGTCAGAGGGAAGCCGTGGACATGTGGAAACAGCCCCACCTCCCTGCATTGGTTTTCTGGAGCTGCTGGGACAAAGGACCCTAGAATGGTGGCGTCAACAGCTGAAATGTACTCTCTCTGCACTCTAGGGTGTGGAGGTCACAGATCAAGTGTCCGCAGGGCTGGGCCTTCTGAGGGTCACAGAGGTGTCAATTCCAGGCCTCTTTCTTAGCAATAATCCTTGCCTTGTGACGGCATCACTCCAGTCTGTATACGGCCTTTTCCTTGTGTGTCTGAGTCCAAATGTCCCCTTTCGCATGAGGATATTGGCCATATTGGATTAGATCCCACTCTAATCACCTCCCCTTAACTTGCTAACAGACACCAACACTGCACTTCCAAGTATGGCCACATTCGTAGAAGGGAAAGGGGGGCGGGCGGGGACACAATCCAATGCATAGCCCTGCCTCAGGCTCACCTAATTCAAGTGTATCAAGTGAAGTGGGCTGAGGCAGCTCTCATAGAGGGGTCTACTGTCCCATGGAGCACATCACCAGCACCCCAGGTTGTCCACCACTGCACAGAGGGAACACTTAAGAACAGGCAGGCCACGCTAGGGTCACGCTCTAGCAAACTTCACTTGGCTTTAGCACAATATCAAGGTCTATTTACATTGCCTTTTCTCCTGCACCCACTGGCAGCTTTGGTCATCTGCACGAGGCACCTTACACACTAACGCGGCCCCTGCCAGTTCTGAGCTTCACTTTTCTTCTCTGTAAATTGGGAATAAATTGCTACTGATTGAGGGTTGTCTAATAGTTACATTCTGCAAATATCATACTTGAAAAGCTATAAAGCATACATTCAATAACAGCCATTAGGATTTTCCTTACAGTCTAACATGCGTGCAGCCCATCTTTGTTCTGCTTCCCTCATCCATCTGGGGCAGAGTGAGATGTGCCTTAGAAAAGGGACTCAACATGCATTTTGACCAGTTGCTATGGATGGCATAATTCTGAGGGTACTTAAAATGTTTGTACAAAAGGGAATTAAAAGAGAGGTTTATTTTGGTGCAAACAATTTTGATATCACCCAGATTTTCAGAATACACATTTTCCATGAACATTTCAAAGACCTCTCGTATATGTGGATTTCAAATTTTTTTGCACCAAAATAAACATTTTTAAAAATTATTTTATTTGAAAGGCAGAAAGACAGAAATATCTCCCATTTGCTGGTTCAATCACTAAAGGCCCACAATATCCAGGATTAGGCCAATTCAAAGCCTAGAACCAAAAACTTCATCCAGGTCTCCAGAATGAGTGGCATGGGCCCAGACAGTTAAGTGACCACCTGCTGCTTCCAGGGATGCATGCTAGCTGGAAGCTGGAACCAGAGGCAGAGCTGAAGGTCAAACCCAGGTGTCCCAAGTGGCATCTTAACTAATAAGTCAAAGGCTTGTCCCTAAACATTATTTTCATACTACTTTGTCACAATTTAAAGTAGCCTTATGTTAGACAGTAAGGAAAATCCTAATGGCTGTTATTGAATGTATGCTTTATAGCTTTTCAAGTATGATATTTGCAGAATATAACTATTAGACAACCCTCAATCAGTAGCAGTTTATTCCCAATTTACAGAGAAGAAAAGTGAAGCTCAGAACAGTTAAGCCAATTAGCCAGGGACACACAGCTCCTGAATCAGAGGCCAAATATGAGGCCATCTCTTCAGATGTCAAGTTCTCTATTTTTATACAACAGATAACAGTCTGTATTAGATTATTAAGAAGGACTGAAAGTCTTTTTCTTTGACTATAGCCAATATAGTAACAAAAAGAAAATCTCATGCTTATATTAAACATTTAAAAATATTTTTCATAATGTTTCAAGCTTGAGGTTTATTGATTATTCTAAAGACAAAGTCAGGGATTCTTAAACCCATTTTATGGATGATAAACTAAGGCAGAGATTGTGAACCTTACCTAACTAATGAGTTGGCAGCAAAGCTGAAATAAGAATCACTACATTGGGGCAGGTGCTGTGGCATAGTGGCTAAAGCCACTGTCTGCAGTGCCGGCATCCCACGTGGGCGCCAGTTGGAGTCCTGGCTGTCCCACTTCCAATCCAGCTCTCAGCTATGGCCTGGAAAAGCGTTGGAGGATGGCCCAGGTTCTTGGGCCCCTACACCAGTGTGGGAGATCCCGGAAGGGGCTCTTGTTCCTGGCTTCGGCCTGGCTTCAGATCAGCTCTGATCAGTCTGACCATTGCGGCCATCTAGGGACTGAACCAGTCGGTGGAAGACCTCTCTCTCTGCCCCTGCCTCTCTGTAGCTCTGCCTTTCAAATAAACAGGTTAATTTTTAAAAAGGTTAAAAAAAAAGAATCACTACATCTTAATTCAAAAACTTATATCACTTTTCAGAGGTTAAATCAGCATAACATCCCTGGAGACACACAAACTGGAAAGTCATACAAATGCAGAGCAAACAGAAGAAAATGGGAGTGGGAGGGGTGGGCATTTAGCCTAGTGGTTAACACACCAGCTAAGACACCTGTGTCCCACGCTGGAACACCTGAGTTCAATATCAGCTCTACCTCTTGACTTTAGCTTCCTGTGACTACAGACCCTGGGAGGCTGCAGGTGGCAGCTCCAGCACTTGGGTTCCTGCTACTCATCTGGGAGACCTGGACTGAATTCCTAGCTCCTGGCTTTGATCCAGTCTCAGCCCTGGCCACTGTAGGCATCTAGGGAATGAACCAGCAGATGAGAGTTTTCTTTTTATTTCTCTCTGCTCTCTCTACCTCTCAAATGAGTAAATAAATTTTAAAAATTATTTTTAGAAAAGGAGATATGTTCTCACATGCTTTTCTGCAGAAAGAAGTGTCATATGTGGTGGTCATGGTCTTGCAGACTGTGAGAGAGGCGAGTCCAAGTGGGGGTTGGTGTCACTTCTATGTCTCCGTTTACCTGCTGACTCAGGCCAAGGCTCCTTAACTGCATTGCAAATGTCTGTGTCTCTTTAACTTCCACTCGCGTTCACCCTAATTTCTCATCAAAAGCAACTTGGTCTTGGCTTTTCTGTCTAAGGGTGTGGCTAATCTGCGCAGTCCAGATGATAGAATGTTAAATCATTAAAACCCCTGAGAGCCAACCGGCTTGGACTTCAGGAGCTCAGCTTGGAGACAACTACACAGTGAGCATGACTTCTAATTTTTGCAGAGATGGTATTCAGAGTCCACTTTCTTTTAGGTCTCTGACTTCTCGACTGTGCTGGTGTTGGCCATTGGCTGTGCCAAGAGCCACAATCAAGTAAACCTCAGTTTTGGTCTTAAAGACAATCACTGACAGCCCAAGTGTACATCTCCAATATTATACTACTCAACAGCTATCTGGATAACTTACTGAAAATTTCCAATATCCTATTGTCTCCCTTCCAGATTAAGAGCTATTCCTCCATGGCGCTATCTCCCCATGACCCTCTATAGTATACCTTGCTCCCGTCCAACTCAGGAGCTCTGCATCCTCATGGCAGGCCTGACTGGCCTCCCCTGGATGCTTCTATTACATCCTGTATGGGACTGAAATTAGGTTACTTTTAAATTCTACGTTCCACAAATCTTGTAAGTTACCCTTGCATCTCCCTGTCCCACTATGCCCCCAAATGGATTCTAGTTGACCAGTTGCATTCTGTCTCTGATGCTCTGACTGTGATTTAGCACCTGGGATGTGCGGGCAGGGGCCACTGTCATTGTCAGCTTCTCCACCTTAGTGTCTTCAGTACTTAGCACCTTGCACGGAGTGCAGTGGACTCACAAAGCACACTGCCAGACCGACAGAACATACGTGCCTGTCAGAAGGTTCATGGAAATGGGAGAAAAGGATAAGCTGCTTTTGGTGACATTTTGGAAATCCACACATGCAGGGAATCTTCAAAAAGTTCATGAAAAATGAGTTTTATGAGACAACTATGCATGGGTTTCCAATTTTTTGCACCAACATAAACTACCCTCTCAATTCCATTTTTCATGAATTTTTTGAAGCAATCTCATAGGATGCATGGTTCTAAAAAAACTACTATTTACTCATCCAGTCTGTGACAGGGAAAACTATCTCTTCCCCAGACTGGCATTAACCGCAGCTACTACCCGTGGCATGTTAGGTCAGAAAGCATCACCATTTGTAAGTGAGACTATGACCTTTCTCTGCTTAAAGACAGTCAGAAGCTCACAGTCACAGCTTTTTCCTTCTAGAAAGCCAACAGGCTTGAAAGAAGCTTAAATCAGAGAAAGCTCTCCAAGCAAACATAGGCAAGGCCAAGGCCTCAAGCATTTAGGGGTGCCACACTTATTCCTCAGCACCCAAATCATCTTTGGGGCAGTGGGGCTCTATTTGCATGGAGTGCCAGGCTGACCGTTTTAAGTCAAAAAAGACTTTCGAAAAATGTATCAGGGACTCAGAGAGACACAGAAGTAGAGAACTACACACATACACACACACACACACACACAGAAAGCTGATTGCCATCCAAATGCCTGCCATGGCAGAGGCTGAACCTGGGATGCAGCCATGAGCCAGGAACTCAACCCAGGTCTCTGACATGGGTGGCAAGGACCCAACTACTTGAGTCACCACCACTGTCTCTAGGGTCTGCATTAGCAGTCTGCAAGGTAGAATCAGCAGCTGGAACTGGGATTTGAACCCTGGCACTCCTGGGCAGAAGACTGGCAAGCCCATCTGCAAGGCCCACCGCACCTGGCTAATGTCTTTTAAATGAGGAGATATCACTTTATGACACAGAGGCTTACACAATAAATTACACACCAAGTAGGGTATCTTTATGCCATGCCACACAATAGCCTAAGATAATTTAATCAAGAGTCATAATTTAGATGGAAATGATCAGCTCCACATGAGAGGAATCTATTAATGGTGAAACAAATGAATCATGGATAAGATGATCTTGGCAAAGCAAAAGCTTTTATTCGAGTCCATAAAGAGTTTTTCCTGAAATCCACTGTCCCACTGTGCTAGGATCTGTGAGGGATACAGAAGTCATCGCCCTGAGTCAGAGCTCACTTCTTCCCACTAGTCTCTGAACGCACCCCATGGACACTAACACCTCATTTCCAAACCACAAACGCCATCGGGCCCCAATACTCGCAGGACGCCCCTGGCCCCATTTTGTCTCACACCAGCCAGCCTCTGCTGTCCCATTTCATAAGCTGGGACTCAGCCACTCTCTCAGTTGCAGTTCCCAGGGTTGCAAAGACTCCTCCGAGCCCACGCCTTTGGCAATGCTGCTCTCCTCTGCATAGAAGCGCTGCCCTAGAACATTCTGCCTGCTTGTTCCATTTTTCACAGCTCATCTCAAGCGTCATCTCTCTGAGGACTTTCGTACCAACCCTTCTCAGGTGATACTCTACATTTCTACAGCTTCTGACACTTAAAAAAAGATTTATTTATTTAAAAGGCAGAGTTACAAACACAGAGAGAGACAGAGACAGAGACAGAGAAAGAGAGAATCTTCCATCTGTTCCTCCCCTAATGGCCACAATGTCCAGGCCAAAGCTAGGAGCCTAGAACTCCATCCAGGTCTCCCACATGGCTGGCAGGGGCCATCATCTGTTGCTTTCCCAGGGGTATTAGCAGGGAGCTGGATAAGAAGTAGAGGAGCCAGGACTCAAACAGGTGCTCATATGGGATGCTGGTGTCGTAGGCAGTGGCTTAACCTACTCTGCCACAATCCAGGCCCCAGCTTGTGACACTTGACCTGTGGATTCTTTCCCTGGTCCACTATGAACAGTTACTGAGCCATTGCTCTTTACAAGGCCCTATGCTAGGTGCTCTGCGTCCAACATCTTTAAAAAAGGCACACAAATCCCAAGACTTCAGGCAGCACTTACAGACAAGAAACCAAGCCCAGCACAGCTCAGTAGCTTGGGCAAGTTCATATTGCCAGCAAGCGTCAGAGCAGGAAGATTCTGGCTCAAATGCCCCTACTCATTCCTCCTTAACACACTGCCTAACAATGCTGCCATATGTTAAATCAACAATAAAATGACAAAGAATGGCCTGAGATGCCTGCCCGGGGCCCAGTGGCCCTTGGCATCTGAAAATTATATACAAAAAGGTTTTGACGTAAGAGTGGCTGGTGCAGGCCAGAGGTGTGCGTGTCCAAAATTAACTGGGTGGCAATTCTCAGCCATCTGCTTGCTTCTTAAATGCTTTCTTCTCCTTCCTGCTTGCCGTGTACATGACTGTGTACTGTGTCTCTAACAAGGCCCATCAGTTTTCCTCGTTTACGGAGTCAGCCTACACTCCTTGTAACTACTACATGCAAACTCTGTATGTTAAGTGTTTCCAACAAGCATCAAAGCTTCGACTGTTGCTGTCTTTTGTTTTGTTTGCTAGTTGTGTTAACGCAGGGACAGCCTGTCCTACCATTTATTAGTAGAGCAATGTCAGGTCCAGGGTTAACACATAAAATACCTCTCCAGTTTGGCTTTCTTTGCAAGAGATCAAAATATTTTTGTAAGCAACATCAAAAGGAATCAACATGTAAACATGTTTCAATAGGCATTCGTTTTCCTTCCAGTGATTTCTCAATATTTGGAACTCTTTATTAGCCTCTTTTGCTTACAAATGGCAAAATACTTCACTGTTCTCTTCTAAGCCTTTTCTGAGCGTCTGTACCATCTTTGCTGACAATTGGTGACCTGTGTTGTTTTGGTTTTTTTTGGTAATAATCTGTTGGTGGGGGTGGGGAGCTATTCTAGAAATGCTGTTTATTGCATGGCTCCATTTGCGGGGACAGTGAAGAACATGGTGTGTGTTCTTACCTCTCTCTTTTTTTACCCCATTCACCTTCCAGGTCCCCTTCTTTCCCTTAGCAAAAGCCTGTACTTAATCCCTTTGGTGCTACATATTCCTATAGCTTCTCAGTCTCCTCACTTGATTGGCAAAAGAAAAATAGCATGAGATTAAAATACAATTGCTGCCTTCTTCCTTTATAGCACAGACTTCCCACTCATAAACTGCTGTCAATGCTGGCAAGAAAAGTCAGACTACTATTTTATCACTGCAGGAGAACTGACATAGCAGCCTCTACCTCTTTGCAAATGATTCAGTCACATTCAGCATTTCCAGAATGAAAAAAGCCCTCTCCGACACCACAGGGCCATTAAACACGCTCGGCCCCAAAGGCAGGCTCACTGATAACAAGGGGAACACGAGCAAGACTCCATTCAAGACAGAAACAGCACAAGGACGTCCACCACCCAGCCTGTTTCCTAACACTGTTCTGGTGGTGTTAGCCAATTTAATTACATAAGAGAAAGAAGTCAGGGATATAAAAATGGGGAAAGAAGCAGTGAAATTATCAGTATCTGCAAAGGCTCTGCTCTACAAATCTGAGCAAGTGAGGAGCTGAACAACTATTATTAGAGGACTCTGTAGGGTGACTGAACAAAAGGAATACGCAGAAATCAACAGGCTTTGTCACTGTCAGCCAGTAAAAAGATATCCCACTTAGTAACAGCAACAAAAATATACAATGCCTAGGGATAAACTTAGGGAGAAATAAGCAAGATCGTGGTGGGGAAAAGATTTTAAGCCCCAATGGTTGACGGAGAAGAAGCTATGAATGACTGCTGGGGCCGACCTTTTGAATCTCTCAAGAGAACGATTTGTCCTAAATTAATCTACTAACATGCTAACATGTGACAAATGCCATTGGAAAGCTAATTCTTTATTAAAATATTTATTCATTTATTTTATTTGAAAGAGTAACAGAAGGAGAAAGGGATGGAAGGAGGGAGGCATCTTCCAGCCACTGGTTTACTCCTCGGATGGCCGAAACAGCAGGAGGTTGGCCCCAGGTGTAAGCCAGGAGCTTGGAACTGCATCCAGGTCTCCCACATGAGTGGCAGGAACCCAAGTACTACAGCCATCATCTGTTGTCTCCCAGGCACATCAGCAAGGCTCTGGATCCAAAGCAGAGCAGCCAGGACTTGAACCAGTGCTCTAAGATGCCAGAATTGCAGGTAGTGCCTTAACCTGCTATGCCACAATGCTGCCCTCAGAAGTTAACTCTGAAGTTTAAATGGAAAAATAAATACAGACAGCCACAAAAATGAGATAAGAAGAAATAAGGAAAGAATACCATACCAGATATTAAAAATATTACAAAGCTCCAGAAAGTTAAGGAATATATACAGGCAGAGGAATGGATAGCAAGACCAACAGCAAAGAAGTACATCCAAATACACACTGGAATTCAACATGTGATAAAGTTAGCTCTGCATTTTGGTGAAAGAAGACAGACTTGTAACAACTGGATGACCATTTAGAAAAAAATAGAGTTATATCTCTCATCCCCATCTGACACTGAAATAAATTCCAGAGTGACCAAGGATTTAAATGTAGAAAACAAAATTTAAAAAATGAGGAAGAACTTTGAAAACAACATGAAAAGTAAAAGAAGCCAGTAGCACAATGCCACATGGTGTATGGCTCCATTTATCTGAAATGTCCAGAACAGGCAAATCCACAGGGATCAAAAGTAAATACGTTGATCCCAAGGGCTTAGAGGTAAAGGAAAAGGAGGGTGATAAAATATTCTATTGTAATGATTTTTTTTACACTCTGAATATGTGAAAAACCACCGACCTGTATGCATCTTATTGTATATGAATTAGACCTCAATACAACTATGAGGTAAAGTGTTAATAAAATATGAGGTCCTTTATAAAATACAGTTATTGAGAAGGGTCTAAGTATGTCAAAAACTGAAGTCAAAAGTCTGATGAAGAAGACGACAGAATATTTTTTAAATCCCGTGTGAAACATAAAACGTCAATGAGAAATTTTTTTTAATGTCGTAAGACAAAAGTACAATTTTTCTATTAAGTGCTATTGAGCGCTCGTAAAAATCAGTTAGTGAGGAATATCAAAACCCAGTAGAGAAATGGGCAATGAAAATGAATATACATTTCTGAGAAAAGCTACAACAGCACATAAACATATCACAATATATTCAACTATCACTATAATAAAAAAAAACCCTCATATTAAAGCTACTACAAGATAGTAGCTTTCACCTCGCAGATTGGCAAAGATCGTGAAGTTTAATAATATCGTCTGTGGATAAAGGCACACTCAAACAGTGCCAGCAGGAATGCAGAGCGGCACCAATGCCAAATTGGAGGGCAATTTGGCAAAGCTCCCCAAAATTAAAACTGCACGCTCCTTTTGATCCAACAATTCGCCTTCAGTAAATTTCTCCTCCAGAGATTCTTGCTGACATATAAAACACTATTTATAGAAAGTTCTTCACTGAAGCATTGTTCATAGTAGCAAATGATTGGAAACAACCAAAAAAAACAGTCCATTAATTTGGGACTGAATCCATTATGGCAAAACCGCATGATGGAATACTATTTGGACACCAAAAAGAACAAGCTTGCTCAGAAGGAAGGTTTTGCAGGACGTGTTGTCAGATAAAAACAGGAAAAGGATAGAAGAATGTGTAGTGTATAAAGCTAAGATTCTTGAAAACCCACAATCATAAAATATCCCTAAACAGACCCACAAGAAAATGGCAACAATGCTTGCCTCTATGTGAGAATTCCAGTGACACAGAAATGAGAGATACTTATTTTCCTTGTATATCTCTTGTGCCTTCTGTATTTTTAGTGATTCAGAACAATACTAATGTTTTAGGAAGAACAAAAATAAACAAATACGGAAAAGACACTGAAGTAGGGACTGAGCAAAGCATGTGGTCTAATTTTGGATACTATTGTTATTTCAAACATAAATATATTTAGGAAAAAAAAAACTTAATCCTTTTTTTAAGCCTGAAATGTTGACCACCCAGGAGACTGGCTTCAATTTTTGCTAAGCAGATGTATTCATTCAGCTAAGCTCCCTGCACAAGGGGCTTTGGCCAGAAACCCCCACCCACCCCTACCCCAACTACAGTGCGTGGGACCACCTCCAAGGCCAAGTGGATGGTTCAGTCTCCCTAATTCACCCAAATGTGGCCTTGCTGTGGCTGGAGATGTGCCAGTCAGGCAGCTTCCTTTAGGTAGATCCTCAGAACACAGAAAAGAGGAATCACACCTATTTCTACCTCCCTGTTGAGTTGGCCATTGGCCATCACATTCAGAATAAAACCAGAGCACAGCATCCTGACAAACACGGGCAGGAACTCATCAAACATTCCCCCTCCCTCCCTTGACCCCCTCTGACTATTATAGCAGATCCTCCAACATCCAGGCAGAGGGTAGAGCTGGTTAAAACTCACAGGTGGCTGGCGCCGCGGCTCAATAGGCTAATCCTCTGCCTAGCGGCGCCGGCACACCAGGTTCTAGACCTGGTCAGGGCGCCAGATTCTGTCCCGGTTGCCCCTCTTCCAGGCCAGCTCTCTGCTGTGGCCCAGGGAGTGCAGTGGAGGATGGCCCAAGTTCTTGGGCCCTGCACCCGCATGGGAGACCAGGAGAAGCACCTGGCTCCTGGCTTCGGATCAGCACGGTGCGCTGGCCGTAGCACGCCAGCTGCAGCAGCCATTGGAGGGTAAACCAATGGTAAAGGAAGACCTTCCCTCTCTCTCTCTCTCTCTCTCTCTCTATCCACTCTGCCTGTCAAAAAATAAGAAAAAAAAAAAAAAAACCTCACAGGTAGTCCTCAACTACTTTGTCTTCAAAAATCCAACCTTGCCTTGCACAGGGGCTCTAATATTTTTAGTTCTCTCTTCCCCCATTCGCAGAAGAGTGAGCAAGAGGGACAGAGTTTGGTATGGATTGGACACAACTTAGAGAAAATACAAAAAAAAAAAAAAATCCAAAGGATTTTAAGAAAAATTTTACAAAACTTAGGCTTCCTAATCAGCTGGCCTTAAAAAAATCCCCCTGAGCTCCTGAGTATGTGATGTATATCATCCAAGCGACTGAAGGATCTTGAGTTAATTCTGGGTTAGTATTTTGCCATACTACTCATTCCTATTTTTGGAGCTTGAGAATCATCTAATATTTCCTCAAAACCAACTGAGTCACTGCAAAACGGTGCCCTGAGCAATGATGACATTTTACAATTATAGGAGCTAATTATTTTGGTTCAGACAGTGCAACAAAACACACATTTCGTCAGTTTTGCTTTCCTTCATGGAAACGTAAAACTAGGACATCACCAACAAGTTCCCTTGCTTTGAATGCAGCCATACTTTTCATTCTTCCTTTCATCTAGCACACAATGACTGAGTACTTACTGCTCAAGGACATAGGTTCAATCGCAAACGCACTGTCTCACGGGGATGTAGTTTAAAAGAAATCATGTATTTTGACAAACAGTCAGAAAACCAAGTAAAAGTAAGAGAAGTCCCAATAAAAATGTTGTAGATAGAAGATAATTTCCTTGGGGTGAACAGGAAATGTCTCAGAGAGGGAGTGTAGAATTTGACATGGTCCTAGAGAAGTTTGCAGTCATTCCTCACATCGAAGTGGGATTGGTTCCAGGATACACATGCACTCTTCTGATCCAGCTCCCTGCTAATGAGCCTGGGAAAGCAATGGAGGGTGGCCCAAGTGCTTGGGACCCTGCACCTATGTGGATGACCCCAAGAGTTCTGACTTGTCTGGTCCAGTCCTGGCCATTGCAGTCATCTGGGGAGTAAACCAGCAGATGAAAATCTTTTTCTCCCTCTCTCTCCCTTTCAAATAATAAATAAAACTTAAAAAAAAAAAAAAGAAAGAAATGTAATGGTGAGTCCTCTAGAGAAGAATACAAAGGAGCCATCTCAAGTCGGAGAAGCAGAGTTCATACCTGTTGATGATCTTTGGAGAGCCCTAAGGAGTTGTGTCCCTGACAGGGATCATCTGGGCTGGGTCGGGAGACAGTGAGCTGGAAAGACTAAACTAGTCACCAGGGAATAGGGAACGGTCCAGAGCTCAGGTGACAACAGGGTTCCAAGGAGGAGAAGGAAAAGCAGGTCCTCAAGAGGCTGTGACCAGAGAAGAGAATCGCACAATTTGAGACTACAAGATTAGGATGCTGGCTCATGTGGATACACAGGCCCTAGGTGCAGCAGCGTTTGCTGGGGGTTGAGGTGACCAACATGAGACCTGCAGATGAGGGCACGGAGTAACAGCAGGCAGAGGGCAGTCAGGTTAAACGTCCCCCGAGCCAGCACCAGGCCTCGGTGATGCCACCGCACTCAAACACAGGGAAAGATTCCATCATCATCTTGTGCAGGCAGGACATGGAGGCCAACACCAGGGCAAGGAGCACAGGATGGAGAGTCCAGGAATCCTGTTTCTTACTGTTCACGATCAAACTGGAGAAGCAAGTATTCTCTGAATGAGGAACAGGTGCACGACTTGGGGAGGGTTATTGCGAGGGTGGCTACAGAGACTTGAGCCTTGCAGGGAAAAGAGGATATGGGTCCAAATCCTAGCTCTTCCTTCTTCCCAGGTGAAGGATCTCAGCCTTTATGCAATCCCAAACACTGCACCTTTGAGTGAGGGCTGAGAAGTATAACACATCCTCAGCTTATAAGAGTGTCTGGTAGTTAGTGCTTCGTAAAAGATGACAGTATCACATTTTTAAAATAAGTAAATAATAAATTTGAAATGCAGAGTTACAGAGAGAGAGCAGGAGACAGAAGTCTTCAATCTGCTGGTTTATTCCCCAAAAATGGCCATAATGACCAGGGTTGGGCCAGGCCAAAACCAGGAGGCAGGGGCTTCTTCCAGGACTTGCACATGGGTGCAGGGGCCTAAGGACCTGTGCCATCTTCTGCTGCTTTCCCAGGCACATTAGCCGGAGCTGGATCAGAAGTGGAGCAGCTGGGACTCAAACCTGGAGCCCATATGGAATGCCACAACCTATGGCACTGGCATTCCATGTGGGCACCAGATCAAGTTCCAACTGCTCCACTTCTGATCCAGCTCCCTGCTAATGTGCCTGGGAAAGCAGAAGATGGCCAAAGTCCCTGGATACCTACACCCATGTGGGAGGCCTGAAGGAATCTCCTGGCATCAGCCTGGCCACTGTGGCCATTTGGGGGATGAACCAGTAGATGGATAATTTCTGTCTCTCCTCTCTCTCTTTCTGCAACTCTGCCTTCTAAATAAATAGATCTTTTTAAAAAATATTTTTTTGGATAGTGAGACAGGTTAGAAGACAGAGGACATAGTCATGAAACAAAGAAATGTGTAAAATGTAAAAACCTTTTTGCTATCTTCATGTATAACTGCTTAAAAGTAAGCGACATAATGCAAGGAACATATGTCTACACAAAAACCCATACAGGAATGCTCAGAGCAGCACTAGTCATAATTGTCAAAAAATGGAGACAACCCAACTGTCCATCAACTGACGGATGAATAAACACAACGTGGTATAGCCACACGACAGAATATGCTTTGATCATAAGTAAAGTCTGAATCAGCTCTAATGATGAACCTTGAAAACATGATGCCAAGTAAAAGAAATCAGTCACAAAGGCCCACACATTGCATGATTCTATTTATATGAAAGTTTAAAATAAGTAATCTATATAAAGTAGATTAGCGATTGCCAGGAACAGGGGATGAGGACTGGGCAGGGGGGAGGGGAGGGTACAGGAAGTGACTCTGTTGGCAGGTATGGGATTTCCTTTGGGGCTGATGAAAATGTTCTAAAATTCATGGTGGTGACAGTTGTACAACTCTGTGAATATACTAAAAAGCACTGCATTGACTAAAAAAAAAATAAAAAGGTAAGCTCCATTGTACTCCACCATTTCTGCTTCCCAGCTTCCGAACAAAGAATGCTCCTCTTCACTGGGGAGAGGTCTCAGTTCCCTGATGCAAGCATGCCACGAGATTCCCGGGAGACACCTCGGGTGGGCGCCAAGGGAGGTACCGGCTCTTCTTTCCACCTGTTCCTTTCCATCTGAGCCACTGCATTCTGCCTCCCTGTATGAGCCGGGTGCTGAAAAATCAATCTCTGCTTGATCTTCACAGGCAACAGCTTTAGAGCGGCTGGGTCTTTAATACTCAGCTTAGAGTTTATGAAAAACACAGAGCAGGCAGCTCTGCAGCGTTGGTTTTTAGCTTCACCCACACTGTGAGGACAGGGCCCTGCATCCAACGCTTCTCCACATCACTCCAGCTAAGAGGCAGCAGTACTGTCTTTTTTTTTTTTTTTTTTTTACAGGCAGAATGGACAGTGAGAGAGAGAGAGAGACAGAGAGAAAGGTCTTCCTTTACTGTTGGTTCACCCTCAACAGCCGCTGAGGCTGGGGCACCGCGATGCTCTGAAGCCAGGAGCCAGGTGTTTCTCCTGGTCTCCCATGTGGGTGCAGGGCCCAAGGACCCGGGCCATCCTCCACTGCACTCCCAGGCCACAGCAGAGAGCTGGACTGGAAGAGGGGCAACCAGGACAGAATCCAGCGCCCCGACCAGGACTAGAACCCGGGGTGCCGGCGCCGCAGGTGGAGGATTAGCCCAGTGAGCCGCAGCGCCGGCAGCAGTACTGTCTTTAGGCAGCAACTGGCAGAGACAGGGTATTGAAAAATCATTCCTCGTGCCCCATTTGAGGTTTGATTTATCTGATAAACATGCCAATAATTGTTTTGAAAGGAACCTCCAGCAGCATATTATCAGTTCCAGGAAATGAACCCCCTTCAGAAAAATCAACGGGGTTCTTAGAGGGTACATTGATGTAAAAATAATAAACGATGTCATTGTATACCTTTTAAAAATAATAATCCCAATAATATTTTTCATATGGACCTGAAGGTTTCCAGTTGATAATCACATCTGTCTACCAAAAGGGAAAAAACAAAATGTTTTAAAACTGCCTTTGCTATTTGAACATTCCAGGAATTCAATATAGAAATAGTTCTCAAAAGGATTTCAGGTAAACTTGTAGGGTTTGGATATGGTTTTAAAACAGAAGAAAAGCAGGACTTACTCAATCAAGCCCCTCCCAGCCTCAGATAGAGGCTTCAACTGCAAACCAGAGAAAGGAGTGTCCACACCCTAACCCCAAAAGACCTCCTGATGGGGACTTCCCCACCCTGCATGCATGCCCAGAATAGTCCAATGTGACCTGTACATGACCTTCCTGAGGTGGCAGGAGTGAGCAATGCCACCACGTTGAGCAAGTCCTGTACCAAAACACGAACAGCGCCTGTGCAGACCACCACACTGGGCGCAAACTGAAGTGTCGTGTGCAGAGGGGGAAATGAGTCAACTCCGGGCTGCGTGCAGCTCGAAGTATCACATGCCGGGGGAAAACAGATGCATCTCCCAACCCAGTAAAAACCCCTGCCCAGCTCCCCTCCTTGAACCAGCTGGCAGAACCTCTTCCTGGCATGCTGTCTCCCTTGAGCTCCGGCAGAAGCTCCCGGTAAACCCTGTCTTGGTTGCACGCTGGCTTCATGTGAATTTCCATTGCAAAGAACCTACATGTCTCCCAGGGGCTCGCATGCAGAAAGCTTGCTCACCGATGGACCACTGGGACCTACTGGAAAGTAATCGAACCACAGGGGTCCTCACCCTTGGAAGGGATTAATACAGTTCTCTCAGCACTCAGGTTAGTTCCCGCAAAAGCACAGTGTTTAGAAAGAACAAGCCTGGTCCCTGACCCCTCTTGCTCACTGTCTCTGGAATCTGAGGATCATTTTGGGGAGAGCAACTGCCAGCTGGGGATGGCATGAAGCTCTCAACAGTGAAATTACTCTCCTCATATTGACAAATGAGAAAATCCATCAAAAGAGACAACAAAACACGTGAAGCTAAAATGGGATGGGAACATTTCCTGCAGGGGCCACAGTTCTGTTGTCAGCAGACAGGAAGGACCACACACTGTGACTCTCATCCACTCAACTAGAGCTGTCCTGGCCTCAGATGCCGAGTTGCTAACTGAAATCGGCAGTTCCTTCCATCGCAGGAGTGTGCTTGTCACTGTACGCACATCATGCCAAAGACCTGGCTCGGACGAGCTGGCGCAGGCCTGGGTACCCCATTTCAATCTCAGAACAGAAAGCCTTGGCAGCTTTGTCATCGCTTGCCGGCAGCTGCTCTCCTAACGAGGGGAATTTGTACATCTACAGCAAATTTCCTATGAAGGAACGTGTGGCACCAGGTTCCACCTTTCTACCTTGCAATCTGACATTCACAGAAGCATTTCTATGCACATCTTTTAAAAAATATGTACTTATTTATTTGAAAGGCAGAATTAGTGAGGGGGAGGGGGAGGGGAGACGAGGGGAGGGGAGAGGGGAGACGAGGGGAGACGGGAGACGAGGGGAGAGGGGAGACGAGGGGAGAGGGGAGACGAGGGGAGAGGGGAGAGGAGCTTCCATCCACTGGTTCACTCCCCAAATGGCTGCAATAGTTGCAGCTGGGTTAGGCCGAAGCCTGGAACCTGGAACTTCACCCATGTCTCTCACAAGAGTGCAGAGACCCAAGTGCTTAGGCCATCTTCTGCTGCCTTCCCAGGTGCACTAGCAGGGAGCTGGATCAGAAGTGGAGCAGCTGGGACTCAAATCTGTACTCATATGGGATGTTGGTGTGCCAGGTAGGGGCTTAACTCACTGTGCCACAATGCCAGCCCCATTGTGCACATCTTACATAGGCACACTAACTAGAAATAAGTAAGGTTTGTGATCTGCAAATTGGCTCCACAGAGCAAACAACAGACTCGTCAGATTATTAGTAAAAGTACAAATAAAAAGCATGAGCTAGGACTCCCATGTTGACAATATGGAAAATGCTCAGAGCTTTTGCATTACCAAGGCTGCTCCACTTCCAATCCAGCTCCCTGCTAATGCACTTGGGAAAGCAGTGGAAGGTGGCCCAAGTGCCTGGTTGGCACTGCACCAATGTGGGAGACCCAGAGGAAGCCCCTGGATCCTGGCTTTGGCCTGGTCCAGTCACAGCTCTTGCAGCCATTTGAGGAGTGGACCAGCAGATGGAAGATCTCTCTCTTTCTCTGTTTCTCCTTTGCTCTGTAATTCTGCCTTTCAAATAAATAAAAAATAAATCCCTTTTTTCAATTGTGGAAATATTTTATTAAAATATAGTTTACCTTGCTGTAAAATTTTTGTGAAATTCATGCATAGATTTTTCATGAGTTTTTGGAAGTGCTTGAGTATGTGTGGAACACATACACACAGGAGTTATAAACCTCAGAGTTTTTAACCTTTGCAAACCAACATACACACACATTGCAAAGTATCTGACACCTCAAGGTAATGCAAGAAAAGGTTTCTCCTTTTCCCCCCAATGCCTTTAAATAGTTCTCAATTTTTCTACAATTTTTCCTTTCCCTGTGCAAAAGAT
The DNA here is from genome assembly GCF_051225735.1 of Oryctolagus cuniculus. Taxonomy (NCBI): domain Eukaryota; kingdom Metazoa; phylum Chordata; class Mammalia; order Lagomorpha; family Leporidae; genus Oryctolagus; species Oryctolagus cuniculus. The sequence goes on from NC_142871.1 coordinate 144,005,013, forward strand.
TTTCATAGCCATGAATACTACCAAAGATACACTGGGAGATAAAATAAAATCATTATTCAGATTCACAAGCGTATCTGAAGCCCCTCCAAAGGGAACATTTCTCTGAACAGTACTAAATGTTAAGGGAGAGGCTATCATCAACATAAAGGCAAGTAAGTCAATTTGGCAAGCCCATATTGATAAAACAGAGATAAATGCCATCCATGGTTACTGCCCAGCACAGGCAATCTTCAATTTATGAATGAGCTGTGTACACAAAGCTCATCTGTAAGCCAGTTGCTTGGAACGCCAAACTTTATCTTAGAGAAAAAACAATGTTTTAAACAGTGCTTAGTTTTGTAGGTAGGTAAACAAGAGTTACTGAGCCCATAGGGGAGACAAATGCTAGCACCAAGAGCTCCCATGCAGGTTGCTTTTATGCAATGCGGAGAACAGAAGGTAAAGAAATGGGGAGAAAGTGGCTAAGAAGTTTTCTTCCCTGCATCCGCCTGCCTCTCCTTGTATGCTTCTCCCACTGTCTCAATGCTTCATCCCAGCCCACACAGGAGACAACCAATGTAAGTAGCTATCCCTCACTCCCTACCCCTAAAACTCTTCCTCCCATGCCCAGACACCAAAGGCCAATAGAGATCAGTTTAGCAAACACTTGTGTCAGAATCCTGAGGACAGACACAACCTTGGGAGAGTGGCATCATGGGATATCCCCAAGCTTTGAGCACAGAACCCAAATGAGGAGACATCTGGAAGGACTGGCAATCTCAGGAATTACCTTGGAATTTAGGATCAGGACCCAGGTCCTAGGAAATGCAGCTGGAAGAAGGAAAAGGCAGTCCTGGCCAACAGGTGTGAAGCAAAGGCAGGACTTCCATCCAAAGCCCAGGATGGCTGTGGTGCTGCCATCTACGAGGTGTGCTATTTAGAAGGTTCCTTGCCCTGCACATGGAGCCACACAGGACTGCTGCCTCTGCTTACCATGAAGATGGCATCCAGGAATCTCTAAGTTCAGATCCTGATGACTGTCAAGACATAAAGACTTGATGTCAATGGGCTCCTGACATTCCCAGAAGTGCAATGTGATGTCCCACAGAGGATGGGTTGGGTGCCCACAGCTGACACTGGGGTGGTGCTGGCTGGCCTGGAAAAAGTGCTCTGAAAGTGCCCAGATGTGACATTTAGCTGTGTCCAGGTGACTAAGTCTGGCCATGGGACCACAGAAAAAAGTGTTGAATATCCATTCCAGTAGCAAACTCCCAGTGAGACCATCTATTCTCTCACCTCCTACAACTGCTAGCCAGATGCAGAGGTCCCTAAGGTCTCTCTCCCAACATCCTAGGGGACAGCTTAGCCATGAGAAAGTAGCATCACCATAGGGATCTCCCCCACCCCACCAGCCAATCCCTGGGGAATACCCTAGCTAACCATAACCCCATTGAACAAGTAACTTGCATTGCTGTACAATCCTGAAAAGTCAGGGTCGTGTGCCATTGTCACGTTCATGCCCTCTCCATCATCTCTCTTTATCGTATCACAGGAAAGCTCTTTTCTGTTCACCAATCCTGAATAACCCACTAAGGTTGTTGGCCTTCAAACTGAGCAGCCCCATGCTGCTGAGAGATTCCAGGGCTCCTGGCTGTGATGGGCTGTCTCTTCCTTCCCTGTGGCCGGTCTATTCACCACTAGAAAGCCCTCTCACTCCTTCTCATCTGTTTGGGAAACTAAAGAAGTAAACTTGTTCAATCACTGACCTTCCTTTGAGTGTCCTTCTAAGCCAACAGGGTTCTGGGTGTCTCAGGGCCTCGTGTATCATAGGGCTTTTTATGTTGGTGGTCATTTTTTAAAATTTATTTTCGAGGAAGATTTTTCCCCTTCCAATTACTTCTAGAATAGGGCCATAGGAATGTGTGTTCTGACTAAGAAAATCAGGATCATGCTATTTTTGGAACTAAATCCATGGGAGTGACATCACTGGACTCTATTCAAAGCAGCTTGCTTATTTCATTCATTTGTTATTCATTCATTCAGTGTACTTTTAATCAGAATGGGGAAAAGACAGCTCCAAGAAGGAAAATGAGTGAAGAAGGAATAAGCATTCTATCCATTGCACACGCCCCCTCCTTCCATGGCTGAGGTGTGGCAGGATACAATAGAACTCTAAACAAACATAGAATCTGAACTAGATTGTGTGCAGTCCTAAAGCCTGGCTCGCTGTCCTTGCTCCCCCACAGAAATGTCCGGGTCTTCTCCATCCTCATGCTTTGCTGCTCCCGCGAAGGCCCCCCCCCCACCACCCCAGGCTGGATGGTTAGGCATTTCTTGTGCAGCCTCTTGAGGAACTTCTAACTCCATGTACAGCCTCTATGACAAAGGACGTCCAGCCCTTGTGGAGCTCGGCCAAGGACTGTGCAACAAGGATTCTGCCTGCCTTTATGGAAACCTGCAACTTCTATGATAATAAGCCCACGGTGGCTCCCAGAGCTCGGCATACAACTTCCACTTCTGTCACAACAACATAACAAAATAAGACAAACTAGCTGTGGTGAATGCACAACACTCGCCAGACATTCTGGGGAAGAGGGAAACTGAGGTACACGTACACACACACACACACACACACACACACAGGGGTTGTGGGAAAAGCCATTAGACAAAGCAAGTTTTCAGACAGAACCTTTATCGAGGACCAGGGACCACAATTGCAATTTTGAAATATGCTCCCTCTGCAAAAGTCCTGAAGTCAATACATTAGTTTAAAAGGACATGAAAAGATTCTTTATCCTGCCAGTTCGAACGTATGTGCTTCCCCAGCAAGCCCATAAAAGGGGCCTAGAGGCCACTTCAGAGAATATTCTGCCATGGCCAAAGCCCACTCCACAAAAGCTGTAATTCTTTTTTATCTTCTGCACAAAACATCAATTCATGTTACACTGCACAATGCCAGTTAAACTGTGTTTTAAATACACCATGGTCAATTCATACTCCATGGAACACTCTCATCATTAAAAAGGTACTTGAAGTTTAAGTTTACATGCTGCAAAGGTTATGCTCAACGCTCAATTCCTAGACTAGAATCAGAATTTCCACAGTTTCATATTTTTCAGAATATCAAGCAACTTCCACTTTTAGTCAATGATAAAAGGGTTAACTTTCTTTTCAATTGCCTATTGTCAATCAAATGTTCCCACTCAAATTCCTATATTTAAATGCCCGGGTTCAAGTGCTTGCTCCACTTCCAAGTCCAATTTCTTGCCAATGCATATCCCAGGAGGCAGCAGGTGATGGCTCAAGTAGTTGGGTCCCTGCCACCCATGTGTGAGACTCAGATCAAGTTCCCAGCTCCAGGCTTTGGCCTGGCCCAGCCCTAGCTCTAGTGACCATCTGGGGAATAAACCAGTGGATAGAAGGTCTATGCCTGTGTGTGTCCACCTTTCAAATAAAATAAACAATTTAATGATTTATTTAGCATAATGACTGATATCCTAGACATAAGTAATAACAACACAACATTGACTAATAAAGGAATTTAGATCTTCAAAGATCCTCAAACGTGGGGTGGGCACTGGCTAAGCGACTGCAGTCAGGATACACATGTACCGTATCAAAGTGGCTGAGTTTGAGTGTCAGCTCTGCTCCTGATGCACTCAGGGAACCAATGGTGACAGCTGAAGCAGGTGGGTTCCCGCTACCCATGTGGGAGACTCGGACTGAGTTCCTAGTTCCCTGTCTTGACCTGGTCCAGCCCCAGCCCTTGTACATGTCTGAAGACTGAACTAGCAGATACGAGCTCAGTCTGCCTCTCTCTGTCTCTGTCTGTCTCTCTCCCACCCCCTCTCTCTCCCCCCTCCCTCCTTCCCTCTCTTTGCCTCATTAACTAATTTTAAAAGCATCCTCAAAACATGATGTGATTTCTGCTACCTGTCAGCAGCTGGGGAAATCTAAGTCTTCGCGATGAATTGCCCCAAGGTTCCACCCCATCCTGATGGTACTCAGGCTGCAAAGCCAATTTTTCCCAAGACTAAGTCTGAATGTGTCACATAACAGCTGATAAATGCTGATGGGGAGACTGCCAACTTGTCCAGAGATAAAAAAAAAAAAATACTGCTACCCTTGAGTGATGGGTGGAAATCTAAATAACACAGAGAGACCAACCCTCAGAACAGGAGACCAGTACCGCCACACTTACCCGGAAGAGCAGTAATTCAGGGTCTGCTCAATGGGCAATACTAAATAGAACAAATGGAAAAAACCATGGTGCATGAAGAAATTTTCACATGCAGACACATCTTCCTTTTCTTCTATCAAGTTCCGTTTATGGCATTTAAACTTTCACATTTGATACCTCTGGGAGCCAAGGACCTCTTTCTTGACACAGTTACAGGAGTACAGGGGGCTTTTCCCTAGCAGAACGGTGATTTCACAGAGTTTGCTCATGTGTGAGTAGAGTCCAACAACTTCAATAATAGAACTCTGCTCCTAGCTGCTACAAGGAGTAGCCTAGAGCAATGCCTCTCTTCTTTTTATTTGGATGCTGAGGACCCCTCCGGTGTGTCTGATCTGTCCATGTACCTATTCATTCAGTCTAGCCCAAGCCACAGGCTTCATGAGCCATGTTTCAGTGTAGACAGCCGTTATATTTATACTCTTTAATCATCATTTGTTACCTACAACACATGATTCTTTACTGTAAGCACTTGAGTATCTGCTAAACTTATTATTTCAATTGTGGACATCAACATCACCTATCACATAAGCATGAATAGGAATTCTCCTCCATTCCTCTCCTCTTCATCTTCCAAACCCATCAATTACTTAGTTCTATGATTCTACCCCTTCAAATAGTTTCCAAGGTGTTGCTTCTGCTTCCTTTCCTGTCTTCCGATCCCCCGCCCCTCTGCCTTAGATGAGTAGGCTCTCATGACCTGCTGTTATCTTCTAGCCCACCTGCCCCAGCCTCTCCCAACCCAGCCACCTTTGATATCCTGCCACTAATTTCATACATATCCCACTTCACTGAATCACTTCCAAGAACAAGAAATCAGAACCTCATTTCATTTGCTGCATTAAGTTCAAACTCCTCTGCCAGATCTCAGTGACCCTCCAAATCCGCCTTCCCCATGGCTGTCCAACTGTCCTCCTTATTTCTTTTTAAATATATATTTATTTGAATGGTGAAGAGGAGTAGGGTGGAGGGAGGGAAACAGGCAGAGGGAGAGGGAGAGACAAAGAGAGGTCTTCCATTGATGGTTCATGCCCCAAATGCCCGCAACAGCAAGGGCTGGGCCGGGGAACTCCAGGTAGGTCTCCCATGTGGGCAGACACACCCACCTCCAGCACCCACAACAGCCACCCCCAACATCCTTTCATACTGACCTTCAGCAAAACTGGATGCATTTTGGCCTTTCCGACACATCCCACAATGGCCACCTGCATTCTTTCCTTATGTCGGTCTCTGTCTCTGTCACCTCTGCACCTACCACAAACCCTGAGTTCGTGCCACAGAGTATGTCTATGCGCCTTCCCCGGGTCCACATCAGGTTCTGCTTTTCACTGAGAAACTCTTCCTGAACTCCCATCCCCAGCCGTCTCTCATCCTCTCATCATCCACTGAACCCGAGTTAGCACAAAGTTTAGGCACAGTACTCCTTATTGTAAAAGTATATATTTTTTTCCTTTTTGCAATCACTACATGCTTTAGGGAGAGATGCTTTGAAACTCTACAAGAATCTTGTCTCTGCTTACATTTTTATCAACTAATTCTCAACTCCCAAAATCCACTTTCACCCACAAACCCATTCATTAGTGGAATGTTCCTTGGCAATTACTGCTATAGTTTTTGTTTAAAGATTTATTTATTGATTTGAAAGTCATAGTTACACAGGGAGAGAAAGTGAGGCAGAAAGAGAGAGAGAGAGAAAGAGGTCTTCCATCCACTGGTTCATTTCCCAATTGGCCACAATGGCCAGAGCTGCGCCTATCCGAAGCCAGGAACCTGGAGCTTCTTCTGGGTCTCCCACGTGAGTGCAGGGGCCCAAGGACTTGGGCCATCTTCTACTGTTTTCCCAGGCCACAGCAGAGAGCTGGATCAGAAGTGAAGCAGCTGGGATTTGAACCGGCGCTGCTATGGGTTCTAATGGTGCTTTTATACTTCCATCATTCCTTTATTTATTATTTGGAATAATTCACTAATAGAGTTGTTCCCTTCCTCTGGTTTATTTATTCAGTTACTTACATCACTGTGGACTAATGAATATTTTATTGTTTGGGTTATAATCCAATGTTTATTATTCAAGTAGATCTAACTCTCAGCTAGATTTTATACCACTTCAAAGCAGACGGCAAAGTCTTGAATGTCTTAATCGGTGTAAAAGGCAATGATGGACACATAGTATGTGTCTGATTCATTCATCCAACAAATTATTTTTAGGGTATGGTCTTAGAATACAATTACAACAACAGGGGTAGGTGTTTGGCCTGCTGGTTAAGACCTGGATAAGATGTCCATGCCAGGGTGGACACTGTGGTTAAGGCACCACCTGGAACACATGCATCTCAAGTCAGAGTGCCTGGGGTTGACTTCTGCCTCTGATTCCAGTCCTGTTTCCTGGTAATGTGCACCATGGAAGTGCACATTACCAAATGGGAGAGTCTCATTCTCTCTCTCCCTCCACCCCCATGTCTCTGCCTCTCAAAATTTAAAATTTAAAAATTTTAAAAAAATAAAGAATTTCAACAAATAAAAAAGTCTCTCTTTTCTAAAGTGTCTATAGCAAAGTTAGTCAAGACTCCTGGGTACGTCTACAAGTCTTTGATGAAAGGATTTGGAGAGACTAATGAATGGCCCAAATGGGAAGTCAGAAAATTCTATCTGGAGGGAAAGCGGTAGAGTAATAACAGGTAGGCAGGAAAGGCATTCTGAAAACCAAGCAACACTCTATTATTCCCCTTTTTACTTCGGTGCTCACTCTATAAAAACAAGTTCGTGGTGGGGAGGGGGGCATTTGGAGCAGTGGTTAAAGTCACAGCTTGAGTGGTTAAAGACACATCTAATATCAGAGAGCCTGGGTTTAAGTCCCAGCTCTAGTCCAGACTCAAGCTTCCTGCTAATGAGCACCCTGGGAGGCAGTAGATAATGACTCAAGTAGGTGGGTACCCAACACCCACATGGGAGGCCAGGATTGAGTTCCCAGCTCCCGACTTGGCCTGGCTCAGACCCAGTTATTGTAGGCATCTGGGGAGTGAACCAGTGGATGGAGAATCTCTCTCACTCAAATAAAATAACTCATTTTTAAAAGTAGGTACAAATAAAATATCTAGAGAAAACACTATGACACAGCTAGCAGGTACATACAGTCTCTACACATTTAACCTAATTCCTAAACCACAACCTCGAGAGAGTATGCTTTAGGATTGTTCCATGTAATAAACACAGACGCTTCCTATAGCAACTCTGTGCTTTACTAGGAACATGGAAACAGCAAAGATAAAAATAATCTGGAGAAGCCATTTGTCTTAATCCGGTTTTCAAATCCAATTTCATAGTTTTTATTCTTTCCTAGAGAATAATGAAGAGCAAGTAAGAAGCATCATCCATCAAAGATGGACTCCCCAAGTTTCCCTACTTAATTCACTATCCTTGTACTGCTCCTACTGTATTTTTGAAACACAACTGCTCTGTTCTACATGAGGTACTTCTGCCCTGCAAACATCCCTGGGAATAATAAATAACCAGGGCACATTTTCTGCCACAGATTACACTCAGCAACATTTTTCAACCAGAGCCGTCTGAATTCCAAGCAAGCAGAGACACATCTAAAGCATGCTGCCCAATTACAAGAACTGCACACAATAGAGAATCTGTATTCAGACACTTATTGCCACTCAGACCTGTTAATATTTAACTCCTACTATTGTTCTCAAGGATGAATAAGCAAAGTCTTTCCTGCACACACCTTACATCATGCACTGCCATTCTAATGTCAATGCTGCCAAAAGAAATTGTGCTCTCCCTGTTTCCTATCACCCTCGCTAATTAATGTCAGGGAGTCTTCTCCATGTGCGAGAGTATACAACAGACGCACATATGTGTTGTGTCTGTGGGCATGTGCACCAACGCACACAGAGTCATGAATGCAGTCACAAATACGCAGATGCATACGGATTCAGTCCCATGGGAGCACCCATTTATAAATACAGCTTGTTCCACCCCCTGGCGTGTATGTGAACACACACAAAACGCATACAATCCAGTTGATTTCCTTTCATTAACTCTTACAAGAGATTAAGACACAAAGCTTAAAAAAAAAAAAAAAGCGTAGACACTTTAGGGAGTCTGCGATTAAGATGAGACAGATGGGTGGATGCAGGAGAACTTCAGCACCACCCACACCAGGCAAGGGCAGACTCCAGCCCCCGGCTGATGCTGCTCCCGTTCCAAGACCACAGAGCCCCTGCTAGGTCCAGGCCTCGCTCCATTCACCAGGGCCGCTGCACCAAGCAAGAGACAGTCTCCTCTTCACTCTGCTGTTTGAGCTTACTCAGAGGCAACATTTACTACCAAATCATGTCAGGTAGAGCTCAACAGAGTGGGCAACTGTGCGATGGAGCTCACCAGAAAATTGTTAGGAAAATTCTATAAACACAGAAGAATTTCTCGGCCAGAAAAAAAAAGGGCAGTGGAAAAAAAACAAGCCATGTGTATTTTTAAATTTTTTTGTATGCAAAGATTTTTTTTTTTCCTCTGCGTGATGGGTCGTCTAAGTAATCCCCACGTGTGGTTACTGTCCTGAAGAGCTGACTCCACACACATTTACAGAAATAGCACCTGCAGGCCTTTGCAGTTCACAAAAACACTTTCGGATGCATTATCTCACTACATCATCTCAACATCCTCGTACCGATATTCTCAGTATCACTATTTTATAGTAAGGAGGGGAAAAAACTCCTTAGATTTTTACAAGTACAAACCCCAGGCCACAGGATCTGATAGTAAGTTGCAGATCTGAAATTCAAAACAAGGATATTTGCCATCAAAATTTCCTTTTCATTCCCTACTCTGTGAATTATATGTATTTTGCATTCACTTCTGGTTCTAGGTTAAAATAATAGACTATAGCAGCTCTGTTTAAACTATGTAAAGATGTTATGTGTTTCTTAATGAAACTAATCCTTTCGTTCCCAAGCATCCTCATAAAGTTCTCTTTTCTGGCTACACTATAATGCCCAGGTTGGTTTATCACCTGCTTCCTTTATTTCTCTTTTTAGAGATCTGATGTGCTATTCTCTAACGATCTGATTATTTTCAACCGTGTTCACAAATCTTCCCGGGTGCTCAACATTTTTCAATTTTATCCACTCTGACTTTCATCTTCCTATTCTTACATTTGTCACAATGGTTACACCCATTCTGGGAAACCTAAAGAGTTCCAGTTTTCACTCAACTGCATTTGTCTACGAGGTGCAGTTCTTAAATATTCCTCCCCACAGCTGCTATTATCAAGATCCCAGAGTTAAACAGAAGGGGTTTCCTTCCTGGTCTGTCAGGTCATCTTTGCAAAGCCAGTCTAAAGGTGCTTTGGCATACCTCCTTTTTAGCTTAGGGCACTCTTAGTGCTTTTAAGTATTTTAAGGTTGACGTTATTCTATATAGGAGGCAAAATATGGCAATGGCTTTAACACAAGGTCTATGTAGGGGCCACTGGAGCCCGATAACACCACCACTGGGAAACGGGAGAGAAAATAAATCACAAGATTACAGCCCCACAGGCCATGAGACAAGCTCCTGTTTCGGTACGTGCAGCAGGCTCTGGTCACCATCTTCAGCACCCACACAGGTTGGAGCCCAAGGGGCTATGGTTTGTGCCGTCTAAACAGCAGAGAAGCCAGACTTGGGGCAGACCGTCTGTCCTTGTTGTTGCTCAACTCCACTCTCCCTGCTGCTTTAATTGGATTATTTTGGAATCTGCTATTTCTGTCTCCCTCCTTTCCCCCAAACTGTCATGTAAGTACTGCAGCTTGCGATTACGCAGCTGCCAAACTTCACTGGGGGACGGCTGGATGTCAGGCCCGAGGGAAGCGGTGGCCTCTCTGGGCCTTCCCATGCTATGGAAGGGGTTAGGCAGCCACTGGTGACCTGCGGGCCTGAAGGTAGCCTGCTTTGCTTGCCTCCTTTTGCCTTCTCAACATCACCACAAGAGTGGGTCATCAGCTAAGCTGAACACAAAGAGAATCCAAATCCAAACCCCGAGTCCCATGTGTACTGACCGCATGAGGACAGCATACACAAGGATTGCTACTTTCCATGGGTGCCTTTCGACAGACTTGGGAGTCTCAAGGCAGCAAGGACATCAGGTGATGATTCGTAGAAGTGGAAGGAGGCTCACAGAGCAACCTACTCGCATCCCAGACAGGAAACTCAGAGCCACAGAGGATCTTGTTCAAAGCCCTCCAACCCTAAGGGCATGCCCCTTGAACTTGGATTCATCTCTGCCAGTGAGGCCAAACAAAGCACACACCACCAGCCTGAGGTTCTTGCTTCATTTCATTATACTTATTTTAGACACTCAAGAAAATCTCCACGAGAAAGAGCACAGAAGAGGGCAAAAAGGAGAGAGCAGGCGTTCGAGTGCACTTCCCAGAGTTGATGGAAAATGGAATGAAAACCTGAGTTTATTTTGGTGCAAAATTTTTTTGAAATCCATGCACAGTTTTTTTCATAATGCACAAATGTTTATGCAGTATCAACTGTGTGCCAGGCAAGGCAACAGTCTAAGGATTTATATGTATATAATTTTCCATTTTAAAGAAAGGGAAAAAATGAGGGATATAGAGGAAAGTGTATTTCTGAAAAGAAAACAGGAGGGACAGGGTACATAACCGGCAAATTATAGAAACTACCTTCCCCCAAATTTACCAACACATTTAGTGAAAACCCTATATAAATCACCAGTGTTACACCTCTCATTTAATCTGAGCATTGATCCTTCTCTAGGCTGCTTGGCATATAGCTGTTTCTTGCTGACTCAAAAAAAAAAAAAAAAAAAAAAAAACTTGACTTCCAACATGTTCTGTATATTATTGTACAAGTCTTATAATAGTTGTTTCAGGAATGAATGAATGATTCATTTGGGGATAAAAGCTTCATGCTCTCTTCCACCTGTAAATACTATGACATCAAAAGCGGTGATATTTAACATTCCAGAACTTGGAGAACTAATTAAATGCTTAAATTTGATAAATGCTGAGAGGGGGGAAAAACAGTAATTTTGACAGAACCACAGAAAATTTTAATTTTCATGAAGTTGTTTCAAGTTGTGAAGTTGTCCTTGGCAATCCAAGAGGGATTGGTCCCGGGACTCCTCCCAAATACAAAAGCCAGAGATGTTCAGGGCTCACACATTCATTGGCCCAGAATTTGCAGAGAACCTGCACACATCCCCCTGTATATTTTAAATCATCTAGAAAGCTTACAATACTGTACAATACAATGTCAGTACTGTGCAAAAGCTGTTAGGCTGCCGTGTTTCGAGAATAGTAACAAGTCTGTATGCATTCAGTACACACATAATTTTTTCTTCCAAATATTGTTGACCCACGGTTGGTCAACTCCATGGAGTCTGGACCCCGTGGATGGGGAGGGACAGCTGCGTTTCTACTCCTGTTATTGCTCCTACTTGGAATAGTGCCTCCATCAACCTGGAAAGCAGCATTTGTGTCCTGGGAGGAGGAGATTGGCAGGACTGCAGGGTCCCAGCGTGGAAAGACAAAACGGCAGGCTTTGGTAGGAGCCATTTTCCCCTGTGTTTTATGCTGTAAGACGCTGAAACAGCCTACCTTATTTCATGGAAGTTATTAAAACGATGTGACTGTTTCCACACTGATATCATAAATCATATTATTTATAAAACTTTCGAAGGAGAATGCTTTCTGCAGAAGCCTGGTCCATTATCGTAGGAGCTCTGATGCACTCCAAAATGGCTTTGAAAAGCTATGCCTACATATAAAACACCATGGACTCTTGAATCTCTCTGGCCTTGCATGTTTCATTTTTCCATGAAAAACACCATTACAGGTCTCAAAATAATACCGTCTCGAAGTAGTTATGAATTATGGACAACAGAAATGCAGTAGAAAAGGGAAGAACATATTTATGCTGAAAGATAAACTGGGGGCAGAGCTCTTATTTAAATATTTAACTGGAAAAGGCCCAAAGTTCCATAATGTACACTGTGTTTGTGTCTCTATGTGTTGGCTGGGAGAAAGCAATAGAAACTAAACCAGGTTTGTCAAATACAGAGAAAACATGCGAGTCCAGTACATGGTAGATGCTTGAGCCCCAGAGGAAAGCAGCTGTTCAGGGAAGGAGAAAATAGAGAAAAGGGGTCCATTAGTGACCATCGATCCAAAGCTAAAAATGTAGTCTTTAACAAAACCACGCTGAAAGCCAAAGAAGATCAGACAAAATCCCTGAGCAGGGATTAGAATTTAAGAGACCACTAGAAGCACCCAGAATGTAGAAGATGGCAAGAAGAGCCGCAACCTCACAACGCAAGATGTGACAAGTGAACAGACCATTGCTCTCTGGAACCTAAAGTTGCTTTGAAGTTAACTAAGTCATGCTAATTATGGTTGTGCACAAATGGTAGAATTACTTACATAATAAATCTCACTTGGTAAGGTGAATTATAGTGGATAGGTATGAAAAGAATATAATTAGTAAAAAAGTAAATTAGTAAAAATGAGAATGTTCTGGTGATCACTTCCATTGTTCCCTTGGGTGGTGTTTGAACAAGAAAATATCTCTGGATACCATGATAAAGACACCCACTCTCTGTTGAAAGTCAAGCAGGTTCATTTCATAATTTCTGAATGACATGAACAGTCAACAGCTGCACAATATTGAGCAGTCCTGGCAACTGTGCATTCAAGGTGAGTTTTACAATGGGCCTCTCTCGTTACATTTGTCATTTCCCAATCTGGTCCTGCTCTCAACAATCAGCCTCGTTGCCAGCCCCTGAATATCCTCTGGCACTTTCCATCTTATGCCTTCCAGATCAGTAAGTCTTTCTCCACTGCTTCTTCCAGCTTCTCATATTCCATGCACTTCACGCCAGCGTGGTCCAGTTCAGCTCCCTTCACCCAAACCAGTTACGATGGTGCGGACTGTGTCTCCTTTGGCACCATGAAGTCCATCAGCAGGGTTCTGCCGTCTGCCTTGCCCCTTCCCTATCTCCAATGCCCAGCACTACACTAGAACACGGCAGCCTCAGGAGAAGCATTTGCCAAATGAGTGATGACTGACTGCATGAGATTAAATTGTAACGACCAGTCACGTTTCTCACAATTCCAAAGTAACGTTCTGGCTCTGGATTGCTGAAGAGCTTCGGCACCATGAAGTCCCTCTGAGTCTCTGTGAACTGAGTTTCCAACAATGGCTCGGCCTGCTCTTGCACACGATGACAAAAATAGAGCAAGGACGCTCAGTGTATGGAGACAACTCAAATCGCCAGACCCCAGATCCAAGGCCACCGCACACATACATGTGGTTAAACAGTTCCTCTCCCCCACGACTCTGTGGTCTCCATAGGGAAATTTATTCTGGTAAGTCCTTGACAGTCAACGCGTCTGCATTTCTGCGCACCAGCCAGAGACCCATAGCTAAGGAATCGCATCTTCCCCTCTGTTTGAGTCTCAATTGATGCTGTAGCTTAGAAGGAAGCTAAGTGCTATCCAAATACCACATGTTCCATATGGTCGTGGTCTCACCGCTCTCATTACGGCTGCGCAAGGCCCTTTGTGGCTGCGCTCACGAGGTGCCGACTCTCCCTCGCCCGCGTTTGCCGATGCCCTCATGGTTCTCTCTGCCGCCATGAACTCACTCACGTTGTTGAAATAACTTACGGATGTGTACGAGTCTCAGTTTTGTTTTCCGATTCATCATCGCTTCAAGGAGAGTAAGTTATGAACTATTACACGAGGGATTCTCAAGCTAAACCGTCTTAATTAGAAATTCTGAAGTTCCTCGTTGACTGGAAAACACTGAGCTGTTCAAATGAGGCGGGAAATTAAGGCTAAAACCAAGGGTGTCTATAAACACTGGCTAGTTGCAGAGGAGCCAGTGACAAGCACTGGCTGAAGCCAGGCAAGGCGCCCTCTCTTTTGTCTCCTTAAAGCCAACTAATTCTTTCATCCCTTTTCCTGCCCCTTTCCAACTTAATAATGCAGCCAAAGGGTTGAGGGATTCGGAATTCATAGTTTTCCCTTAGATGGTTTTGTAGGATAAAGCACCCAGAATCGGCAAGCTTGGGCAGGCGAGATGTGTCTGTCTACCTTCTCTTTCATTTATTTAGTGAAATAAAACCTATTGAGAAATGAGGGAAAAGACAAGAGCCAAGTAGGGCAGCTCACATATGGTGCCAAGTGGTTGGGCCCCCACCCCCTCTCTCTGCATGGTTCAGAAGAGGTCTAGGAAGCTGGCCTGGCCTAACGCACTGGCTGTACACAGGAGCAAGGCAGCCCAGGTTGCAAATGATGCTTTTTGCTCTATCCAAGTGGCCAGGTGAAACAGAGTGTGATGACGTCACAGCCCTGTGGGACATGGGTCTCAGCTGTGAAGATGCCAATCAAGCAGTCCAAGCAGTCTCTTCAGGACTGGCATTATTCCATTAACTCAAATGAAAGTCATTCAGAAATACATGGAACACTACACACACACACACACACACACACACACACACACACCCCAGGAAGGTCAAAAGAAACAAGAAGGGGAAGAAAGATATTACAAGACTTACAAGACTGGGATTATACTATGGTTGGTGTCACCCTTTATACTTGCTTACTTTATTGTGATCATTTTCTCATGTCCCATAAGTGTCCTTATAGCAGCACCCCGGGAGATGGTACTGTTATCTAAATTTTACAAATAGAGACATCGAGATGTAAATAACTTGTCCAAGGCCGCCCCTTGAGAAAGCAGCAGAGCTGGAATGAGGGCCCAGGCAGTCTGGAGCCTGCAGTTTCATCGGCTAGGATTTTCAGGCTCTGCATCATATGGCGCTCCCGTCATTATATTTAATCATGTTCTCAGTACCAGACATATATATACACATACACACACACACAGATATTTTTAAACTGAGAGTAGTATAACGTCAGATACATGTTTAAGGAAGGCTTTCTTATTAAATATCTTTTTTATTCTTTTTAGGAAATGAAAAGATACATTTTCCACTAAAACATTATTGCTATCCAGTGATTTCATAGTTGTCTAAAAATTCTTGGCCAAAAAGGAAGAACTTAAAATTCCCAAGGGCCTTTCCATTTCTTCTTGATCTAGCATTATTTCTCCACTGTCAAAGTCTGCTGAAGTTTCAAGGATGCTACTGCACAAGAGGAAGGCTCTTCAAAACAGTGCAGTCAATGAATAAAACCTCTCCCTTTAAAAACCAAGCCAAACCAAAATAAAACATGGAAATAACATTTCTCATAATCAACTGGCAAAGACTCTTTGTTTTCAAAATTTCTGGCACTGTTAAACTGTGTGGAAGTGGACACTCTGACACATTGCCTCTGAAAAATACAAAACTGGCATGACTTTATTGAAAAGTAGTTTGGCAACAAGTGTTAAAAATTTTAAAATTTGGGGACCGATGCTGTGGCGCAGCAGGTTAAAGCCTCGCCCTGCAGTGCTGGCATCCCAAATGGGTACCGGTTCAAGTCCTGGCTACTCTACTTCTGATCCAGCTCCCTGCTAATGGCCTGGGAAAGCTTTGGAAGACAGCCCAAGTCCTTGGGTCCCTGCAACCACTCAGGAGACCTGGTAGAAGCTCCTGGCTTAGATCAGCTAGGCTCTGGCCATTGTGGCCATCTGGGGAGTGAACCAGAGGATAGAAAATCTCTCTCTCTCTTTCTCTCTCTTCTCTCTCTCTGTAACTCTTTCAAATAAATAAAATATATCTTAATTTTTTTAAATTTAAACACTGTTAAATTCAGTAGTTGACTGTTAAGAAATTATCCCAATGAAGTCACTAATAATGAGAAATATAGAGCTATACGAATACTTACTGGAGCTCAAAGCAGAAAATTAGAAATGACCCATATCCAACTAGAGGGCATCAACTAAATGAATTCTAAGATCTCTGTTCCATGATATACTCTACAATCATTAAAAGCTAGGTATAGAAAAATATCCGTTACTATGAAATGACATTAACAGTTGCATTATTAAGAGGAACAAAAGGTTAGAGGATATGTTCCCATTCCCTACCAGCTCTCTCTCCAGCTGCACTTATGAATACCACAGAATTATCCTTCTCTTACCAATGCTTTGCATCTACTCTAATCATAATCTCAAAATAAGTACAAGTTATTTTCTTTCCCACAGAAAAAAAGGCAAGGGTTCCATTTTTATAAGAGACAGGAAGAATGAGCAGACAAATATGGAGACATGAAGCTATACATGTATGTTATGGCATGTGTATACACCCCTACCACTATCTTGAGGATTTGCCAACAAAGTGATAACTACTTCTGGTTCAAGACCTTGGAGATACTTACCAGTACCATGTGCTTTCATCACAATGGAGAACCGTGCACAGTCAGTCTCTTCTAAGCAGATGTGTTGCACGGAGATTTTGCTTGAGTACAAAGGATAGCAGAAGAGAGATTCAGTGTCGGATGCCTGGACCTGCAATCATAAAAAACAAAATACCACTGAGTTGGGCAGCTTCTGTGCCTCCATTCAAACTAGCTGAAGTCCCAGAACAGAGGAACATCGTATTGCATGATTGCATGATTTCTCTCGCTCGCTCCCACCCACCCACCCACACAAACACACACACGTGCACACACACACAGAGTTCTTAAATCAGAATGTCAAGCACTTAGCAAGCACAGACACAGCAGGTTCCCATACACACGATGAATGAGCTCTGCCCAAGGGGTTGCTTTGTGCCCTACCACCTGATCCTAAGACCACCACCATCAAAATTATCCTGGGGATGGGCATCTGGTCTAATGGTTAGGCCACCCCTTGGGACTCCCACAACCCATGTCAGAGTGTCTGGGTTCAAGTCTTGGCTCTGCTTCCAATTCCAGCTTCTTGCTAATGCAAAGCCTGGGAAGCAGGAAGGAGATCGAGGCTCAAGTAGTTGGCTTCCCGTTTTGGCCAAGCCCACCCCAGGCTGTTGCGGGCTTATGAGGAGTGAACCAGTATTTAAAAGCTCTGGGTCTGTCTTTGTCTCCTATTTCTCTGCCTCAAAAATAAATCAGTTTTCAAAAATCATCCCATTCTTCCCCCTCCTTCTCTATCTCATTACTCCATGATGTCTGAGAAATGAAATTTTGTCAATTCTTCCACTGCAGAACTTGAATCTCCCCCATTTTCTTTCCAGCCACAAAGCTATGCCCATTCAGCACATGTATTTACCATAACAGCCTGACTTCCACTTTTGCAACTGAACACACCTCAGCGTTGTTGACAGGTAAAGCGGGATATCAGAGCTATCCACGTTGATCACTAGCATTGATTCAACGTGGATCACAATCCTGGCATTATGCTAAGTGCTTCACACACATTACTCCACTCCACAACAACTTGGGAGAGAGCTAGTAGTCATTACTACCTCTGTATTATGGACAAGAAAAGTAATGGTAAACCAACAGTGCACACAGCTAGGAGAAGCTAAGACCAGTATGGAAGCAAGTATTGTCCAGACAGCCCAAGCTTCCAATTCCAGTACTATATCATCTCTCCACATTGATCTTGTTTTCAACACCTCTGCAGTCATTATTAAAAGGTTACATACCAAATCAAAAGCATCTCTTTCTTCCCCAGAGTTAACAGAGCACTTAAATCTTAACATCCTTCACTCTTTGGTTCTGTCCTTTAATTCCCAAGCTCAATTGATATCAAGATATAGATACTTGAATTAACAGTAAACTGGTGGTTATTCTAGTAAATTAAAAATGTGTGATAGGCGTGGTGTCTGGTCTAGCAGTAAGACTCTTCTTAAGATGCCACGTCCCACATCAGAGTGCCAGGGTTTGCTACCAAGTTTTGTTCCTGACTCCGGCTTGATGCTGATGCAGACCCTGGCAGGCAGCAGTGATGGCCTGAATGACTGGGTTGCTTCCACTATGTGGGAGAACTGGATTGAGTTCCTGGCTACTGGCTTTGGGGCCATTCTAAGCATTCATGGAGTGAACTGTCTCTTTGCCTTTCAAATTTTTTTAAATGCCTGGCAACCCCAAATCCAGATATCAAAACAGTAAGTGAAAATCTAAAATGCAAACCCCACCTCAATGGCTAAATTTCATTAGAAAGAAGGCAGGTAATAATATGAAAAACCATGTATGGATCTCCAAGTCGATATGGAAATAAAGAAAAAAAATTCTACCTATGAAACATAATTTTAAAAACTTAAACATGTTTACCTATTTACAAATTCTACAAACTATAGGTCTTAAAAAGTCACTGCAACACAAATTAGATATGACCATGTGAAGAAATCAACAAAATCGCAAGTCACATAATTCTCCTTCAGTATGTGTATGTACAAGAGTGCTTCAAAAACCCTGTGGTAAACGAGATTAAAAGATAATTCCTGGTGCAAAAAAAGTTTTGAAATCCATGCATAGATCTATCACAATACACATTTTACATGAACTTGTTGAAGATCCATTGTATGCATGAATTTCAAATTTTTTGGTACCAAAGTCAACTTCTCTACTATCTCTCCCCTAATGTCTTCTGGAACTCCTACTACATTTATGGCATCCCTCTCCCTTGTCATACTGGTCACCTTCGTAATATCACAGTTTCTGATTGCTCAGTTGATTAATGCTTGTTCCCCCTGCCCCCGAGGTAGAAAACTCCAGAAAGGCAGAAGCATGTATGCTCTCGTCCATCCCTTTATCTTGAGAACTGAACACCATGTGAAAGGCACTCAATAGAAAGTTGCTGAATGAATAAGTGATAAAGGAAGTTGGGGGGTGGGGGGTGGGGAGTGAGGAAGAAAGGAAAGACATCCCTTACTCATGACGATTTCATTACTGTTTATTGAATTAATTTGTGGGTAGTTTCTTTAATTCACATAGTCTAACACCTACAATTCCTTGAGTAGTCTGCAAGGCTCCCTGTGGTCTGACCCCATCAACTAGGGTTCTCCTTCAGCTGCGCTTGAACCCATGGAGCTCCCCAGCAGAGCCTCCCTATGCCCTTGGCTCTCCTGTCCCTCCCATGCCTCATCTTCTCCAGCTTGCTCATGTCTTACAGTCAGGGCTGCTTTTCTGTGAAGACATTCCTGATAGCATCCAGAAAGCTGAGTTCCTCTTCTCCCATTTTTCCCCACCTCCTTGTACCTGTCCCTATGAAAGCAATGAGCATGTTTTCTTGGGCTTGCTTCATAAGCAAATTCATCTCTGCCACTACATCCTAAGTCCTTTAAGGGCAAGGTGTCCCCTCATATCACAGTATCTTCAAAGCTCAGCACAGCAGCCTAATGCATAAATTATCAATCAATCAATATTTGTTGAATGAGCAAAATACACACACACACACACACACTTCAAGGAGTACATGGAAAAATGAAT
This sequence comes from Oryctolagus cuniculus, assembly GCF_051225735.1. NCBI lineage: Eukaryota > Metazoa > Chordata > Mammalia > Lagomorpha > Leporidae > Oryctolagus > Oryctolagus cuniculus. The sequence goes on from NC_142871.1 coordinate 144,024,600, forward strand.
TAAGAGTAAGTTTATTTTGGTGCAAAGAATTTTGAAATCATGTATAATTTATTCATAAAAATTCATTTGTCATAAACCTTGGAAGATTCCTCATCTGCATGGATTCCAAAATCTTTTTGTACAAAATAAACATACCTTTTAAAAAACTGAATTTTCCATAAACTTTTTGAAGTACCCATACATTCACCACACATATGTACATAGTTCATTGTGTTCAAAGTTCCAAAATTGAGCATTAGAAATATTAAATGTGATAGGGTGCCAGCACTGTGGTACAGCAGGTTAAGCTGCCGTCTAGGGACAACAGCATCCCATATGAGTACCAATTCAAGTCCCGGCTGCTCTACTTCTGATCCAATTCCCTGCTACTGCAACGGGGACAGCAGCAGAAGATGGCCCAAATACTTGGGTCCCTGACACCCATGTGGGGACCTGGATGTAGTTCCAGGCTACTGGCTTTGGCCATTTGCAGCCATTTGGGGAGTGAACCAGGAGATGGAAGATCTCCATCTGTCTCTCTCTCTGTCTCTCCCTCTCCGTAACTCTGTTGTTCCAGTAAATAAAATAGATCTTTTAACAAAAAAAGTTATATGCCATAATGGTTATAAATCCATCTTAAAATGGATATAACACCTACCTCATAGGGTAACTATGAGACTTAAATAAGATCGGTAAGCAAAATATTCAGCTCAGAACTCAGTATATCAGAAACATTCTATAAACATTGTACAACCATTATCATTAGTGTTAGGGCAACGAAGTTGAATTTATAATTCATGCTTCAAATTTAACAGTTTTATTTGCCAACATTTGTATATTAAAACATGAATTAGCATCTGTTTCAAGGCCATGGGAATGGCAAGAAACATGCTCAGAAATCTAAGGATTAAAGGAGAATCTCACTCATCCCAGATGACGACCAGATGATGGTTTCAGTGATCCGCATTATATGTATGGAGGAACAAAAGCATCAACAAAAAGGGATTATTTCTGTACAAATTGCCTATAAAATCTATATGACAGAATAACAAACACTAGTAATAATTCATTCTACAGGGGCCGACACTATGGCCCAGTGGGTCCACTTCATATGGATGCCAGTTTTTCCTGGATGCTCCACTTCCAATCCAGCTACCTGCTAATATACCTGGGAAAGCAGTAGAAGATGGCCCAAGTTCTTGCGCCCCAGCACCCACATGGGAGACCCAGAAGAAGCTGCTGGCTCCTGACCTCAGATTGGCTCAGCTCCATGCATTGCAGCCATCTGGGGAGTGAACCAGCGGATGGAAGACCTCTCTCTCTCTACCTCTCTATATAACTGTCTTTCAAATAAATAAAAAAATAAATTTTTAAAAAACTTCTATTCTACAATGCAAGCTTATAGTTCTGTCCTATACTGCCTTTTCTCCTGCATATGGCCCAAAGTAAAACCATGTAAGGAGGGGCCGGCACTGTGGCATAGTGGGTAAAGCCACCGCCTGCAGTGCTGGCATCCCACATGGGCGCCAGTTCGAGTCCCGGCTGCTCCTCTTCCGATCCAACTCTCTGCTGTGGCCTGGGAAAGCAGTAGAAGATGGTCCAAGTCCTCAGCCCCTGCACCCACATGGGAGACCTGGAGGATGCTCCTGGCTTCAGATTGGCACAGCTCTGGCTGTTGCAGCCAACTGGGGAATGATCTAGCGGATGGAAGATCTCCCTCTCTCCTCTCTCCCCCTTTCTTCCCCTCTCTCTCTCCTGTGAAACTCTGACTTTCAAATAAATAATAAATAAATCTTTTTTTTAAAAAACCATGTAAGGTGTTTTAGAGCTTATGTGTTATGGAAAAATAAGGTACCATCATTATCATATTTGAGATTTCCATTCTCAACTGACCTTTATTGTGATGAATGACATTATGCAAAGCAAGTTAGAGTCCCAATTGGGATACAGCCTTATTCTCAGAGGTACTAGAGGTACAGGGGAAAATGTGATTAAGATATTAAATTTGTAACTTCTATTTGTTTTACCATGAGAATATTAAATGACTTAACTACTTTTAAATCGTTTACACTGCTCTTCACTGGCCACAACATAGGCCAGTTTAATACAGTGGACCACACTGTTCTCTAACATAATGATAAGACAGAAAGGTATCATAAGATAAAGTTATCCAAAAAGGTCTTAATGGGACAGTTATTTGGATTTAACAATTTCTTTATTATGATGGTTGTGTATGCGTCATATAACCTGGCGAAATCTTAACACAAGGTGAAATCCTTGACCCCTGAATAAGGATGCCCATCATGCTCACACTGGTGTCCCTCTTCCGTGAAGATTCAGTGTGGATGTCACTGCTTTTTGGGACATGCTCCCACATCTACTGAATTTTTCCTGCCGGCTAATGATCTGTCTCCCTGTCTACAATGTGAGCTCCTTAGAGGCCCCGATCAGGTCTCTGCATTTTTCATAACAACTCGCACAGCTCCTTGTGCACAGCACATCTCAGTAAATAATGGCTCAATGTGTCAGTGAACACACACACTTTGATAGTCTTAAGGCTCTGGCAAAAAGGCCTCTAAGTATGATTTAAAGTTAAGGCTTACAGTCAAAATTTCTTTTCCATTTTTTTAGCGAAACGTGTAGCATTTCCATTTCCAGATGCATCCACATTACATAAAAGATGTTGACAGTATTTTAGAATATAGACATGCTGCACATTTTCCCATCTGAATTCATCTGAAAATACTGAGTTACACAGCGGCTGCTTGGTGTTTGTTAGGTGTTCATGCCATACACGCCACGATTGTGAATCTCGAGGAAGACTCAGCCTCCACAACCCGGGCCCGTCACTGTGGATCCTGATCAGCCAGATAAGAGTAAGTGGATGGCGCCCTGGAGAGGTCGGCTCTGCTCCTATCCTGGGCAGCAAGTTAGTGACAAGGAAGCGCAGCAGCCAAGAACTCAGGACTTCTGGAAGCAGAACATCAGGTTGTGATTTTATTCCCAAATGGGCCAATTTCTCACATACTTTGACTCCTGGTTGTGGAGCGAATGACATCATCGCACACAACTCCTGCCTCTCCCTAGAGGCCACAGGACACTCAGGGAAGATCCATGGTAGCTGAAGAATGGTCCATATTCAGAATTATTAGTAACTCCTGGGACAACAGATACAGATTTTACAATATGTCACCCAAACTTATGGGATGGAATTGCATTCTTCCATGCTCCAAGATTTTCTAGGCTTTCTATGGGAAAGCTATCTAAACAGCTACCCTGATGATCTGACCACATTCAGCAATTATTATTAGCTTTCCCCTCTACCTTCTGCCACCAGATGACCTCAAGGATTTCATGATCAGAGCCACACCTTCCAACTACTCCTATGATCGCAAGCCTCTGGGGTCCAGGAAAAAAAGACAATGGGATGAAACAGACAGAGAATGGGAGTGCCAGCAAAATACCCAATGTATGCTATCATGTTAAAAACAAATATAAGTAAACATTTTAAATATGAAGTCTTCTATTACGATTTTTAAAGATTGATTTGAAAGGTAGACCATCAGCAAAAGAAGATAAAACAGACACAAAAAGAGAGATCCTCTATCCATTGGTTCACTCCCAAAATGGCCACAACAGCCAGGACTAGACCAGGCTGAAGCGAGGAGCCCAGAACTACACCCCGGTAGCAAGGGCCCAAGCACCTAGGCCATCCTCCACTGCTTCTCAGGCACATTGGCAGGGAGCAGGATGGGAAACAGGGCAACCAGGTTTCAAATCCGTGCTCCGACATCGTCTCCTTCCCCCCTAACATGTGGGGAGCAGCTGAGCGGTGGGCAGTGAGGACAGCAGGGAGTACAGGGGCCTTCGCCTGCACAATGGCTACTCTGGAAAACTGAGCATTTTTTTAAAGATTTATTTAGTTTTTGACAGGCAGAGGGGACAGGGCAGAGAACCATCTGCTGGTTCACTCCCCAAATGGCTACCAAGGGGCCGGAGTGAGTCCAGATGGAAACCAGGATCCCAGAACTCTATCCAGGTCTTCCACGTGGGTGGCAGAGGACCAAGCATTGGGGCCATTTTCCATTGATTTCTCAGGTGCATTAGCTGGGAGCCAGATCAGAAGCAGAGCAGCCAGGACTTGAACCGTGATCTGACATAGGATGCAAGCAGTTTGCAAGCAGCTGCTTAACCCGCTGAGTACAACCTGGCTCCCCGGAAAATTGAACATTGATAGAAAGTAAAAGAAGCAAATCTACAAGTATGAGTGCCTGATAAGGCTCCACTTGAGGTTTGTGGGGGACTGTGAGTAAAGTCTCATGCCTCTTCCTGCATCCTCACGCTGTTTTAATTAAGCAGGGCCTGTTTAATCACATGGGCGGTACCTTCTCTGTTTCAGGCAGGTCACCTGCAGCTTTGCCCAGCACGGCGGGAGTGGGGAGGCGGGGGTCTTCCTGCTCTGAGCACTGTAACTGTGCAACTGTCCTCTCATCAGTAATATCTGGTGCTGGACACCCACAAACCCCGGGGAGGACACGTCTCTGACTTCAGGGGAAATGCCAGATTATGCAAGAGCTGCAGAAGGGCCAAAATATAAAAATCATCGCATTTTGAAGGAGCCCTTGGTAATGCTGATATGTAAAGATCCTATTAAAACAGTGGATGTCCACAACTGCAAAGTTCTTATTTTAAAAATTATTTGTCTTCTGATGCTAAGTTTAAAAAGTGCGCCCCAGCGCTTTTTTTTTTTTTTTTTTTAAATCTTTGCAGGAGAACTATCAGGGCTCTATTGTTCAGTGCCTAAGGAGGGACAAATTAGTCCCCCTGTCCCCCTTGCATTCCTATGGGGAATGAGGTCAGAACAGGCTTCCTGTGCAAAGCACCTCGGGGTAGAGGGTGCATCAAATACCACAGCAGCCTTTGTCAAAGGTGTGGGTGCCAGGGCAAGACAGGTAGAACAAGCCTTCATCAAGGGCAGGCTCAGAGCATGAGAAGGCCAAACATTGATTAAAAAGATTTTGCAAAGGAGCTGTTCCAACAAGCTGGACCACCCACCACACCTTCATCTCAGCACCTCCCTTCCCTCCCCCTGGCACCAGCACAGCCCCCTGCTCCCTGATTGGCCACAGCACTCACCTGCAGGATGCTAGGTCAAAGGAGGGAGTTAGGCTGGCTGCTCCCACAGGCACCCCACCTGCTGTATCCCTATCAGGAGCACTGGAGGAGCACCAGCCTCCCGACAGGAGCCCACAGTCTCTGGGTGCCTGCCGGTGGCTGCAGCTCCTTCTCCTTACTACTAGAAACTGAGTGAGCAAATTAGAGGTTATAAACACCTCTGGTACAAGGAAGAAAATTCCTTTGGGCTTTGTAAGGGAACTACATCAGCAGAGCGTAGTCTCCAAGGTAGAAGATGCTCCTACATGTTCCTTAGCCCTGCTGGGCCTTGGGCAGGGCACAGCTAGCTTTTTTTCTGGTCACAATTATGGCAGCAATGCCCACCCAGGAAATGTTGCCTCATTAATTTCAAGAATGATGGAGAAGACGGCAGGTGTCTGACAAGCAGCATAAAGCTACCTGCGAAGCAAGGCGAAGCATAATTCCCAATGTGATGCTGCCAAATGCACATGGAGGAAGAAGGCTGGGAGGAAAAGAGCTGAGTGGCCAGCACGGGTTCAAGCTCTAAAGCTACTGATAGGAGGCCAGGAGACACACATCTCAGCAGTTGATCTCTCACTGTGCTGCAAACAGAAGTCAGCTTCTAGGATCAAACGAAAGAAGCTGAGTTTACCACTAAGATGGTGCTTTAACGCATGCTACAGAGCCTGTCACACCTTAAAGGCACCGGCTGCTATTGTGGCATAGTTTTAAGATCCTAACCCTTGCAGAACTCACTGGTACCTGAAACTCCATAATTAATGGCTTCCCTCAGAGAGGGGTGGGGTGGGGGGAGAGTAGAGGAAGGGGAGGGGGCGGGGAGGGGAGGGAATTTCAGAATAATATGCCACCTCGGAAGTAGGATATCCAGATAATGATCATCTATCCATCTTTTTATGCTTTAATGAAAGCTGGGTATTAGAGTGGACATTGCACCTGGTAGCTAAAGTGCCCACACTCTACACTGGAGTGGCTAGGAGCGACTCCTTGCCCTGGCTCCAGATTCCACCTTCCTGTCAATGCAGACACTGGAAGGCAGCAGTGATGGCTCAAGTCACTGGTTCCTCCACTCACATGGGAGGCCTGAATTGAGCCCCCAGCTCCTGGATCTTTTCCCAGCCCCTTTTTGCCTTTGGGCATTTGCAGTGTGAACCAGCAAATGGGAGCTTTTCTCTCTGCCTCTCAAAATAAAATAAAATACAAGCTGAGTATTAATCTGATCTTTACCACCTTCCAGTTCAAACTCGGGGGAAATTATTTACTGGTGCGACTGACCCTTGAGTTCAAGAGCTGTAAAAATGAGTCACTGACACGTGCCTTGGAAGGCTGCTGCAAGGCTTGGGGTTCAGTCGGGTACAGAACAGCCTGGTGGCCCAGGCCACACCCACGCAGTCACTCAGACACCAGGTTTCCTCTCCTTTTCTACAGAGTAGGTCCTAACAGGGGAACAAGTAAGGACAGCATGGGGCCGCTGGCTTCCTGGTGTGCAGATAATGAGAAGGCCAGCTAGGTGGGAAACAGGGCAGTGGGAGACAGGGCCCCTGGCCCCAGGGTGGGCTCTGCTCCTCAAGAGCAGTGGGGTCAGCCCTGCTTCTGAGCACAGGGTGGCTGCTGAGTGACACTTATTTGTAGTGTAGTAGGGCCAGCCAGGCTGCAACCCAGAAACTGGCCAACCAAAGGCCATGCCTCCCTCCTCCCAAGGCTCTCCCTTGCTTGGTGTCCAGTTGGAGGTGGGGTGGGAGGGTCAAGGGCTCCAGGTACCTCAGCCTCAGGGGCACCTGCAAGGGAGTGGGAGGAGACAAAGCCATGGTAGGGTTACAAGTGCGCGAGTCAGCAGAAGACAATATTGCAGCTTCCAACTTGCAGGTGCACAACCAGACCCCCTGATGTGCAGACCCTCCTTTGGGCTCACCAAGGATGAGCCCCACACCCAATGGTGTAGCCAAAGATGTGTTTTCTTGTTCTACCCTGCACACTAAATGTCCATCCTCTACCTCGGCCTGAGGAGCCAGCCGTCATTACCTCCCAAGGCATGAAGCAAGCAGTCCATTAGCTGGTCCACCCAATGGGCCACCAAGCAGGCAGATGCAGACCAGGTTTTCATTTTACACTGAAAAGACTTTTGAAACTGGAAAGGCCCTCCCCAGAAGAGAAGCCCTGCAACAATTTTCCTTCTATCACTGCTGTCCGTTCAAAAGAAGCTTCACCTGCATGAACAAGGAAGGTGACGGCTAAGTTTATTCATGAACAGCCACAGCTGTTACTACTGATGGCACCGTCATTTAGAAACCTCAGTGTGTCAGCACATCGGCCCTCTGGTCCCCCAAAAAGCACCCCCGGGGAGCCCTGGGAATGGGCAGAGCGCATTCTGGGGCTCATGAACCCAACGGTCTTCACTGCCACCATGCTACTGCTACTCCGGGAAATTTCAAGGTGCAAACTGGGACATGATACAGGTTCAACATGGGAAACCTGCTATGTGGTTTATTGTGTTCTTTTTCTATGGCTGCTGCAGTGAATGGGCGGTCATCGTTTTCTATTTAGTACCTGAGATGAATAACCTTGGGGTGAGGCGTCTCGTACATTATCTGTCACACGCTGTGAGATCCTAGCTGACCTTTCCGCAGTCCCTGACACACTTTGGCCCGTTCTCTCCTTCCTACCCACGGTGAGCCGAGAGCAGGAAGAACGTAATGCAATTTTAATATTCTCGAAGAATATAAAAACCACAGATACATAAAAGCCTCGTACAATGCTTCCCAAAGCCAAAGGAAACATCACTGATTACATCCCATTAATAGAGAGAATTAAAAGTTGAGTGTGTAATACAATTAAACAGCAGGCCCAACTTTTTTTTTTTTTGAAAATTTCTCCCTGATATTAGCTATGCAAACACACTGACTGACTGTTCAAAGCTAATCAAATTCATCTCTTCTTAAGAGCAGTGTATAATAAATGGGTAGCCTAAAAGGAATGCTTTGAACAAAATGCTTCACTATTGTCGGATAATTCTAAATTTAAAACTGCAACAAAGGAAAGGATTATTCTTCTTGAGGTTCAAGATTCATGAGGATTTGGTAATGAGATTCCTTTAGGAGAGCAAATAAAAAAATTGCTATCTACAAGCTGCCAGTATTTTATGTCTGTAGAGTGTTTTTAAATCAAAGTCACCATTCATTCAACAACAAATGTTTGTTTGGAATAAATGAATGAAAGAAAAATGCCTCAAAACACTTTACAAGTTTAATCACCGATAAGTTATGAATCAGACAGCGACTTCACTCATCCCCAGCCACACAGGCTGAGGTGAGCTCAGCGTCAGCTCCCACCACACGGGCCGCAGCCAGACCTGGGTTCGCAAGTCGTGTCCTCCGGTTCTCAGAGCCTGCACACCTGCTGCGCTGGCCTCACTGCCTATTCCCAACCCAATATGGAATGCGCGTTATCCAGGCCAGGTGAGGTAAGACTAAGGAAGCAAAACAAAGCCAGGCCTGTTCCTGAAATGACACAGGCAGTTCACGAAGAAAGAAAAAGCCCCCATCAACACGCAAAAAAATGGAAAGCAAAATTCTTGATATTTAACTATGCTGACATCTTCACGCTAATGGGGCACAAGGAGCAAAGGGCTCTGGAGAGCACTGATCTTACTCTCGTAGTAAGAAAAAGCTGAGTTGGCACTGGGCAAGAGTGGGGTGCAGGATTCCCTGGGACATTGAGTTTGTCCTTCCAACAACACTGTTAAGCACCTCTCTTTTTCCACTCCCACCTTCCAACGGGGTACAATACGAGCGCCAGACACTCAAAGTCTATCGGTTTCAGTAACTCAGAGGAGAGATACCAGTGGGTTTTTCTGCAAGTGCAAACTATTTTGCAAGTAGAAGCATCTCATGTGTTTCCAGGTGAGGGTTCTCAAATCATGACTCTTAACATTTTCAACATCCATGCTAAGGGACTTAAGGCAACTAATACTGTCCCCATGCTGTTTCCTTTCACACTCAGCATAAGCAAAGCCAGATGCCCCCAGCATGTATATTTCTGGTTTAGAGCAAGGTGAAGCAGACTTGCTTGTGGCAAACTCATAAAGCCCGTGGAGTTTACCCAGTAGTATCTTTCCCTTTTTGTCCCCAAAGGTGCTCCCCCCACTAGGCCCCAGGGGTTTTGCCCTGTAATTCTCTCTCACCTCCAACTTGCCAAAGTTAACACCAGAGAAATATCACTTTGTTTCAATCTGAATAGGCTTCATTCACTGTTTTGCCCCCACAAGAGATCTGTGCTTTAAACCACTTCATTTTCAAACAGAGGCATCAAAAGCTTCAGTCTCCCTTAACTTCCAGCTGCAGCCAGCAGCCCACGTTGTGATGGAGGACAGGTTGAGGTACCTCCGCAGACTGGGTTCGCAGGCCACCAGGACTGGGACTGATGGCGTAGCTGAGCCGCAGTCACTCATCCACAAAATAGGAAAGATCATAGAACCATAGTGAGGCCATGACACCTGGCGGCTGGCACCCGGCCATCTTAAAGATCACTCCCAGAGCAGAGGAGGGGTCCCGATGGTGGATGGGGCTGCCCCAGAGCTGAGCGACCAACTCTGTAAGGCCTGCTACCTACAATCTCAGCTTCGGGGGTCACAGGGTGCCCCTCTTGCCAGAAACCATTCTCCTCCTCCCTGCTTCTTGTCCCGCAAGACAGCAGGGAGCCTCTTCCCTCTCCTTGCCTCTCTACACTCCCACACACCTGCCCCAGGAATCACCCCCCTCCCCAGGCCTTCCTCGCTGGGCCACCTCCCCGGCCCAGGGCCAGCCCTCCTTCCAGTAAAAAAAGTACCTTATAGGGACCGCCAACAGCTCCTCAGCCCGCTTTCCATAGCCTTGACTTCTGGCAGCCAGCACCTCATTTAAAGCAAACCTCCAAGAGGAAACACAGATCTTAGGAGGAACAGATGGGCAAGCAAGGGGAGAAGCCAAGCTGCTTCACACTCCCAGGCCCCACCATAATGGGGCGTGAGTTTGCTGATAGGCCAAGCTTGAGTCGGACTTTTGATCAGAGGTCTGAGAGGTGAATTTCAGACATCACATATGAACACAGTGGAGGAAGTTTAGCAAGCAGAACTGTGGAGGGAGGCAGATAAAGGCAGCACCACACCTGAGGCTTCCTCAGCACCCATGGGAGGAGGCAGGTGAGGCAGGTGGGCGGAGTAGGGCACTGGGAGGCTGGAGGGTGAGGGCAAAGAGGCAAGCAGGCTGGGGAAGGGGAGGTGAGGACGAGATCCCGGGCTGCAGGAGGCCTCTCTCGGTCATGATGAACACAGGTATGAGGCCCAGAAGCTAAGTGCCATCAGCCTCAGGCAGAATTCTCCAGGTGGGCATCAGGAGACACAATTCCCCACGCTGCCCTGGGCCGCGGCAGGTGTCCTTGTCTGCTCCTCCCATGGGATATGACTGTGTAAAGGGGAGTGAGTAAAGGGCCTTTTCCCTGATCTGAACCCGGGGAGCAGATGGTAGTGCTTCTCAAGAACCCTACAACAGGAGGGGACAGCGCAGGAATAAAGCAAACGCTTCACACCTGGGCTTGGAAAACAGGGAAACAGGGTAGCCCGTTAGAGGTGAGATCAGGGATATTTGTACCTATGGATGTAAGCTGTGTAACATGCATAGAATATGCTGATATATTGTATCAGGAGCAAGTGTTTAGAAAACCACACTGACTATAGATTTCAGAAAATAAATTGAGGGCTGGCACTGTAGCACAGCAAGCTATATCAGAGCACTGATTTGAGTCCTGGCTGCTCCACTTCCAATCCAGCTCCCTGCTAACACACCTGGGGAAGCAGCAGAAGATGGCCCAAGTGCCATATGTGGGAAACCTGGATGGAGCTCTGGGCTCCTGGATTCAGCATGGACCAGCTCCAATCATTGCAGCCATTTGGGGAGTGAACCAGTGGGTGGAAGCTCTCTCTCTCTCTCTCTCTCTCTTGCTCTCTTTCCCTTTCCCTCTCACTCTGCCTTTCAAATAAATTTTGTTAAAAAAATTCAAGGAGCAAAAAACAATAAAAAAATGGTTTTGTTTGTGTAGTCATGCAAATTACAGTCATATTCCTAAGCTATATCAGGTACTATGCCAATTAAGCGTGTCATGAATTGTGTGTCCAATTAACTCACTTGTGTAAGTTATATTTTATGACAGCCCTCAATTCAGTCTTCTATTTTCAGGCCTCCGAGTCTGTGATGCCTAGACCTGCAGAACTTGGGAGATTCCCTTACTCTCCGTCTTTCATTTCACTGATGTAGAAACTGGGAGGTTATGGCTTGCTCAAGACCACAGACAACCAGTTTCTAGCAGGGCTGCCCGTGACCCTGCACTGAGCCAGGACTCCTAAGGTGCTGTACTGTCAGACCACACTGTGGAGACATAAGCCCTTCTCCCCTGTTTTGCAAGATCATTTGCTCACAATTCAGAATAATTCTACAAGCATGGAGAAGAGAAGCTTAAAGAGAGGTAAGCTCAGAGATACAGATGCTAGAGCTCTCGTTGGAGCAACTTTAGGATGACATGATTTATAAAAGAAAGTTCGTATGGTCTCTCTCAGTAAGCAAATCAGTGGGACAGGCAATATGATATGTGAAAAAAAGTGGGCCGTCAAGTCCAAGATCCCAGGATGGAGCCCAAAGCTTACGAGCAGGGCAGCCCAGGATAAGTTATAGAAATTTTCCAAGTCTCTATTTCCCTAACCATAAAATGGTCATGGCAATGATACTTATTCAAAGACTTGTGGGAGTACATGAAGTTCTAGGAGGCTACTTCAAAAAGTCAGTGAGAAATGGAATTAAAAGGGTAAGAAGCAGGTGTCTGGCCTGGCAGTGAAGCCCCCAATTAAGATGCCCACATTCCAGGGCTGACACTGTGGCACAGTGGATAACGCCACTGCTTGCAAAGCCAGCAGCCCATCTGGGTGCCAGTTCAAGTCCTGGATGCTCCACTTCTGATCCAGCTCCCTGATAATGCGCCTGAGAAAGCAGCAGAAGATGGTCCGAGTCCTTGTATCCCTGCATCCACGTTGGAGACCTGGATGAAGCTCCTGGCTTCTGGCTTCTGGCTCCTGGCTCCGGCCTGATCCAGCCTCGACTGTTGGGGCATTTGGGAAGTGAACCCTCAGATGGAAGAGCTCTTCCTCTCTCTGCCTCTGCCTCTCCTTCTCTATAATGTTGACTTTCAAATAAATAAATAAGTCTTAAAAAAAGATGCCTATATTCCATATCGGAGTATCTGAGTTTGATACCCAACTCCAGCTTCCTGATAATGCAGACTGTAGGAGGCAGCAGTGATGTTCAAGTGATTGGGTTCCTGCCACCCATGTGGGAGACCTGGATTGGGTTTCTGACTCTGAGATTTAGCCTTGGGTTATTGCAGGCATTTGGGAAGTGAACCAGTAGATGGGAGTTAGCTAGCTAATGCTCTTGCATTCTCATTCTCTCTCTCTCCCTCTCTCTCTCTCTCATAAATAATTTTTAAAGGTTTATTTATTAATTTGTACATCAGAGTTACACACAGAGAGAAGGAGAGTGAGAGAAAGAGAGAGAGAGGTCTTCCACCTGCTGGTTCACTCCCCAAGTGGCCACAATGGGCAGAGCTGTTCCAATCCAAAGCCAGGAGCCAGGATCTTCTTCTGGATCTCCCATAGGGGTGCAGGGACCCAAGAACTTGGGCCATCTTCTGCTGCTTTCCCAGGCCACAGCAGAGAGTTGGATTGGAATCAGAGAATCCAGGACTTAAACCAGCGCCCAAATGGGATGCCGGCACCGCAGGAGGCATCTTTACCCACTATGCCATAGCCCGGCCCCTCTCATTAATAATTTTTAAAGGCAAGTTAATTCTGATATAAAAAAATAGAGCAATGCATAATTTTTCATGATATCCATTTTTCATGACTTTTAATAAAACATTTATTTGAAAGGCAGAGAGAGTGGAAAGAAGGATACAGAAACACATACATAAAGAAAACAAAGAGAGACCTCCTTTCTGCTGGTTCACTCCCAAAATATGTGCAAAAGCCAGGGCAGAGCCAGGCCAAAGCCAGGAGACAAGTGCTTGATCCAGGTCTCCCACATAGGTATCAGGAACCCAACCACTTGCACCATCATCTGCTGCTTCCAGGGTGCACACTGGCAGAAAGCTGGAATTGGGTGCACAGCTGGGACTTGAACCCAGGCAATCCAATATGATATATGGGAGTCCCAGGTAGCAGTTTAACCTCTATGCCAAATGCCCACCCTTTGATGAACTCCATGAAGACCTCTTGGATATCAAGAATACAGAGCATAGCACATAGGCTCCATCAATAACCAATATTTCTTTACTAATATCTCCTTAAGTAGTGCTGCTAAGAAAGCGCAGCCTCTGAACACAAACAATAGAGGAAGGTGTTTCCAAGAACAAGTATAAGGCATTCACGGATAACCTCAGAGAGCATGTCCCAACGTATCAGGGCTAATATGCACGTGTAAATTCAACACAGACTGTCGTTGTCTAGGGTGGGAAACCCAAGTGTGAAGAAGAGCACCTCCCGTGTCCATGTGACATGTCAAAACACAGGAAAACACACTCTCGGCCTCAGGCAGCCTTGGTCCACCCTTAGTAGCCTCCTCTTGCTTTACACTGAAAGGTAGAAATAGAAAAACCAAGGGCCTTAGGTCAAGGGTATTCCCAAACCACTCCTTCTTGGTCCCTAACGACTTACGATGATCCAGCCTCATTTTTCACAATCAAAATCTCTGAGCAATTGACTGCAGATGCTAATATGGTCAACCACAGGACTGCAGCTCATAGCAGGTCTTTTTAGACATCCCTGAGCTGGTCTGAAATGCCCAAGGCCTCGGGCAGAGAAGGAAGCTGCCCTGCACAGACCAAGGCCCCTCAACCCGTGTTGAGTCAGCAGGATCCTACATCTTCACATACACGTATAATGTTGTCAGTCATGACAGATTGAAGTTTCATGGGGGAGAAGGGGAGGGATCAGGAATTTCTGTATTGTGCTATAAACACATCTCCGGGTAAGACTGCTCTGTGCAGAATGCTTCAGCAGGAGCCACTGACTTTACCTGCAAGCCCCAGAACTATCCTGGCCTGCTCCACACAGCCCTCGTAATACTGCCATCTCGGTTCTAGAACAATCTGTGACCTGTATGTGCTGGCCAGCAAGCAAACCAGCTCTACCTCTGTCTGCTCACTCTCCTCCCCCCACCCCTCTTTTCGGAGTCCCCTTGGTTGACAACAATTGCAACTGGAGCAGTGAGAGGGCAGAAAATATAAGTGAATAAGTAAAGGTCTTCAGGGTTTATTAGGACTATGGCCCATCCTCTGCCCGGGGCACTTGACTTCTGTTTTGTTGTTTCTAACTGCACTGTGTTTGGATGTGGAAGGAACTATTTTTTCACTCTTGTTCAAAGACATGTGACGCTATTGTTCTTTGTTCCCTTAAAATATGTTGGCATTCTCGCTCTCCCTAGGAGGAGCAAGCCTCCTCAAAGATTGCTGAGGCTTCTGGGTGAAGCAATTGTCCTCTGAATACCCAGAACCCAGCCACAAATGCCACCAGGCAAAGTGCAAAGGGTGAATCACGCATTGCTTTGCATCACAAACATTATTGCAGGCAAAGTGACTGACTGTCCCTTGGAGAGGGCCCTGTCCCTCCATAGACCACCAGCATGACACTCCCAGGCACGTCTGCACGGAAGCAGGTGCAGTGTGCAATAGAAGCGGAGTGTCTGTCTGACAACTCACGCACAAGCCAAGCTTTTATCAACTGCTGTAGGTGCTATGTTCCTGGGGAGTTCGTGATCTAAGAGAACTACCTAAATGTTTCCATAAAATGGCAGCTCCTCGCCATTTGTGTTTTTTAAATCTACTGTCTTTACAGCACAATCCTCCGTCTGAACATCAGGAATAAGAGTACAAGGGTAGGGGAAACTCTGCACTGGTGCTGGACAGCTGGGGGGGGGGGGCGGGCATTTTCAAATGAGCCAGCCTTGTGCTAGAGAGTGGGAAGCAGAGCACAAAAGGCTGAAGCAGAAAATGACTGGTGATGCTCCTCCTTGAAAGAGTGGCACTGGTTCACTTGGAGGAGTGGATGCTGGCGGTAAGCACTGGCTCTAACAGAAGTCCCTGGGTCCAGGGCATCGGGGTTCAGGAGAAGCAGGCGTGAGGCCCACCATGCTCATGGCCATCCCCTCACCCTGGACATGGGCCGTCTCTCTACTGAGCAAGGCCCTGACACAGGGAGCCTGGAGGGAAGCCAGGGTCAGGGAAAAATTTCAGAATTGGAACACCACCTCTTGTACCATGGCTTCACGCACTGGCAAGCAGAAACCATGCACAAAAGAGCCCCGACCAACAGTGTCCGTGGCCCCAGTTCCCCCCCACTCTGTACAGCTGCAGCAATGCACACCTGGCCTAAAGCATTTGGAAAAATGAGGCCTTTGGTTTAAGACCAGGAGGGTGAGGCTAATCTTTTCCTGAAGGTACAGGGATCATTTGGGATGAAATTCCAGGCTACGCCAGCTTGGCCATCATTCAGTGGTGAGCAAATGAGAATCGGGCAATGCCAGGCCTAGAAGGACTCCCGGAAGTAAAAATAAGATTTGGACAAGACGTGATTCATACATTCCAAATAGAACAGAAGAAAAAGCAAACCCACACTCAGATATGAACAAGTGAATGGAATCAGAAAGAAATGGCCCAAATGACAGAAAAAAAATAGGAATATTTTCCAATGGTTAATTATCAAAGAGTATAATTTAACACAACATCAGGCTCAAGGAAAAAGACAGGCAGCACTCTGGAAAATCAGATCAACAGGTGAAGAGCACGCTTGAACAACTACCCCAAAATGAAGAGGGAAAAAGATGAAAAGGATGTAAAAAGATAGATTACAATGGACATAGAAGACAAGGTAGGAAGCCAACATTCAAATATTTATAGCTACGCAGTACTCATGTCAGAACAAATGCTACAGCAGCAGTTATTAAAGGTATAAGAAAACTTTGCTAAACAGACTCCCAGAATAAAAACAATCACTCTATACAAGAATTAAACTGGTATATACATATACAGACACATACATGGATTAATAAATTAATGAACAGAAAAAGCAAACACACAGCTCTGACACAAGGGGTTTTGATACAATATTTCTACACTAACCAAGTTTTCTCTTGAGGTTTTAAACACCAAATAAATAAATAAATAAATAAATAAAATTGTATTCTTGGATCAAAAGGAGCAATTAGAAAATAATGTACTCCATGAAAACATGATTTGAAGTAACAGTTGTATTTTAAGCTACAACTCACAATTGACAATCCAACCATATAAATAAGAAACAACTAAGTATAGTTATAAAGAGGACACAGATGATCTAGATAATTCTTACAAAAAAAGTGACATCATATTTCAAAATAATCATAAATGGGGACAAAATACCCATATATCTCTATCTACCTTAGAAAGAAAAATAGAATTCCAAAGGCGAAAAAAAGTCAATTTTCACTTTACACAGGGAAGAGGTAAGGCCAATATGCGTTCTGCGATTGCTCACACAGAAATGTGGGTCACGTGTAGTCAAACTTCAGGAGACAACGAGAAGATTAAATATAATATATAATGTGACTATCACTAGAGAATAAAGCACACCACACAAAATGGAAAATGATTGAAATATCAAGGGATCGTAAAAGCCAACAGAATAAAAAGATGACAAAAATTAGAACAAGTATATCAACACTGAAGACAGGGATCTCTTCTAAGAAGCAAAAGAATCTCAGATGGAGTTATAAATTAAGAATGACCTCATGCTATCTAGAAGAAACCCATAGAGTTAGAGGAAAAAACACCAGGGCAAGGGAATACCAGGAAACCGTATATTTTTAAAGTGACAATTACAATGTTAATGCAAAATTGGAATTAAATATCTAAAGTATTTTTTTAATATTTATTTATTCGTTTGAAAGTCAAGAGTTACAGAGAGGGAGAGGGAGAGAGACAGAGAGAGATCTTCCGTCCACTGGTTCACTCCCCAAATGACCACAGTGGCCAGGGCTGTGTCAGGCCAAACCCCAAGAACCAGGAGCTTCTTCCAGGTCTCCCACGTGGGTGCAGGGGCCCAAGCACTTGGGCCATCCTCCACTGCTTTCTCAGGCCATTAGCAGAGAGCTGGCTAGGAAGTGGAACAGCCAACACTTGAACCAGCGCCCATATGGGATGCCAGCACTGTAGACGGCGGCTCAACCTGCAGTGCCACAGTATCTGCCCCATAAATATCTAAAGTCTTAAACAGCAAACTTTTTAATAATGACAATGGAGTGAATTCCAAAGAAAACTAAAAACGTTATGCGCCAAGATAACACTGCCTGGAAATGCATCAGGGAAAGGTGAGCAGACGGTGACAGACATGCACTGGTGTTGTTAAAGTCTACCCCACTGCTGCTACACTTTGGAGAGGTAAGCAGATGTGAAGCCAATGAAGACCTAGAGAAGTAAGATAAGGCAACAACTGTGGCTCATCTGATGACTGCATGCACGTGATGACCAGAGCACGTGTCTTCCACCAGGGACTCGTGGAACGGCAACAAAATTTTATCATGTAGAGAAACTTTACTACACTTCAATATCCTGTGATCACAATGCAATAAAACTTGTCAATAAGCAGAGGCATGAACAATTCAATTCAACTTGTACATTTTAAAAATGGGCTTTTATGTAACTGGAAGGTCTAAGAGATGATAAATTATGCATCTGCACACTGAGATAATAAAGATAATGAAAACATTATGTTGCACAGTGTATGAAACCTAGAGTTAGGAGCAAATACCTTAAATATTTTCACTATTAAGAAGAATTTTTAATTAATGATCAATTCAAGAAATTAGAAAAAGGAAATAAAGCAAAGAAAAGCATACGGAAGGTAAAGCATGAATGAAAATAATGACAGAAACACATTCAAAATTTTAAATAAGTATTTCTGAAGGTGGTCCTTAAATAAGTACAAAAATAAAACAGGTAGCTAACCTCACATTTCAAAGAACAAATAAACCAAACTGAAAATGAGAAGTGATATAATACCACAAATACTGAAAGAACTTTTAAAGAATGCGCAATGTTTGACTCAATGTTGATCAGCTTTAAAATGTGGAGATTCCAGATTTTCCAAGAACAATCAAAATGTCTTAATCATAATTTAAGAAGGAGGGTCTGGGGCCAGGCATGTGGCACGAGGATGAAGCTAAGTGCTGCTTGGCACTCCCACAGCCCTAGCGGAGTGCCTACAGTCAAGCACCACCTCCACTCCTGATCGCAGCTTCCTGCCAATGCACACCCTGGGAGGCAGCAGCTGGTGGCTCCAACAGCTGGATCCCTGTCACTCACGCAGAAAACGCAGGGGAAGTTTCTGGCTCCGACTTTGGTGTGGTCCACCCCTGCCTGAAGCGGGCATTTTGGAGAATGAACCAGCAGATGGCTGTACGCTCTCACTCGCTTTCTCCTTCTCCCCCTTTCCATAAAATGTTTAAAAATTTAAAAAAGAAAACTACAACATGAAAAAATACAAAAGCTGAGGTCAGAAAAATTACCATACACAAATACCTCAAGGAGGAAGGGGCTTTCATACTAGAACAGCCCAAAAGAAGATGGACTCCAGTAATTTTGGAGGTATGTAATTTCAATGCCTCTGGGAATGACCAGTTTTTATGATACATAAATCAAATTATGTAATTCATAGCATCACCAGCTCTAGTGGAAAATAAAAATAATTATCACTATTAAAGGTGCTGAAAGGCATTTTCTAAAATATTCTGTGGGAAAAGATATTGAAAATTAGAGTCTAATGCCACTCACCACAATTAAAGATAGTCTGCCACAGTCAACTCAATATTAAAAATGGAAAACAAGGCATCAATAATTAAATTCAGCAATAAACTCAAGTGTATCAGCTCTATCAATACTATTGAACATAAGTATTTAATATTTATAAGTATTATTTAACACAGTAAAATGTAGCATGCAATATTATTATTGGAAATATTGTTGCCTATTTAGAGTATCTAAGGGAATTAGCTTAAAGACTCTAGAATTTAGTGAGATCAGAAGCTATGCATGCATACATGCATGTATATACATACACACCCTTACATAGACAGATGTGTATGTGTGTAGAGAGATATACATATAGATTTCTTAAAACCCAGCAATAATCATCTGAAACAGAAGGGAAATAAAAAAGTTAGGTGTACAACTACAACCAACATTGCAAAATCTCCAAGGAAAACTTAACAAGAACTGCACCAATTGCATAAAAAGAAACAACGACTTATCAAAGTCACACTAAAATAAAGCAAGGCCCAAGAGCCGAAAGTTTCAAGAGCGAAAAAAGACTTCCATTCTCTTCAGGTTAACATATCATCTATTATAATGGAATTTGATTTTGAAAAGATGTTTTAAAACCTGAACAAATTATTTTATGTCCACGTGGAAGAATAAATGCACAGGCCAAAAATTAGTAAATTTTGGAAAAAAAATTATATGCAACAATCGCCTTAGGTTAAAAAATAAAACTGTAGAATTAAAATTAAAGTGGAATAATTCAAAGATTCAGAAAACAGAATATAAAGCTCAGAAATACACTGAATTTTATAAGAAGACTTAGTATATGATGACGGTGGCATTTCTTCTTGGTGAGGGAAAAGAATATTAAGCAAATGGTGTGAGAACAAGAGTCAAGATTTGGCAAAAGTTCACTGCATTCTCATGTCTGACATCACACAACAAAATAAACTCTAAATACAAACTCTGACATAGTAAAAGAACTACAAGGAATTACACACAAATGTTTATCTGATGCCAGTGAGTAACAGGCTTTCTTAGGTATAAAAGCAAAAAAGAAAAACTATTAACGTGTTTAACTACACAAACCTCTTGAATATTTGTACATCAAAATCACCAGGTCTACAATTCAAAGGAAAATTTCAAGGTGGGAAGAATACTTGTAACATCATTGACAGAGTTAACAGTCTTAATATTAAGTAACACATATGACTATGTGAGTAAGAGAAACACTTCCCAACACCAAAAAATGAGCCAAGAACATGAATAATCAGTTTAAAAAAGAAATACAAAAAACTAGAGAAACCTAGGGAAAATACCCAGCCTCACTAAAAACCACACCCAAAACAAAGCATACTAGGACAAGAAATAATTTTTAATGTATCCAAGTTGCAAGGTTTTTGTAACTTAGCCAAGTTACTTTGGTTGTCCACCGTACAGACACATGAATATTCTTTTCTGTGGTCTCCTTGGTACTCAAGTAGAGTAATATAAGAAAAATATATCAAAAAACCTCATAAAGGCCGAGAGTTCAGGGTCTAGACATTCATCTTAAGAAACGACCAGAGAGGTTCCAAACAGATATGCTTTCAAGGAAGTCCAGCCTGGCTTGAGTAAGTACAGCCACAGACCTGGAGAATCCAGCACTGGACGAGCCGATTGCTTGTGTAGACCTGGAAGAGAAGTAAAACCTTACCGCTCCTACATGCGAGCAGTGCAGGCTTGCAAATGGCCTGGCAGCAGGACAACAACACAGCTCACACACAGCGCCAACCCCACAATCCCAGTTACAAGCTTATCTGACTCGAGACACGAAAAACGTTCATGCACCTCCTGTGGGCACGGTATGCCTTCCCTCCTTTCCTTACTTCCAGTTTCCCTATGAATATTCACCACCACTGCGACCAGAGAAACAACAAGCTAGAGGGAGCAGGCCCCAGGGCCCCACTGCTTAGGTTCACACCACAGATGTCTGTCTACATTGTGCAAATGAGAGCCAATCGCCTGTCCTCTCTGATGGCCAACTTTCTCCTCTGTCGACTGGGGTCAGCACCGTAACTGCGCTGTCGGGTTTGAATTTTACCATGGCGGTAAGGCACTCAGTATGGTGGCTGAACCAAAAGAACCTGATAAATATCATTTTGATTTTTAAAACAATAACCCCCTCCACCAAACTTTCACAGTAGAAAAAAAAAAAAACTGGACTTACTTATATACCAGAGGAAAAGAAGGAGTCTTCAAAAGCTATAGAGGCAAAACATTAAATATTCATATTCATTCTCCCCCTTCCCTCCCCGTTCAGAACCCAGGGTCGTAAGACGCCACGGGAGATGCATGAGGCCACACGCATTTAGGAGAGCGCAGCTCCGCGGGTCATCTGTGACTGCTTCGCACTTGGGGCTTTCTCTGGGGCTTTCCCCGACCTACTTCTCTCTCTCTCAGCCTTGTCAATGGCCCTACTTAGGGCCCAATGTGAGGAGGAGAAAATCAAATTAGCTGACTGAAACGGGAGGAGAGCTTTTACGTAAGCCACTTAGCAGCAGTCCTATCGGGGACCTCACTACGGGTGACACAGGTGCATTCAAGGAGTAAAACAAAGGACGCTCGCATAGTCTGAAAGGACAGACGCTGCACAGTGCTATGCAAAAAACGCTCACATCAGAACAGGAGAATCAGCAGCCGGTGACAGGCAGAAAAAAGCAGTAGCTAAGACACCAGGCTTCCGGGACAGGCACTCTGGCTTTGAATTCTGGCCCCTATGCTCTCAGGTTGAGTGCACGGGGGCAAGGAGTACTACCCAGCGGAGCCTCATTGAAAACAAAAAGTAGAACAGTAATAGTATTCTCTGTCTCCATGAGTTCCTGAGTCAGTTCAGTCATTCATTCACTCTCTGCGTTAACTTTTGAGCTTCTAGGTATCCCAGGCCCCCTTGCAAACACTGGAGACACATACAAGTGAGAGAATCCTCTTGCTTGTGTGGACTGTCTCTCCCAAATTTTAGTGGAAGGAAAGACACAAAGCAGGGTATGTAAGTGCAAGAAGGAAAAAAGAAACCCGTGAAGAGGATGCAAATGGATGGGAATGTTATTTTAGAACCTAAAAATTTAGAGTAATGCAGACTCTGAGGCAAGAGCATGCCTGCGTGAAAGGGGATATTTATAAGAAGCTTAGCTGAGTGCTTTTAAAAGCATGCACTCCAGGTAAAGATGGTGGTGACGACGATGACGATGATGATGAAGAAGATGGCAATGGCGGTGGTGGTGGTGGCGGTCTCATAGTGATAACCAAACAAGCAACGAGTAGAAGGGATGAAAGAACAGATACAGCTCGCAATAACTAAAGTACTGAAGTGACAACATTAGTATTGAAGACAGGAAGTACTGATTAGGATCTTGACTAATTTTCATTTATTAAAAATCGCAGCTCTATTTTTAGATCCTTCTATCGAACATCATTCAAGAGAAGCTTCTCTCTGAGAATTCTATTTCAGGAATGTAAATTTCTTAAAATTAAAATGTTCTGCCTGCATGATTTCTTTTCTCCCCAACCATGTTTCGTTCGGGTTTTAGCCTGCCAGCCGTTGTGTATGTGATTATTTTAAAGACTTACTCTGCAGGCTATGTAGAAATTTCAGAGGGGCATTTAAACGGCAGAAGTAGTAGGTAGCTTTCATTTTCACATCTACTCTCAGAACAGGGGAAAAAGACGTTGAACCCATGTGTTACTTGGCTGCCAGCCTCTGCTTCCTGGTCTCAGGGCGACATTCCACCTCACTTGTTCTGTTATGTGCATTTTTGAGTTTTGATAAATAGAATTCACTCCTATTGTATGAATTTTTCTGCAACTTCCCTTTTTGATTCTTACTCTCAGGTTGTTGAGCTCTATCTGTCTGGCTGTACGGAACTTTCGGTCATTCACTTCCACTGTTGCATAGTATTCTGTAATTTGGTTCTATCTTATTCGGTTTTCCTGTTTCACTTTGCCACACACTTGAATGGTTTGGATTTCTTCCATAAGCCATTATTAACATTAAGTAAAACTGTACTGGACAGCCTACATGTCTCCCGGTGCACATGCTCAGAACTGCTCTCGGGAGAAACACAGGGCTGTGCACATTCCTCTTTGCTGCATAATGTCTGAACCATTTTCCGACATGGTGGAACCAATGGACACTGCCACCAGCTGCATAGAAGCAAGAAATACCATTTTTCTAACTCAGGCCAAAGCATTCTCTTTGCCACCGGGAATTCCAGCTCTTAAATAACTCAAGTGCCAGTTTCTTCTTAGCTCAGTCGATTCAAAACTGGTCTTTGAATAAATCCAGGCTTTAAGAAATTTCAGTTCTGTTGAAATTCTGGCTAACTCATTATAACCCATTTTGTGAGCAAAAATACCCCTAGTAAGAGCAACAACAAATAATCACACATGGCTGGCTGCAGGCAGCAGGATGAAGATATTTCCATTACAGAAGACGTGCTTACACAAATATGGAGCGAATATGTGAATTCACCTGGACATACTAAGAACAGTCTAGATATTTTCCCCTCACCTTCAGTTCCTCTTTATTGTCAGGTATTTTTGTAAGTGGACTTGCCAGATAAGAAGCATGTGTGCATTTCTAAGAATTAAGGGGAAACGCATTAGATTTACCCTCTCTTCAAAAAGATTAGCGTGGCAGGTGTTGTGGTCCAATGAGTTAGGCAGCAGTTTTGGATACCCACAGCCCATATCGGAGTTCCCTCGTTCAAGTCCTGGCTACTCTGCTTCTATTCTAGCTTCCAGCCCATGTGTCCTGGGAGGCAGCAGATGATGGCTCAAGTGCCTGGGCCCATGCAGATGGAGCTGCAGGCTCCTGGCTTCTGCCTAGCCCAGCCCTGGCTGCTTCAGACATTTGGGAGGTGAACCAGTTGATGGAGTTTGGAAGATGATCTGTGGGTGTGTGTTTGAGTCTGCCTTTCAAGCAGACAACAGTAAACAGCTAAAAAGCACAACCCTTTACATATGTGTGTGTTCTGATTATATTAAAAACTACTGATTTTAAAAAAACAAATCCAAGCCATTTACAGTTTGTGAATTATAGCCCAATAAAGCTGCGATTAAAAATACAGCAGCTAAGAGAAATAAGCTAGACCCAAAAGGACAAATACAAACCTTCGATTTCCCCCTTATTTGAAGTCTCTAGGGTAGCCAAAGTCAGAAAGACAGAAAGCAGAATGGCGGTCAGCAGGGGCTGCGAGGCAGGAACGGAGAGCTGTTATTTAATGCGTTGAGTTTCAGTTTTACAAAATGAAAACTGCTCTGGCGCTGGTTGCACAACACCATGAATGTGCTTACTGTCACTTAACTGCACACTTCGAACTAGTTAAGAGGTACATTTATGGTACATATACTTTATCACAAAGTAGAAGTAGCTGGGTTTTGTTTCAGTGTTAGGTCGTGTACAAGCAGAGAGGAGGCTTCTTCCTTCACCAAGTCACATGGATTCTACAACCGAGACTGCACCACTTCTGAAATTTTTATAAGCAATTCTGAATCTCAGTGTACAAATGCTATAACAGCATATTATGTGGGTGAGAATGTAAAAAAAACCCGTGAAAGTCTAAAGTTACTGCTCACATTGCAACCTTGACACACCGACTTTGCAAAAACAAGGGCTTAAATTTAACAGAATATGCCACGATTCAGAAAATGCTACTACCATATGCCCGAGGGGACTGAGTCACGCTTGCCATTTCACTTCAGCGCCTGAATTTTTTGACTTCTGTATGTTTAAATTCTCGTCACACGCCAGCTCCAACCTCTGTTCCTGCCACTGATCACAGAACGCCTCTCTTATCATCTGACATAATCTCCACCATGAAATACTTGTTTTTGAACAGCCAGAGGTTCAGAGGACACTTTTAAAAATGTTAAACAATACAAACTGTCAATGGTGACTGGAAATGGAAAAACAGCCAAGCCTCTTTGATGCCATCTTTATGCCTAGCACAACCTTCCCACTCCCACTCCCACATCGATCAAGCGAGCAGCATCTCTTTCCTTCTTTCAAAGTTCACCTCAGTTCACTTCTCCCTGAGTCTATAATGAAAGCAGCTGGGACTGCAGCAGAAGTGAACAGAGTACTACCTTCCTAGGGACAGGGAAGGGTGTTAACTTATGTCCAGAGGTCCGAAGGGAACCGACTGAGCAGAGGACACTGACCATTTATCTGTGCGATACCCTGCCTCAGTTTTTTTCCCTATCTTTAACCATCTTCCTGATGCAGGGATAACTGGCTATTCTGCAGGGACTAGGGACCGAGGGATGCAAACCTACTTCTTACAAGGCAGGGAGTGAGACAGACTGCATGTTCCTGCTCAGGAGCTTTCAATTGCTTTGGACAACCAAGGTGCTGATCATGCACACAGAGTAGATGATAGCAGGCAATTTACCAACCGAAATATCTTGATCCAGCAACCATGTACTGAAGACCTACTAAATTCCAGGCCCGATGACACCAGACACTAGGGACAAAAATATGAGCATGATACGGTCCCAGTAAGAGGCAGATGGGGCTCTGCAGAGTTAACCATGCTATCAGGCAGTCATCACAGCACTACTGGATGGTAAAAATAGCAGCTCCCCCCTCTCCACAAAAACGCAGAGTGCACATAAGTGATCCAGTTACTGAGTGAGCATTCTGGCAATGAAAGAACACGTTTGCAATAAGCACAGGGATATCTTCTGATCCTGTCCTTGTCAGAGCTCTCCTCAACTGAGCACCCCCCACACACACATGCTCTCATCCCACAGAGAGTCACACGACCAGCTGACACGAACGCACCAAGGAGGAACGGAATAAAAAATGCAGGACTTGGTGATGATGGCACCTGTGCCTCCCCATTCAGAACTGTCCGCCCAGATCCCTGCTTTACTGACTACCGCTGTTGACTGCTCCTCCAGCGAGGCTGGGACTGAGTCTCTGGCTGGGCTGGCCGAGGCTTCCCTGTGGCTGGCACAAGGCCTAGCACGTAGTAAGTGATTAAAAACATTTGTGGCATGAGAACTGTGAATTAGCTGGCTGCATACGATAGCAAAATCCACATCTGAAAAGCCTACTGAAATGGCCATTTACAAATTAGGTAACCAATGGAACGCGGCATCAATCCATTGGTGAATCAAATCAACTTCCAGGTACTGGTAGGGGTTGAACTGGGTCCCTACCTCACCTGTAAAATTCCTAAGTGAAAACCCCAACTCGCCGTGACTGTACAGCTGTCCCTTTGCATCCACAGGGGAGTGACTACAGGACTCACAGGCCCCTTGTATGAAATGGGATAGTATTTAAATCAACCTACACACATCCTCCTTGCGTTTTCCCTCACCTCTAGGTTACTCATAATACCTAACACAACCTCAGTGCTGGGTAAACAGTTGTTATTCTATATTGTTTAGGAGATAATGACAAGAAGAAAGTGTATATATGTCAAGTACAGGTGTAATTTATTTTCCAAATTAAAAAATTCCTTAAAAGATGTATTTCATTGAAAGTCAGAGTTACACAGAAAGAGGGAGAGACAGGAGAGAGAGAGAGAGAGAAAGAGAGAGAGAGAGAAAGAGAGAGAGAAAGAGAGATCTTCCATCTGCTGGTTCATTCCCCAAATGGTCACAACAGCCTAGAGCTTGGCCAGGCCGAAGCCAGGAGCCAGGAGCTTCTTCCAGGTCTCTCATATGGTTGGCAAGGGCCCAAGCACTTGGGCCATCTCCCGCTGCTTTTCACAGGCCACCTAACAGGGAACTGGATCGAAAGTGGAGCAGCCAGTCTTGAACTGGTATGCATATTGGATGCCAGCATTGCAGGTGGCAGCTTTTACCTACTATGCCATAAAACCAACCCCCACCAAAAATAAATAAATAAATAAATAACTTATCTGAAAGGCAGAGAGACTGGCAGACAGTCAGAAATCTCCCATGCACTAACTCACTTCCAAATTGCCTAAAACAGCTGGGGCTTGGCCAGGCCAAAGCTAGGAACTGGAAACTCAATCTGGATTTCCCACATGGTCAGCAAGAACCATCACCTTGAGCCATCACCTTCAGCCCCCCAAGCTGTTCATTAGCAGGAAGCTGTATAAGGAGTGGAGTCAGGACTGCAACCCCAA
Organism: Oryctolagus cuniculus; assembly: GCF_051225735.1. Taxonomy (NCBI): domain Eukaryota; kingdom Metazoa; phylum Chordata; class Mammalia; order Lagomorpha; family Leporidae; genus Oryctolagus; species Oryctolagus cuniculus. The sequence continues at coordinate 144,051,743 of NC_142871.1, forward strand.
GCAGCATCTTAACCACTGCACTAAATGCCCAGCCCCCAAGGGTTTTTGATCTGTGGATGACCAGGGGACCCAGAGGCTGAATGTGCTTGGAGTTAAGGCCTTTCAACTAGTAACTGATGAAAAATGAGGTCATATGGGTGAGATCTTAATCCAATTGTCCCATATGCAGAGGAGATTAGGATGCGGGCATTGAGAGAAGCCCAGTGAGAACACAGAGGGAAGAGAGCCATCTGCAAGCCAGTGAGAGGAGCCTCAGAAGAGCCCTGCTGATACCTTGATCTTGGACTTGTCAACTCCAGAATACTAAGAAATAGTTGCTACCTATGCCACTCAGTCTGTGATTCTTGGGAAGGACAATCCTAGCAAACCAATCCAGGTACTTGGCCGTTGCTGAGGACTGAGTTCTGGCCCTGTAAATGATCATTTTAGGAAGCCACCACTTGAGAACGGTTAAGCCACCACTTGGCATGACTGTATACCACATCAGAGTGCCTGGGATCAAGTCTCTCCTCCTCCTCTGATCCAGGTTCCTGCTCAGGTGCCTGTGAGGCAGCAGATGATGGCCCAAGTACCTGGATTGCTGCCACCCACTCGGGAGACCTGGATGAAGTCTCTGGCTCTTAGCATTGGCTTTGCCGAGCTCCAGCTACTATGGGCATTAGGGGAATGAACCAGAGGATAGATCTCCTCTCTCTCTCTTTGTCTGACTCCCTCCTAACCCTCTTCACTGTGTCACTGTGCCTTTCAAATAAATAACACTAAAAAACTAACAACAACAACAAAAAGACTATGTGGGTAGCAGAAAGGGTGTTAGAACAAGAACGAGAAGCCCTTATGTCCACTTCTGGTTCCAAGCTGACCTCACAGTCGATTCGTTTCTTCTTCTCTAGGGCTGTTTCCTCCTTTAAACACAGACATTTAGATCACACATGCTCCAAGTTAGGATGACCTAGAACTAAGCGATTCTATGCAGTGCACATGCTGCTGCCTTTTCAGATATGATAGAGATAGATAGTGTGGGGATGTGTCTGTTTTCCCCTGCTATCAATAGCCATCACAGGGGCTCCTAACACTTCCCCACCTGCATCCATTCACTGACATCACCCAAGCTCACACCCAGGACAGGGTCCTCTATCAGCATGAAAGGGAAATGCAGCCCAACACAGCTCTGCTGGGTCACCCAGCGCCTGCCAAAGCTCACTTTATAAGCAGCCAGCTGAAGCACGGTGAAGAAGAGCGAGCAAGGGGAGGAACTTACGACTTTAGTGTATTCCAACCCAGAAACAGCTGCGTTCAGTAGGTAGAAGTGGCCACTCTACAACAAGAAGTTCCTTCATGCATTTGTTTCTTCAATAATATTAGCACCAATGACTGCACCAACCTTCAACAGCAGCACATGACAATTAAAAACAAAAGCAGGCATTCTTGGTCGAGTCTCTGTAGAGATCCCTACCAGCCTGTTCCACCACCATTGGCCTGGAGACTGTCTCTCCACATAGGTAGATGCAGACCTAGCCACAAACACGACCCCAACTCCACACACACTGTGGCTTTTGGATTTTGCTTTGTGGTCTGTTTGGTTTATTCTGGTTTCTGGCCCTTATGCCCCAGCAGCACCCTCCCTAGAGGGTGTGCTGACCAAAAATCCCTGTTTCTTAAAAGCAGCCTTTAGTGGGTTTCCATCCTGGAAATAAAAAGAGGACTAATCAGTAAAACCGTTATTTCAAAAACAAACAGAAATGCTATAAGATTTTCTTAAAAGTCGCCATTAAAAAAATGTTTATCAATGTGGCCCATTTAGAGTATGTATAATGGTCTCATGGACTGATCCTCTGTAAAAAAAAAAAAAAAAGAAAAAAAAAAAAAGAAATTATCAGTTCCCAACTTGACTCTCACTGGGATTAAACATGACAATAGGTCTGCTCTGATTTCATCATCATTTAAAAAAATCATCTATTATTTTTCACTTTATGTTTCTGTGTGGGAGCAAACTGTTGAAATCCATACTTAATGTATACTAAGCTGATCTTCTGTATATTAAGATAATCGAAAATGAATCATGATGTGAATGGAAGGGGAGAGGGAGTGGGAAAGGGGAGGGTTGTGGGTGGGAGGGACGGTATGGGGGGGAAGCCATTGTAATCCATAAGTCGTACTTTGGAAAATTATATGCATTAAATAAAAGTTTAAAAAAAAATTCAAAAAAAAATTTAAAAAAAAAAAAAAAAGAGCAATTTTTTAAAAAAATTTAACATATATATGTGTATATCTATGTATATGTATATATGTATATATACATATATGTGTGTATGTATATGTATGTATGTATGTGTATGTATATATACGTATATATGAATACATACATATATACACACACACATATATACACATATATATATGTTATATAACCTGAGCCAGGACTACTTTCTAGTTATGGCATTTCCTCGGGTGTCTCCCATTAATTCACCCCAAAGCAGTTGAGTACCTCTGCATTTCTGTGATTGTCTTCCTAGGGGTCAGAGGCAAGCAGGAGAAACTCCAGACCTGCCCTCCAGGAGTGCGACCCCCCTGGGAGAAGGACACAGGCTGTCCTGCTGTGATTGCTCAAGCTGTGAGAGCCGTGGACAGAACCATCCTCATTGCTTCACAGTGTATCTCTCACACCCACCAAGAAATCCAAGGGGCCTAAGCGGCTGGATGACAGTGCCATCTCAATGCAAGAGGGAGCTTCACACAGTTCACGCAAAGTCACATTAAATGACAAGTTTACTTTGAGGCAAAAATCATTTGTAGTCCACGCAGTTATTTCATAACCCACATTCTCCATGAGCTTTCTGAAGATCGCCCATGTGGACTGACACATGCTGAGGCACTTCATGGGCTGTTCAACACAGGATCAGTTGCACAAAAGCTATAGGAGGGACCAGTGCTGTGGCATAGCAGGTCAAGCCACCACCTGTGGTGCTGGCATCCCATGTGGGCGCCGGTCCAAGTCCCAGCTGCTCCACTTCTGATTCGGCTCTCTGCTATGGCCTGGGAAAGCAGTGGAAGATGGCCCAAGTGCTTGGGCCCCTGCTCCCACGTGGGAAACCCAGAGGAAGCTCCTAGCTCCTGGCTCCTGGCTTCGGATCAGTGCAGCTCTGGCCATTGTGGTTAATTGGGGAGTGAGCCAGTGGATGGAAGACCTCTCTCTGCCTCTCCTTCTCTCTCTGTATAACTCTGACTTTCAAATAAATAAATCTTTTTTTAAAAAAAGCTGTAGGAGCAATCCACTTCCATGCAACGAATGACAAAGTAAAGCATATTAGGGAGCCTCCTCCTGCAAAGACCACACTGACCACAGCATCATCCACCCAAGTGTGATGCTGCACCCAAGAAAACCAGCAACATCTTTACTTTCCAAACTCTGGCAGCAAAGTGACGCATTATTAACAATGAGGTCCTTGGGTAGTAAACAAGCATTTTGAAAATTTTTGCATGGAATCATAAACACAAGACTATGAAGGAAAAGAGATAATGACACTTGTCAGAAGATATTAAGAAGATGTGGCAATAAACGGAATCTGTCCATAGAACGAGTCTAAATACCAAGTGGTCAGATTGATGCTTAGAATGGCTGCTATTAATAGAAATAATCTTCAAGAGGTTTCATTATGTAAATGGATCATATGTCTGCCAGAAATGCACCGGGTAATAATTTGCATTTTTGCTGTAGCAGAAATTCCAAGGATGCCTGCTGTTGGCTCACGAGGCCCCTTCATGGGTATACCACAGCTTTTACAATCACAACAAAAAGGCCCACCCACGCTCTCAGCTGGCACGAATAATAACCAACTAGGCACTAGTAAGTGCGGTCCACCACACAGCCACGTTTTATTGTCGAGAGAACAGAAGCTTAGATCATCTTGTCCAAGGGCTCAAGGGTAACAAAAGAGGAAGGCTGGATTTGAACTCACAGCTCTCTAAGCCCACAGTCTTCACCTTCCTACTGTGGCATAAACACGGAGGCTCAAACTCTGCAGTATCCTGAGTATAACACTTCAGGGCATAGACAGTGATCCTAAAAGGAGAAATGGGGGGCTGGCGCTGTGGCGTAGTAGGTAAACCCACTGCCTGCAGTGCCGGCATCCCATATGGGCACTGGTTCAAGTCCCGGCTGCTCCACTTCCAATCCAGCTGTCTGCTATGGCCTGGGAAAGCAGTAGAAGATGGACCCTGCACCCATGTGGGAGACTCAGAAGAAGCTCCTGGCTTTGGTTCGGCAGCTCCAGCCATTGCAGCCAACTGGGGAGTGATCCAGCAGATGGAAGACCTCTCTCTCTGCCTCTCTTTCTCTCTCTGTGTAACTCTGATTTTTTAAATAAACAAATAAATCTTTAAAAAAGGAGAAATGGGCCTAGAAAAATGGACACTTTCGGTTTCCCCTCGTCACAGACCTCAGTCTCTGCCCCCACTCGACATCCATATTTGCCCTATGAGCTCCTTGGATATTGGTGCCACACTCTGCTCAGTTCTTTAAAAAAAAAAAAAGATATATTTATTTGAAAGTCAGAGTTACATAGAGACAGAAGGAGAGAGAGAGAAAGAGAGAGAGAGAAAGAGAGATCTTCCATCCACTGGTTCACTCCCCAATTGGCCACAACGGCCAGAGCTTGCTGATCCGAAGCCAGGAGCCACGTGGGTGCAGGGGCCCAAGGACTTGGGCCATCTTCTACTGCTTTCCCAGGCCATAGCAGACAGCTGGATTGGAAGTGGAGCAGCCGGGACTTGAACCAGTGCCCATATGGGATGCCAGCACTGCAGGTGGTGGCTTTACCCACTACACCACAGCACTGGGCCCTCTGCTCAGTTCTGGACTCTCTCTTAGGCACACACCTCCTGAAGGCCTGCTCACTAGCAGTTCTGTTTCAGGTGTTCCCACCTAGTTTCCCCCACACATCCATGGCAAAATGTGTCAACTTGCCGTGAAATAACCAAAAATCAAACGCTAGAAGGAAAGATGAAGGAATGCTTTAAAAAAGCACTCACTCATGCTTGAAAATAAAGTAGGAGTTTCAAGTTCGACTGAGCTGGTTTAGAATCCAGGCCTTGGGGCGGGAGCTCTTAATTTCATCACTCACCTGTGTCTCACATTCAGAGGGTGTACAGGAGGTTTAAACGAGAGCTTGTATGTAGTGCTCCTGATGAGTGCCTTAGCTTCTTCTCTCTTTGGTCAGCAAGGAAGGGGTTATGTGGACAGAACAAGCTCTTTTTATTTTTTTAAGATTTATTTATTTATTTATTTATTTGAAAGGCAGAGTGAAAGAGAGAGAAAAATCTTCCATCTGCTGTTCCACACCTCAAGTGGCCACAACAGCCAAGACTGAGCCAGGGCAAAGCCAGGAGCCAGGAGCTTCTTCCAGGTCTCCCACGTGAGTGCAGGGGCTCAAGCACTTGAGCCATCTTTTGCTGCTTTCTCAGGCACATTAGCAGGAGCTGGATCAGAAGTGGAGCAGCTGGGACACAAACAGCACCTGTATGGGATGTCAGCACTGCAGACCCTGGCTTTAACCCACTGTGCTACAGCGCCAGCCCCCAGAATGAGCTCTTTTCCCTGCTCCCTGTTCATGTCACCCTCAGCCCCAGCACTACCACCAACCTAACCGCGACCTTACAAAGTGCGCTTATGAGCTGATTACACAGCCGTTAGAATGACACGTGACAATGGTTCCAATGAACCAGATACATGTGAACTCTAGGGAACACTAGTATTTCCACGAGACTGATAGGTGGAAAGGACAGTCATTGCTCTCCAAAGTTCTGATTTGAAAAATTCGTGCAAGCAAGACTCTCACCAATGCTGCAGAACCACATAAGCTTCCAGGAGTCCCCTGGGATGGGAAGGTGGAAGAGGGGGCTATGAGGGGCACAGTCAGGTGTCCCCCAACCCCGTGCTGATCTTACAGTGCTGCAAAAGCCAGGAGGGGTTTTATGATAAAATCCAAGAACCAAGGTTACAAGTCAGCACTGGAGTTTCCCAAACGCCAACCCGCAGAGAGCACAAGATGGGAAACTGTTCGACAATTTGAAGTTTCAAGGAAAAGCTCGTTTAAACACGAGCAAGAGAAGCAAAAATTCTTTGAGTACTCGGTTTTAGAATCGTGATTGATATAGTCATTTTGTTATGAAAAGAGGCACAGATCACCTGCTAACGTGGTTACTCGATGAGATTGTCATGTTTGATAAATTCAGAGACTTCAGGGACTGCCTTATTTCCAAACGAGGATTACACACAAAGCTTCTCGTTCACTCCTTCCTTAACAAAGCAGCCAGTGCCAGTCCTGGGGAAACCCCTCCCAGAGTTCTTGTTTGCCTTTTCCAGTTGTGGAGAGGATAACCCGAAAAGTAAACATGATCATAGTACCCATAAGACCTCATTTTAATGTTTTCCCCAAGTGTCCCCGGATCTAGGTGCCCCCAGGTTGCACCAAGTTTAATTCTTGCCCAAGTTTAATCCTCTCCACCGACGTTTTCCACGTGGTGAAAGGGGATTGCCATAGCGCATGCGCCTTCACCAGCCGAGGCCAGAGGCCTCCCCTCCCCAGGCACCTGCCTAGTGGGAGTGTGTCTTCTGGCCGCCGGGGAAAGGCAGACCTCCCAAGCTGTCCGGGGAGTGGAGCAAAAATGTCCTGAGCAGCTTTGAGTTGACTCTAGACCCAAGACTCAGAGCTAATTAACAGGAACTGGAGTGGAGATGGTGACAGCTCAAAGCCAGGGTGTGAAGCTCCTGTCACTTGGTACAGGCAACCCAAGGAGACATCTCCTCAGGGCAGGACATTTATGCTTGCACCTTATTTGCTTTGCAGACTAACACATTTCTGTTAGAAATCTGTTTTTACACTCCGGAGAGGTTCTTGAAGGTGTTGACCTGCTACTAATTACAGCAATGCCTGCACTACGTGCCGGCGAAATAAGACTCTTCACTTGTGGGGTTCTAATTACCAGGGAGCTGCAAGATGGTGGGGAGTCCTTCTCCCCCAGTGAACAAACCTATTAGTTGCCTGAGTTCTTTATCTTTAATGCTCACAAGCAATTACACACCCTTTTGTCCTCTTCACACAGTCATAACTGTTCTTAGAAAACAGCCTAAACCATTTATGTCGGCATCCACGCCATCCACAGATTTAGCACTTATTTAGCCCCAGCATGGACTCCGTTCTTTCTTTTCTTTTTTTTTAATATTTTATTTAATTTTTTGAGAGGTAGAGTTACAGACAGAGCGAGAGAAAGGCAGAGAAAAAGGTGTCTTCCATCCGCTGGTTCACTCCCCAAATGGCTACAGCAGCCAGAGCTGAGCAGATCCTAACCCAGGAGCCAGGAGGTTCTGCTGGGTCTCCTGTGCAGGTGCAGGTGCCCACGCGCTTGGTCCATCTTCCACTGGAGAGCTGGATCAGAAGAGGAGCAGCCAGGACATGAACCGGCACCCACATGGGATCCAGTGCCATATACAAAGGCTTAGCCTACTACACTACAATGCAGGACCCAACGTGGATTTTTTTATAGTGAAAAAGTCAGCCCAGCATGTGCTTCCTGGGTCACCTTGGATGAGTTACTTCTTCTTGGGCAGCAATCTCCTCATCTCTACAAAGGCTATGATAATCCCTATCTCATAGGAAGGCACACCAAAAAAGTTTGTGGAAAATGGAACTAAAAGAGAAATTTATTTTAGAAAAAAAAAAAAAGAAAAAAATAAATGAAATCCATGCATTTGTGGGGACTTTGAAAAGTCCATACAAAATATGTATTATGAAAAAATGATGCATGAGTCTCAAAAATTTTTTTCTGCACCACGATAAGCTTAATTTTTAATTCTTTTTCACAGTTCTTTGAAGCATCCTCATAGGGTTGTGGTGAGAATTAAACATTTATTTTACACGTGTGTCCTTGCATGTGTAGGTATGTGTGAGGTGCATAGGCAAAGTGCTCAAAACAGCACTCAGGTACACAGTAAGCACTCAAAGTTTAAAGGTGCTTCCTTTACCATTAATATTAATATTCTTCTTCTGTCACTGTGTTCACATCTGCATTTGTTGCCACCACTGAGAGGGGAAACCATTCTCATCCATGGCCCAGAAACTGAAGAAGGGAGAAGATGCAAGAGAGTGGACGAGACAATTGGGTATAATGAGGCAGGGGCACAGGTACTCCAACTAAACCTACACCGCCGGTTCCAGAAGCGCATTCTCAGGTGTCGACATCAGAAAGAAATAAAGGCACCTGTATCCCGCTCTTTGGGCAGGATCCGACTCTTCAGGCATCTGCAGAGAAATACTTTCAGCAGAGCTGCAGAACGAGAAGGAAAATGTGGCCCGGGAGCCTACGGCAACACCGTGAACGTGTGAGCAGAGGAAGCAGGAGCAGGTGGGGCTGGGGAGGCAGGACAGCCGGCATCACTGAGCACAGAGTCAAGGCTAAGTCCATTGGGCTGGGGCAGGGGACAGGCACAGTCCACACAGGGGAAGTACAGCTCCTTTGCAAGGTGTTGCCCAAGTGCAAGTTCCTTATCCTGGAGCTCAACCCTAAGCCCTCCCAGGAAGAGTCATCTGTCCCTGGAGAGAGCCTGACTCCACACTGGGGCGTGTCCACCTGTGTCCATGCCCAGCCCCCACATGTCCCACCTCCCAGACACACAAAAGGCCACACCTGAAGGGGTCCATGGGATGATCGGAGCCACTGCCCTCTGCCTTATAAAGTAGGGAACTCAGACACCAGGCAGAATGGCAGCTTTCCCAAGGTCACAAAATCAGTGGCACAGCAGAAAATGAAACCCAGATTGTGTGACCACCCTTCCTCCCAAAGCCATCTCATATCCAGCTCTGCACCACCCGGCCTGCTCACTTGTCTCGCTCCCAGCCTCTCATTGTGGCTGCTAAATTATCGAGAAGACGAGTCCATTGTCACCCAAGCCACTGGGACAGGCCTTCTGGGTCTGGGTGGGACAGAACACATTTGGCTGCTGTCCGTTTGACAGTCACCCCTGTGGGTCATCACACATGGGGGCCTTCTAAGTCTCCACCACCTGTCATTCACCCTTCATAGTCTATGACGTCACAGTTCCCTGAGATGGTTGATTGATGTGAATTTTCAAGTTAACAAATGGTATCAGGAATTAAGCAAAAGATTATAGGTAAATAAAGTTATATTGTGTTAGGGTCTTACAGCAGTGCTGTTGTAGCAGGAGACATCAAAGCTTGAATACCGGGGTTATTTAAAAAAAAAAACAACCTCGGCTCTGCCCAGTGGAGTAGCAGGTGAAGCTGCTCCCTGTGATGCCGGCATCCCATATGGGCTCTGGTTTGAGTCCCGGCTGCTCCACTTCTGATCCAACTCCCTGCTAAAGTACCTAAGAAAACAGTGGAAGATGGCCCAGCTTCTTGGGCCCTTGCCACCCTTGGGGGAGACCCGGATGAAGCTCCTGGCTCCTGGCTTCGGACAGGCCCAGCTCCAACTTCTTGTATCCATTTGGGGAGTGAACAAGGTAATGGAAGATCTTTCTCTCTGTTTCTGTCTATCTCTCTGTAAACTCTGCCTTTCAAATAAATTAATTAATTTTTAAAAAAACCCCTAAACCAAATTATCTTTACACCCAACAGACTGTGATCAATAAAGAAGCTCTTTGAAACAGAAAGAAAAAAAAAAAAGCAATTCAGCACACTGGAAATCAACATCTGTTTCTCAAATCAGAGTCACCTGTAGCACGTAGGCGTTTAGCAGGGAATATAACCTTAAAATAACATGTGGAGCTAGGGAAAATGCCTCACAAAATAGCCACCAGATTGGGGGAGCATGGGATAAGAAGCTGTGCAGCTCAGTTGGACTAATTCCCTAAAACATCTATACACTCTATATGCAGGTAAATGGCAAGTCGGGGCGGTGGGGGTGGGGTGGGGTCCCAGGAATATATGAATTGTGTCTGTGAGTCATCGACTTGGGAAATTTATGACATAATCCCTATCAATTACACATTATTATCATTTGCTAAATGTCCAAGATATTAATTTCTTGGAAACAACTGGTGGAGTAGTAGGGTCAGCACAGACCTTTGATTTGCCTATTTCATGTACTGCCAGATTTTCTGGAGTCTCCTTAATTAACATATGCATCAGCATAGCTAATACATATTCATTAGCAGCATGGCCCAAAGCTTACAGAGTTAGGAAAGAGGTAGAAGAGTGAATATGTGGGTCTATATTAAAAAAGAAAAAAGGTTTGCAAAATTATTAACATAAAAAAAATTATTAACATAAAAAAAAAAACTCATAAATAAATGAGTTTTAGGAAGGACCTGTGCCAGAGAGAAGCTTCATTAGCCTCTAGCTCAATCTTCCCGGCTCATCACACATGTGTGGTATGCATCCCCAAGGTGCGGCCACCCATAAATGTAGTTAGTTTCATAAACACTTGACTACACATTGTTGCTGAGTTCAAAGGGCTCAACAGAAATGTTTACACGCTATGTTTTGGACAATCATTTCCTGGAGCCCGGGATGCGGCTTTATTCCCTTGTCGGGGAAAACCTGCATGCTGCTGTCACTTGGTATGCAACAGTGCCTGGATGCCTGGGATATGGAATTCCATCTGCAAATTCCTCAGGCAGTGAGCCAGGCTAGCACATGGCTAGCACATAGCCGTGGCTGGAGTGAAATGCAGAAGCAGAGCCGAGCAGTCCCGCACAGCGGCCCTGAAGTGTGGCAAAACCGAGGGAAACCCTTTGCCACACACTGCATTCTTCACCCCATCCCGTGCCACAGATCCAGTACATCTTCACTGTGACTACAGACAAGAGCAGGGAGAAAGCCCTTGACTCGCAGTTAATCCATAATATCCTTTCAGCAGAAAGATTCGAGACCCACAGGTCCCTGGGATCGGAGGCCAATCCCTACCTACGTACTGCAGAAACTCATGACTATCCCACTAGCTTTCAGGAAGCAGATTAGACCCTTCTAGGCTTTCTTTCTTGGGCCTTTTTGGAGCCCCAGGGTGCCAGCGAAGTGCAGCTCAAGCCAGCAACAGCAACGGCTGGAATAGAAATCTGAAAATACTGCATTCACTCTCACGCGCCAACTCACTACCTTTAATTGTGGCTCATTAAAGATGTAAATAGAAGAAGAATTATGTTCACCTCTACTACAATTCCGTTGCTGCGGGAGAATCGCAATGCTTCTGCCTTGAGTAATGTCGCCGCAAGCGGCAGGCTGATTCGCCGGCTTCCCAGCAGTAGGCATCTCATGTCACTGCCTGCCGTTGGACAGAGACAGGTAGACAGAGTGACTAACGTTAAAACGAACAGAAAGCAGAAGAAAGGATGCGTCAGTCGGAAGATGCTATCTAAAAAAAATCCTGAACGCTTTGTAGCAGGCAGAACAGAAATACAGGCCTGAGTGCAGAAATTGTAAAGAGAATTCAGGCCAAACAGGGGCTGGTGTCTAAGCAAGGCAAGTCAGCTTCAAATAGGAATGGGACACGATGCCTAAGAAGGAGTTTGACCTTTTATCTGACAAATGTCATCGTCTTCAATGATTAAAAAGAAAAAAAAAGGCAATCTCTTTTTTTTTAACCCATCTTCTGATGAACTCTGCTTCTTAGTGCAGGCATCCCACAGGGACCCCGGTTCAAGACCCGGCTGCTCCACTTCGGATCCAGCTCTCTGCTATGGCCTAGGAAAGCCGTGGAAGATGGCCCAGGTCCTTGGGCCCCTGCACTCACGTGAGAGATCCAGAAGAAGCTCCTAGCTCCTGGCTTCAGATCAGCCCAGCTCCAGCCAATGCAGCCACTTGGGGAGTGAACCAACAGATGGAGGATCTCTGTCTCTCTCTCTGCCTCTGCCTCTCTGTAACTCTCTGCCTTTCAAATAAATAAATAAATCTTAAAAAAAAAAAAGAACTCCATTTCTTAAATTAGAATGTGAATTATATCTACTGATCACTGATACAATAAATCATGGATAAAAAGTCCTTATAGAAGAAAAGCATATCTGAAACACTATATTAAAATTAAAACAAGAACCAGATACAAATGGACAAATATTATATGATGCTAACATATCTCTAAAACAGGCAAATTCATAGCAACAGAGTAGAGGTTACCAGCAGGGCCAGGAGAGCTGGTGCTTAACAGACTTAGTTTATGACACAAGTGACAGTTGTACATTGAGAATACATATAAAGTCACCAAATATACACACATGTACACATAGACACACACATACACACACAAACATATGCACACACACAAACACATACGCACACCTTTTTTTTTTTTTTTTACAGGCAGAGTTAGTGAGAGAGAGAGAGAGAGAGAGAGAGAGAAAGGTCTTCCTTCTGCTGGTTTACCCCCCCAAATGGCCACTGTGGCCGGTGCGCTGCCCCGATCCAAAGCCAGGAGCCAGGTGCTTCTTCCTGGTCTCCCATGCAGGTGCAGGGCCCAAGCACTTGGGCCATCCTCCACTGCCTTCCCGGGCCACAGCAGAGAGCTGGACTGGAAGAGGAGCAACCAGGACAGAACCAGCGCCCCAACTGGGACTAGAACCTGGAGTGCCAGTGCCACAGGCAGAGGACTAGCCTCGTGAGCCGTGGCTCCAGCCACATATGCACACTTCTACACACAGGGGTATTTCCAAAAGTCTATGAAAATGTTGAATTAAAAAGAAATTTATCTTGATGAATAAAATGATATCCATGCATCTGAAGGCTTTCCAGATTTCATGGAGATGCATATTATGAAAAAGCTATTCATGGATTTTATAATTTTGCACCAAATTAAATATTTTTAAAAAAATTTTGGAAGTACCCTCATACATGTACTTACATGCACACTCATACACTTAATACAATGAAAAATAAATATAGGTTAAAAAGCAAAGTAAGGATACTTTTCAAAGTGGGGTGTCTGAGAGCAGGACCCCCGAGACCCCGTGTTACTGGCTCACTGAGTCTCCCAGGACAAAAGGGCAGTGCCAGGCACGTGACAGATGCGACCACCGTGGCTGCTCACCAGGGGAGCAGAAGTCACCAGGTCCGTTCTCGGGAAGCAGGCCCAGCTGCAGGAGAGCTCAGCCTGGGAAACTCAACCCCAGCCTATTTACCCCACACCTGAGTGAAACGCAGTAGGCAGAGCTGATATTTTAGAATCCAATGATGGATGCATTTCAGGGAGCAGATAACCACTCCAAAATACGTCAAGTTAATAAATCCAGGGTTTGGGTTATATTTACGCAATTTGAGCTTACAGGTTCACCAGCTATGACCTTTGAGAGCTGGAACTGAACCTTTCCTTTCATTCAATGTCATTGCCAATTCCAGGCAGCCTCTGGAAGCAAGCACGACTCTGTCTGTTGCTGTGTCTTTCAGCCTGATACATGTAGGGTGAGTCAGGGGGAGGAAGCACAGTGCTTGCCTTCAGGATCCAGGGCTCCTGCAATGCATTCCCTCCCAAACAGTATTTACTGTGAAGGGCAAGTTCACTTTGCAGATTCACCCACACAGGACCTTGGGCTTCTCACACCAGTGGTGTGTTTGATGGGCTCCTAAGAATCGCCACCTGCCAGCAGGATCATTTAGAAGGATGCAGATCCTGAGGACAATGAAAATGCCTTTCCCATTAACCTCTACAAACTAGATTAGGCCTTTGTGGGACTTCAGTTTCCTTGAAAGCAACAGGGTGTTTGCTTAGCAAAGCAAACTTACACCAGTGGAGCAAACAACCCTAGGGGAGATTGGGAAACACCAGTGGCTTAATAGAGGTAGAGATGGGGCGGGCACAATGGCACAGCAGGTTAAGACTCTGTCTGTGACACTGGCATCCCATATGGGTGCTAGTTTGAGACCCAGCTGTTCCACTTTTGTCCCAGCTCCATCGTAATGCACCTGGGAAAGCAGTGGAAGATAGCCCAAGTACTTGGGCTCCTGCATCCACATGGGAGACCTGGAAGAAGCTTCAGAAACCTTAGATTCCCTGGCCCAGGCCCAGCTGGGGAGTGAACCAGGAGATGGAATCTCAATCTCTCTCTCTCTCTCTCTCTCTCTCTCTCTCTCTCTCTCTCTCTCCCCTCTCTGTAACTCTGCCTTTCAAATAAAATAAAAAATAAATGCTAAAAAAATAGAAACTCACTCGGAGTCTGGAATCCAGGGTTTGAATCCTAGCTTTAGCCCTCAATAGCCTGAAGCGTTATAATAACACGTAATTTAAAGATAAAAGCTGTACTTTGCATCTTCAAGATTTCTTGGGACAATCACATGAGACAAAACACGTACAAGCAATAAAAGAGTCAATAAAATGGTCTGTTTCTTCTTTAAAAGGAAAGATGTACACAAAGCGTTCCCAAAGTTTTGCTGGAGGAGTTTTTAAACAGACCCCGTCGGTATTTGTGAGGGCTCCACCACAGGGGCCGCTCCATGCTGCCTGCCCTCTTTGGGAACTGGTAGTACAGGATGGATCCCCAGTGCTAGCGAACTCACAGTGGAACTGAACAGACCAGTAAATCACTGCTGTGTCCGACCACGCAAGACCCTCTCCCATTTCAAAACCTTCATCTCCATCCAAGAGAAAACAAAACCCAGCCCTTAGTATGAAATTAATTCACAACAGTCTCAACTACTGAATGGGAGTAGTCATGCTGCGGGGAGTTGTGTTTGGCGCTAACGTACTAACATTCGTCAACAGCAACCTCAGGATCTGGTGAACAGCAGTCACTCAATTGACAGTTCACATTAAGTGTGAACCTCAAGACAGTCGGCCCTCAGGGTCTGTTGAATCTGTGATTCAGCCAATCATGGATTGAAAACACTCAGAAAACCTGCGTCTGTACTGAACATGTATAGTCTTTTCTGTGTGTGTCTAGGAGCCACCGATCCCTAAACAATACAACATAACAACTTTTACATAGCATTTACATGTATTTGGTATCCTAAGTAATTTAGAGCATACGGGAGGGCCTGTGCGGGGTATATGTTAGGATTATGACACTTTCCACATTTTTTTAATTCCGAGAGTGAGATCTTTCATCCACTGGCTTAATCCCCAAAAGCCAAGGCCAGGGGCCAAGTTGAAACTGGGACCCCAGAACTCAGTCAGGGTCTCCTGTGAAGGTGTCAGGGACCCAAGTATTTGAACCATCACCACTGCCTCCCAGGTTGTGGGTTGGTGGGAAGCTACAATTGGATGCAGAGCTGAGACTCAAACCAGGCACTTTGAGATGGGAATG
Source organism: Oryctolagus cuniculus (assembly GCF_051225735.1). Taxonomy (NCBI): domain Eukaryota; kingdom Metazoa; phylum Chordata; class Mammalia; order Lagomorpha; family Leporidae; genus Oryctolagus; species Oryctolagus cuniculus. Next base: position 144,066,984 of record NC_142871.1, read on the forward strand.
CAGATATCTCAAGCAGCATCATTAACTTCTGTGCCAAACACCTGCCCCAAACAATGACCTTTGCTAGAAGGAATTTCAGTATCTGCAGACTTTGGTATCTGAGAGGAAGCCTAGAGCAAACCCTTGAATACGGAGGGATGACAGTGTTATTAAGTCAGCGTATCCTTCCCCCAGTCACCCATTATTGCTACACCAGTCCCAAAGTAGCCCACAGCTTTCCCCCAATGACCCCTGCCCACTCCTCTCACCACACCTGCATGCCCGTGGGCTCCTGGTTGGAATGCCTTGTTCCCATCTCTGCCAGGTGGCAACCTCACCACACATCCAGGTCTGCCCTGAACGCTTCCTCCATATCCTCACCACTCCCTCCCCGACCAAGTACAAGGTCTTCAAAAAGCTCCAGGGGAATGCATATTACACACACAGACACACAGATACACACATCTATGCATTGATTTCAAAACATTGTGCACCAAAGTAAACGTATCTTTTAATTGTATTTTCCACAAACTGGGGGGCCCTTGGATCCCACTCTCTCATCTGCTGGTGGCACTGCTCCATCTGCCTTAGTTGGGCTCACCTACCTGTTTCAGCTCTCCTGAGTGAGTAGAAGTTCATCATGGGGTTGACGGAAGACATCAGGAGTGAAGGGAATGCTGGACGATTCTTATTCCAACTGAGGAACTAACTGAATACCATGAGCAGTTACTATTTTTTGAAAGCCTTAGGAACGCTAAGTCATTTAGTTCTTACAACTCTGAGAGATGCTGTCTTATTATTCCTATTTTGTGGATGGGTAAACCGGGACTCAAAGTGCTTAAGTAACTTCCTCAACTTTACACAGCTTATTAAGTGGAAAATCTGTAAACCCAGGAAGTTCACCTCAGTCATCTGTGCACTTCAACACGACATGATATTGTTATCTACTAGCCTGTTGGACATTTCTTATGTATAACTAAAAAAAAAAAATCTATGAAGCGGGGCCAGTGCTGTGGCACAGCAGGTTAAGCTGCCACTTACAATACCAGCATCCCATTTCAGAGCAGTGGTCTGAGTCCCGGCTGATTCTGATTCAGCTCCCTGCTAATGTGCATGGAAAAGCAATGGAAGATGGCTCAAGTATTTGGTCTCCTGCCACCTTCGTGGGAGACACAGATGGAGGTCCTGGCTCCTGGCTTTGGCCTGGCCCAGCCCCAGCCATTGTAGTCATTTGGGAAACAAACAAGTAGATGGAACATCTCTCTCCCTCTCTCTCTCTTTCTCTCTCTCTCTGTCATTCTCCCTTTCAAAGAAATCAAATAAATCTTTAAAAAAAAATCTATGTAGATTGTAACAGATTTTCTAAGGGCTAGATTTTCAAACTTTTGAGTTTTGGGGATTGAATATATAGCATGGTGAGTAGACTTAACGATAGTCTCTTGCATGCTTGCAACTTGCTAAGAGAATAGATCTTAAGTATTTTCACCACATCCACACACTTGGTAAGGTGAAGAATGTGTCGACTAGCTTGCATCTCACAGTATTTGTTGCTATGGTTCAAGTATCATTTGGTGAATGAATGAATGACCATGTGGGACTTAAGTCCCCAAGGTCTGCTAAGGTATTAAGAGAGTGGGGACTTGGATAAAGTACAGTGTTTTAAGGCAGGGCCTTTGGGACGTGATCAGATTGGACAGGTCATTTAGATAGGGCCCCCATGAGCCAATCCTGTCAACTTTGTAAAGAGAAGGAAAGAGATGTGGAGAGAGAGAAGCCATCCAGATACGGACATGTACACTCTTGTCTTGCCATGGGATGCTGTGCACCACAGCTGACCTCTGCCAGCAAGAATGCCCTCCCAGAGGCCAAACCACCAGGACCCAGCCAATCTTGGAACCTCCAGAACCACGGGCCAAAATAAACCTATTTTCTTTATTAAGTGGCCTGCCTTGGGTATTTTATGATAGTCACAAAATCATATTATACACACACACAGAAACACAGACACACACACTTAAAAGCATCATGTATAATTTAAATACACATAATTTTATTTACAATTCTGTTCACTTCAATAAAGATAAATAAAACTTTGGGATCCATCAGGGAACTCTACTCTGAACATACAGCCTTAAGATTTTCAAGAATAGTCTGCTTCTTCTTCATATCCTTCCTAACTGAAGCTATTACTGCCGAGACAGTTCTACTCCTGTGAGCTAACACTAGACAGCCGTGGACAGGCTGTAGCCACAACACCACCACATATGTATACGCAGTCTGCAGAGGGCAATTCAACATAAGCACCTGCTATTTTGGGAAACAACTGAAGGTGTAATGAAAACTGCAGTCATCTGTTGCTTTCCTGGGTTTTCATCACTAGGTATTTAGGATGCAGCCGAGGACTGGCTCTCACAAAACAGCAATACAACGACCAGCACCTCCCTGTCCATGAACAGCAGCAGTAGCCAGCTAAGCTTGCAGCCCCTTGGAGAGCGCAACAGAGAATCACTCAAGGCCACACACTGCAAGTGTGCATTCCCCTCGGTCAGGGTACGGCTCCTGACAGATCTCTGAAACAGCAGGAGGGCCAGGTTTTTACCTGAATGCAGCCACAGACACAAAACTAAGAACTGACTCTGTAAAATAAGACAGCAGTCGCCTCCCATGCAATGCTGAAAAGTGAGGTGGTAGCAAATGTTTGTAAGTCAGCAGCCCATCTGGAAATGCATGATTGTATAGGCAAGAAAACTGGAGGGTAGGTAAGAATCTCATGCAAAAAAAAAAGTGACAGGAAGGGACACTTGGTGCCAGGGTTTAGATGCAGCCTGATCCCTCCACATCCCAAATCAAGATGCCTGGGTTCAAGTTCCAGCTCCTGACAATGTGCACCCAAGTAGGGAACAGGTGATGGCTCAAATAGTTGCATTGCCTGCCACTCACAAGAGAGACCCAGACTTGAGTTCCTGGCTCCTGGCTTTGGCCTGCCCTGGCCTCAGCTGTTGGGGGCATTTAAATACATATAATTTTCAGAGGTGAACTAACAGATGGAAGCTGTCTCTCTGCCTTTGAAATAAGTATGTTTTTAAGATTATTTATTTGAGAGGTAGTTACAGACAGAGAGGGAGAGACAGAGAGAGAGGTCTTCCATCCACTGGTTCACTTCCCAATTGGCCGCAACGGCTGGAGCTATGCCGATCCGAAGCCAGGAGACAGGAGCTACTTCCGGGTCTCCCACATGGGTGCAGGGCCCAAGGACTTGGGCTATCTTCTACTGTTTTCCCAGGCCACTGCAGAGAGAAGTGGAACAGCCGGGTCTTGAACCAGCACCCATATTGGGTGCCAGCACTGCAGGCCAGGGCATTAACCCACTGTGCCACAGCGCCAGCCCCAATAAATATTCTTAAAAATGACAAATCTCAAACTAAAATCATCTCTTCCAACTTACTGACTGTAACCAAGCATGAAAACGGAAACAGTATATCTATATGCATAAACACATATATATTATTCAGTATAAAATATAGTATTAAACAGCTTTCTCCAATATCAAAAAAGATACATGCTCTGTCTTACACATAGATCTCCCTAAAGTTCATTCTTTTCAAAAAATATTTATCTTTTTATTTTGAAAGACTTACAGAGAGAGAGGGAGAAAGAAAGAAAGGGAGAGAGAGAAATTTTCCATCCACTGGTTCACTCCCTAGATGGCTGCAGTGGCCACAGCTGGACCAGGCCAAAGCCAGGAGGTCCGCCCAGGTCTCCCATGTGGGTGGCAGGGGCCCAAGCACTTGAGCCATCTTCTGCTGCTTTTGCCAGGCCATTAGCAGGGAGCTGGATGGGAAGTGGAGCAGCTGGGACAGGAACAGGCAGCTTAACCTGCTATGCCACAACACTGGCTGCCCTGAAACTCATTCTGAATTCTCCTGATTCATGAGCATAAATATTCCATTTCTTTAGTGGTATTTGGACATGTGATATTAAAAAATATCCTACTCACAGGGCTGCCTTTGTGACACAGAGGTCAGCCCATTGTTTGTGATGCCGGCATCCCCACTGAGAGTCTCGGCTGCTTCACTTCCAATCCAGCTCCCTACTAACGCTCCTGGGAAAGCAGTGGAAGAGGCCCGAGTACTTGAGGTCCTGTCACCCGCATGGGAGACTCTAATGGAGTCCCTGGCTCCTGGCTTCAGCCTGGCCAAGCCCTGGCCATTGTGTACATTTGGAGAGTGAGCCAACAGTTGGAAGATCTCTCTCTCTCTTTCTCTCTCTCTCTATCTCTTGCTCTCTCTGTTACTCTGCCTTTCAAATAAATAAATAAAAAATCTTTAGAAGCAAAGACAACAAAAATATCCTACTGTATTTGAAAAAGAACTTTTGAGGAACCAACTTAATTTTAGAGATGACTTTTCATTTTATTTAAGCCAAGACTATTTTTTTTTCTCTTTTGGTATTTTAGCCAAATAGAATTCTTAGAAATGGAAAAAAAATAGTAACCAGCATATTCCTAGAGGAGACTAGCCTTTCGGAAGTGAAAATGTTACATCAATCCTTTAATGTTATCCAGTCTTGGCTTTTTAAATTGCCTTAAGAAGAAAATAGCACATATTCACATAATGTTGCCAGCACCACATGTGTCATGTGTTCAATTTCTGATCTGGCGAATGTGATTATGCATGACCTAAGCACGGTTAAAAAAGCAATGTCTAGGGGCAGGAACCTGGCCCAGCAGTCAAGATGCCATTTGGGACGCCCACACCCCACAGCGCAGTGTCTAGGTTCAAGTCCAGGCTCCACTCTTGACTCCAGGTTCCCGCTAACGTCGACCTTGGGAGGCAGAAGTGATGACTTAGAGTAACTGGACCCCTGCCGCCAATCTGGAGTGGGTTCTGAGCTCCAGCTTCAGCCTTGCCCACTCCTGACTGTTGCAGGCACTGCGGAGTGAACCAGTGAACAGGAACTCATCTCGTGCCTGCCTCTCTCTCTTTCTCTGTGCCATAAGTAAGTAAACCTTGTACCATCACAAACGTGGCTACAGAGAAGCTAAAGCGATTCCGTCTGATGCTGGGTAAATCAGATTTACCCTGGTAGTTTAGTTTCAAGGATAGAAGGCTAAATCCATTTACTTCTGTAAAAACCACTTCACCAAAACAAATGCTTTTTGTAATTTATATCTGAATACTAACTACAACTGAAATTATCTGAAATATTTTTTCCAACCTTACCTGTCTGTTTCTAAATATAAGGAGTTCTTCCCTTTCTCCTTCCTCTCCATGTTTATTAAGCTATATTGTGTGCAGGCAAGGACTTACTGCTTGGAACACAGGATTTAAAATAGACCAGTCTCCATCCTCAGGAACCATCCCACAGGCACAGCTACATAAAGAACTGCGACACAATAGCGTAACACAGGAAGGGGGCACGTTTCAGTTAGGCTCCAGGCATGAGTAGGAGATGGCCAGGTAGAGAAATAGCATTTCATATGGAAGAGTCAACAGGAAGAAATGCACAGTCGTTGAGTTCCACAGTATGCTTAGAAAGGAAAGAAATGCTGTGTGGAGAAATGGAAGGGGTAGGAGCCCAGGAGAGATGAGATCCAAGTGCTAAGATGACAATGGACTCCTAGGGATCTAGAATGACACACCAGGAAGTTCACATTTTTATTATAGGGAAGGGAAAGCTAACAGAATTCTTTTAATTTTCCTTTTCATTTCACCATATTAATTCATTACTATGGTAAATATCAAAGGAGAACTATTTTTCAAGGTACAAGTCACCCTAATATTAAAAATATCTTCATTTTTGTTGTATTTACTGCTAGTGTTTGTTGATAGTCACACATGCTCATCATGATTTTGTAATCACTGTGTAGACACCATTTGGAGCTATGAATGTTATATTTAATATTAGATTATGCACATATTTCCATACTTCCATATTACACCAACAGGTTTCAAGTCTTGGAATAATTCAATCCGTTCCCTTCCTTTGGAAGATGATGATGCAAATAGCAGAATGGCTGGAATACAGAGGAAATGATCTACAGTAAGAATATTCTTTTGGAAGCAGCTGCAGTAATCCAGGCAAATGATGCTAAAGACCCAAAACCACACAGGGACCAAGGAACGGACAAGAGTAGCGAAATGTGCAATATTTCAGAGGCCAAACCAGAGGTCAAAGGTCGCAGTGCAGGAAGATGAGCAAGTGTCCAGCATTACCAGTGGAGGGCTGGCTAATCCATTTCTCTCACAAGGAGTCCACTGAGGGAGACAGTATGGTTTCAAGCTCGGGGTTAGACTCAAGTTGAAAGCATCTATATGATACCATGTTGGCGCCACCCGACAGGTAGGTGGAAGTGATTCAGCTTGATTCAGCCTGACCTCTGCAGACACAGAAATGTTAGCCCTGAGTACTGATCGAGGTTGCCCTCACCAAGGTGAAGGGTGCTCAGGGAGGGCAGCTCCGAGATGAGCTCTGGGCACGGCTTTCTGTGTCAGCTTCAACCATGCGCAAATGCAGCAGTTCCATTCTAATTTCTTTTGATACACAGCAAACACCTCCCTTCAAAGCTCTCAATTTGTCAGGAAGGAAGGGGACCTACCAAGCACATCAGCATCTGTTAAGAAGATGCCTGCTGTAAGAAAATTCACTGCATTTCCTGAACTGCTGTGGTTTGACTCACAGCTCTGTACCAAACCACACAGCTTCTCTGAAGGACTCGTGCCATTATTAGCTGGTGATACCATCAGCTAGAAAAACGAGTTCTACACATTTAATGTTTGGTGCTGCTTTTCAGAGCCCTGGCTCAGGCACAAAGAGAACGAACACCTCTCTGAACTGGAACATTTCTAGAGCTCTCTACGACGCCCCTGACTGAAGGTTGTGGATGGGCTCTTTTCTGATTTATGTCGGCTTCCCCAAAGCAGTGCCATTTGGAAATCCTGCAGCTTTCAGGACACCTCCTGTCATCGATGCCAGTCGTACAGTTTCTAACTAGACAAATGCCCTCCAAGAACGAATCTTTCTTTTTTGCAACTTGTAAACAAACAGTGCACCCGAAGCCCTCCAAAACAGAAACGCCAGCATCCGGTATTTCACTAAAATCCTAAACTTACAATTTCTTTAATTTTACTCCTCATTAGTTTTCCACTTGACAGCCTTTAACAAGTGCTCAGTGACACTCATGCCAACAACCGTGTGTTTCTCTTCCGGGGCTGACAACATGTGTGCCCGCCTCCTGAATCACACAACAGCCCCTACCCCCGGCCTCCCAGCTGCAAGCAGCAGGAAAATGAGTGAGGCGCCCAGGAAGCACACTTGCCCTTCCTGCTGCTTCGGGAACCTGTACTTTCCCTTCCCTGAGCTAAGCAGACGCAAAGAATCCACCCTGCTACCCCTTCCTGCTTCCCAAACTCCTGCAGTCAAAACCGAATGGAGGTCCAGGAGAAGACCCTTTTCTGACACAGAATGTGCACGTTCACACAGAGTTCAGGGTCAGCACAGCTTCTCCAAGTAAGACTGTGACTCAGCAATTAGTCAAAAAAAATTACAAAAATGTGTTTTAATGCGTTTGGTAGTAGTGATATTGTGAAATACACATATTTGGCCTTTGTCCCCATTTCCTGGAAGACAACTTCTAACACCCTTAAAATCTCCAAAGAGATACTGTCATGTTCTATACCAACAAGTGAAGACTGGTGGTTGGTTCCAAAGGATCAAGGCAGCACTATGGGTAGGCACTCTCAGCTCCAACCCCTAACATCCAGGCAGGAGAGACTACCAACGGCCCATTAAGTTAATTAATTACACCTACATAATGAAGCCTCCATAAAAATCCCAAAGGACTGAACAGCTGGACAGATGGAGGTGTCGGAAGGTGGGGCCCTGTCTCTCTCCCATGTCTTGCCCTATGCAACTTTTCACGTGTATTGTCTGAAATACCCTTAACAACAAACTGGTTCCCTGAGTTCTGTGAGCCAATCTAGCAAATTAACAGGAGCTGAGGGGAAGGTCATAGGAACCCCAATTTGTAGGCGGCTGGTCAAGAGCACAGGTGAAACAAGGGGGAGGGACAGTCTTCTTTTTTTAAATGTATTTTATTTATTTGAAAGCCAGAGTTACAGAGAGGGAAGGAGAGAGAGACACAGAGATCTTAGCTCTGTGGTACAAGTCCCCAGATGGCCCCAATGTCTAGAGCTGAAGCCAAAGCCAGGAGCCAGGAGCTTCTTCCGGGTCTCCTACATGGATGGCAAGAGCCCAAGCACTTGGACCATCTTCAGCTGCCTTTCCTAGGCCATTTAGCTGGGAGTGGGATAGAAAGTGGAGCAGCCGGGACTCAAACCGGCACCCGTATGGGATGCTGGCATCCCAGATGGTGGCTTTGCCCGCTATGTCACAGCGCCAGCCTTGGGAGAGGCAGTCTTAGGGAATGAGCCTCCAGTATGTGGGAGCTGATGCTGTTCCCAGGGAGACAGTATCAGAACTGAATTCCCTGAGAGGGACTCTGCTGGTCGGGCTGCAGAACCAATTACTGGCTTCTGCAGGGGACAACGCCCCCACATCTGGTCACAGCAGAGTCCTGTGTTGTGAGCGAGAGGAGGAGACTCTGTTTCCTATATATAGGCATGAAAAAGCGGTTACTCGAGTAGCTCCCAAGTGTCCTGCTGCCCCCACTGGTTCCTCCACAGGCTGGTGAAGGCTCCGTTTGGCTCTTCTGCTTGGTTTCTGACTTGAACTGTCAGATCCGTCCCCAGGGCTGGAACTACCAGCAAAGGCACCCAGGACTTGCACCTTCTAGAAGCGCAGGACTCTGCAAATCTCTCCTGCAGCAGCCAAGGCCAGGAGTGCCCTTGTGGGATCAAGAGGAAGAAGAAGGGAGGGGCCAAGCACGACCATCACGGTCTGAGCACAAATCCACTGCCACTGCCACTGCAGGCACTCTGACATGCATACTCCACAGCTTAACTTTACCTTTGTGTCTTTTTTTTTTTTTTACAAAGATTTATTCCTTTCTTTATTATTTATCTGAAAGGCAGAGTTACAGAGAGAGAGGGAGAGAGAAGAGATCTTCCATCAGCTAGTTCACTCCCCCAGTGGCTGCAAGGGTGGAAGCTGGGCCAGGCTGAAGCCAGGAGACAGGTGACTGGCAGGGGTCCAAGCACATGGGCCCAGGCACTTGGGCCATCTTCCCCTGCTTTCCCAGGGAGCTGGATAAGAAGTGGAGCAGCTGGGACTCAAACCAGCATTCCTATGGGAAGCTGGTGTTGCAGGCAGTGACTTCACCTGTTGTGCCACAATGCCAGCCCCCATCTTTAGTCTTTGCAGCAGGCAGACTGCTCTTTTGCCACCAGGACTGACAAGCTGTGAGTCCTAACAGCACCACTCAGAATCAACTGCGGAGGGCAGCAGGTGCGGCTCTGGGAGCCACGGCTGAGCCTCCTAGATCACCACAGCTCTGTTCTCAGCCTTAGATCTTTCTCCCAGCCTGGTGCTCTGCTCCAGCTCCCTGTAGCTGATACCAGACCTACTCAGGGGCCACTGTCATTACTGGGTACAGAGTCTGTGGTTGAGGAGAGAGACATAAACACAATGTCTCCCAAAGAGCCTATAATGTAGGGGAACATCTTAGTGCATTGAAATGCTGCTCTCACCTCTGAAAAGGCTGGGCATTTGAAGAATGAATGCAGTTTTCATGGTTTGAGGCTGCTCAGCTCAACAGGCGAATATTTCCTGGGTACCTACTAGGTGCTCAGTGCAGGACCCTTTGTTGTGCATGGGGAGGCAAAGAGGACACTGATGTCGTCTCAGACCTTTGTTCCCGAAACTCAGTGTGCAAGAGTCACCCAGGGTGCATTTCCTGGGCTCCCCACCCTCAGACATTCTGATTCATCAAGGCTAGTGTTGCTGAGTCTGCAGCTTTAAGGACCACAGCCAAGTGATTTGGAGGCAGGAGGTCCTGGGAAGAGAGCGTCGCTGAGAAACACTGGTCCATAAGCCCATTCTCAAAGCAGTTGGCAACCAAGAAAGAGTGATGGCAAGCACCCCCAAAGCAAGGCAGAGCAACACACTCTGTCTGATGCAGACGCCCAGTGTTGTGGGAGTTCCTAAAGAGAGAGCAGTTAATAAAGTCCCCCCAGGACTCAGGGAAGATCTGTGAATGAGAGCCAGGCAGGACTGGGGGGGAGGGGCAGTCCTAAGCATCATCACACCTGGGCCCCCAGGTGGCCCTGGCACCCAGCATGAAGGCAGAGGAAGACCAGGGCTGGGAAGAGCATCCCCGATCTGGTGAAGAAGGTTCCGTGTTGGTTACAGCAAGGACCCTGTCACCAAGAGGATCTAAAACTGACATTTCCAGATAACACTGCGTTTGCATTTTCACTCTGCCGCATTCATGTGGTTTCCTGCGCTTCATAATTTAACATTTGTTAGAGGAAAAAAAAATGCTATTATGAAACTCAAGTAATGCACCACTCTGAGGCAGCCCACCAGCTGCTAACGAGAGTGACATCTGAGCATCACTCCAAGTGTCATTCACAGCTCTGCAAAATGGGGATGTTTAGTAAGAAAGAGAAACAATACATTCATTTCTATGTTAAATCAAGCTTGGGGCTTCCTGGGTTAAAGGGCTGACAGATAACCAGTTACACAGAGACAAGCGCAAAGAGAGGAAAAGTTTAGGTCCCCTTCCAGATAAATAAAGGACAATAATCCAAAAGAAGCCTATCTCAGCTAGCATTGTGGCACAGCGGGTTAAGCCGAGGCCTGCGATGCCGGCAACCCTATGAGCGCAGGTTCGAGTCCCAGCTGCTCCACTTCCGATACAGCTCCCGCCCTGCTAATGCACCTGGGAAAGCAGAGGAAGATGTCCTAAGTACTTGGGTGCCTGTCATCATCGTGGGAGACCCAGATGGAGTTCCAGACTCCTGGCTTCAGTTTGGCCCAGCCCAGCCACTGCAGCCATTTGGGAGGCGAACCAGCAGACATGGAAAATACCTCTCCCTGTAACTCTGCCTTTCAAATAAATAAATAAATGAATAAATAAATCTTTTTTTTTTTTTTTTAAAGCCTGCCTCAGTTATCTAAATGTAATGTTCACAAGACACATCTCCTTCAACAGTGCAGGGGAACAAATTGCTATTTATCTACTATCTCTGTTGACTCTAAAGATGGATGCCAGTACAGAGAAGGTAGCCCCAGGGGCGTGGCTATTTTGCTCTACACTGCCCGGTCAGGTGAGCCCTTCTACAAATGGTGATTTGTCAGGGGCACATAATACATTAATGACTTTCACTAGAAGGCACTGAGTTTTGAATTGGAAAGAGACCTTGGAAACCACGGAGGCACACACTCACATTTTTACAGGTGAGTCCCCCTAAGGTGTTCGCTGAGGTCCCTGAGACCACCAAGATAGGCAAAGCCAAACTGGGCTTCCACTGGAGACCCTGTTTCCAGGAAAACGCCATGAAGGAGCTAGGCTGATAAAGTGTCCTGGTAGCTCCAAATTAGTCTGGAGTAGAACTTACAAACTTTTTACCATTTGTTCATAGTTTGGAGCATTTGAATTTCAATCTCTGGGCCAAGAGTGTTACTCACGGTACTGAGTGCATCGTATTGAAAAGTGTGTTGAAAAGCTATTCTATAGAGATTTAGGCAGGAAGAGTAATTCTAGTTTTTTTTTTAACCATTCAGCAAAGTAACTACAACTTATTACAGTATTTATATAATTTTATATAATTTATTCTATATTTTATAAAGAACTAGTGGGGAAGAGTTAGAAAAGGGAGGGTGAAAATGCTGAACAACACCATGGAGTAATCAGTACCCTGTGTACACGGGGACTACACTACTGTAGAGCTTCTCAATTTTAAACAAAGGAACTCAATACGAATTTGTTGAGTAGGACAACATGGTAACACTACATGCCTCTCATCTGACCCATCCTGATACCTGATCCCAGGGTAACAAACTGGCCATCAGATTGAATCTGTTTCCTCTTGTGTGAGTAACCCCTTATATTTTCAGCTAAAATTGAATATTTGGAAGACACAAGCATTGTTCAAATTGCTCATGGAAACTGTGGTTAACAAATAAGTGTATTTTGATGCAAAATACCTACATACACCTTGTTCGTGTGTTTAGTTATTTGGAGTTTTGCGTGTGTGTGTGTGTGTGTGTGTGTGTGTTTGGTCTTTTTCTTCCAGATTTTTAAAAACATTTTTAGCACATTCACTTCATATGTAGATACTATACACCTTCTCATAAATGCTATTTTCTTTGAAAACAAAGATATTAATACCACAAAATGAGGGATTTGTGATCAGGATCATAACTTGGGGAGAGAAGGGTATATTGTCACACTGATGGTATCCTTCAGGGAGTAATATTTCTACCTACATGCCAAATGATAAGACAGCGACACAGTTTTTATGCTCACTAGACATTAACTTCCACACATAAGAGAAAACATGCGATATTTGTCTTTCTGGGTCTGGCCAACCACAAATGCATACTACTGAGATCCTACTCTTCTGCAAATTTCAGAAACAAACACCCAAAGTCAATCTGGTTGCTCTTTCGGCTGTCACTAGAACAACATTTTCTCAAATGTCCTGGTGCGTGGGTTGCGGAGAAATAGCTGCACACTTGAACAAGACCCTGGTACACCCAATCAACACTGCCAGATGAAATCTAAAGCCAAGCCCTCGGACAACTTACCAAACACGAGCTGTGGTGCAAGCCCCTCGTCGCAGCCCACTCTTGCCCTCTCGCTCCTGGTGTGTGGCAGCACGATTTAGGGAGGCCTCAGAGCAGACTCTCACATGATGCCCCAGGATGCTACAGTCAAACAAAACAAAACACCAAGTCAGAATGAAAACACCACTTCAAGCAGTTAGTGGATATTCAGGGGGAAATCCCTGGCCTTTCTCAAATAGGTATCTTACAACCTCAGACAAGCATGCTAATTAAGAGAATGAAGCTATCACCCACCCTATCTATATAAGGTGCCCTAAAATACTGGAGGAGGGAGTGTGGGAGGAAGGAAGAAAAAAAAACGAGGCAGCATGCAACATACTACTGGGAGCGTGCTTACAAAACTTTCAGTGTGCCAATCAAAAGAATAAAGAAAAATGTATCTTCTTTTTTAAATTAGAAATCCCTTTTTGATTTTGAAATTTTATGGACTGATTGAATTTATTTGAGAGACAGAGAGAGAAAAAAATACTCCCATCAGCTGATTCACTCCCACAAAGGCTCAGAAGGGCCCCTGCCTGGGACCAAAGCCAGAGGCTGAGAACTCAACCCGGGTTTCCCAGGAGGGAAGCAGGCACCCAACCATCTGAGCCATCACTGCTGCCTTCCAGGGTGTGCATTAGCAGGAAGCTGGAGTCACAGCAGAGCTAGGACTGGATCCGGGGCACTGCAATGTGGGATACAAGCATCTCAAGGGATAGGATTTCAAACATTTAGATGTTTAACGATTCTGGTGTGTAGGTGTCGAAGAAAGCGGAAAAAGTATCGTTTCAAATGAAAATTAAGGGGCAGGCATTTGGTACAGCAGTTACACGTCCCATATCAGGATGCCTGAGTTCTAGTCTTCACTCTGCTTTCCTGCTGATGTGCATTCAAGAACTTGGGTACCAGCCATTCACATAGGAGAGTCAGATTGAGTTCCTGGCTCCCTGTCTGCTTCTGTCTGTCTCCCTTTCAAATTAAATTAATAAAGAAATAGAATGTTTTAAAAGAAGCAAGAAGGGCTGGCATTGTGGAGCAGTGGTTTAAGCTGATGCCTGCAACACCCACATGCCATACGAGTGCTGGTTACGCCCCAGCTATTCCACTTCTAATCCAGCTCCCTGATCATAAACCCGGGAAGGCAGCAGCAGTTGGTCCATGTGCTTGGGCTCCTGCCATCCACCTAGGACACCTGGATGGAGTTCTAGGTGCCTGGCTTAGGTCTGGCCCAGCCCTGATGTTGCAGCCATTTGGTAAGTGAACCAGCAGATAGAAGATCTCTCTCTCTCTTTCTCTCTCTCTCTCCCCAATCCCTGACTCTGCATTTTAAAAAAAGCATCAAAAAGTCTCCTATTTCTGCCCCTTAAAGACTCAGATTGAAAGAAGTTAACAAAATGTACTTCAAAAAATCTTGGAAAATGGAATTTAAAAAAAGTTAAAATTGGTGCAAAAATATTTTGAATCTCATGCATGTTTTCTGAATATGAATTTTCCTTTTGCAGACTCCTTATATTAAATTTTTTTTAAAAAAAAAAAAGGGCCATTAGGGTTCAAACAAAAAGTTTTGTCAAGTACAGGAGAGGAAATTTCCACTGCGCACTTCAAATAGGTAATTGGGTTTCCCTTGTGTTCCTCTTGATCAAACCTCATAAAAACCCTCTCTGCCCAAGCCGAGAAGCAGAAGTTACCCTGCACACTGAATATGAGAGGCGTGGTTGAAATATGCATGCCTCTTTGCCCCCACTCAGAGCAGCTGATAAAACCCACACATCAGGGCCCCTGAGAGACTCTGAAAAGTCCTTTTCTGCCCTGGGAGCGTTTAAGGCTCCCTTGTCACAGGCTGTTGCTCCGCTTCTTCTGAAACTCAGTCAAATGCACCCCAGGGTCTGTTTTCGGACAATGGCCATTTGAGAGCCAGGAAACGTGTCTTCAAAAGCCATCCACATCCTTTTATGAGATCTACCCCAACTACTACTACTTGGAAAGCTCACTGGAAGATTGTCACCCAGTTCTCGGAGAATGGTGGCCGCATCAAACTTGTAACTCTAAACTCCATAAATCTCCCAAGGTCTTGGGCTGTCACCAGACTTCATCAAGTGACCCAGTTGTAAGAGGGAGGATCCAGCTGTGTGCCTCCCGGGTTGCTGTCAGGATAACTAATTCCTTGAAAGTCTGCCCAAGCTACAACTTCATGGAATGGTCCACATTTTGGAAATGGACCTGGGAAGGGTTGTGTCCACCTGTGGTTCAATCCATGTGGATGGACATGTACAACTTCCCAAGAGGAGAAAGTGTGTCTGGATTAATGTTGCAACAAGTGAGTGGAGTTTTTAACACATTTAGATTTGTAGTCAAGCTGGAAGAGCGGCTGCCTAAAAATAGTAGTCTTTTTCACTTTGTCGATGCTATCGATATCCACAGAAAGTGAGGTTGCAAGGATTTGATTAGCTTCTTGAGGCGTTTTCATGAAATGGAACTCAGCTCCCACTCAAACGAGTAACAGTACAATATTGATACAAATCAACAGAAGCCAGGAAGTTCAAAGTCTGCCACACTGTCTCAAGCTTACCAGCTTGGTAAAAACAGAAATTAGAGAGGGAGAGAGGGAGGGAGGAAGGGGGGGAAGGAGGGAGGGGGAGGGGAGGAGGAGGAGGAGGTTGTTGTTTCAAGCCCAGTGCATCAATCTTTCTTCTTTACCAAAAATTTTTCACTGCCGTACTCTTCATTCTTGACCAACTTTCTATATTGAGATTTTAGAATTAGGAGGAATTTTTGCTATCAAATTCAAATGTCTGCACATGAACCTGCTGCCCAGGGAGGTGGATAGCACTTCTTCTTCAAGCCACACAGCAAGGTAATATGTACTTTCCTAGACCCTGGGGTAAATCACTCGTGCTCACTACCTCCTGATGGAGAGAAAATCATTTAATGTACTGTCATGTGGTTTTGTTCAAAAAGTTCCTCAGTAGCATAACATTTCCTCAGAGTACTCTCTCTTTCTCTGCTATAAAAAAAAAGAAAGAAAGAAATGTGTTTCTGGATTCGATTTTTGTCACCTGTCATGGAGCAAACTCTAAGTGGGAGGGGCAGAATGGCGGCACCGTTACCTCAAGGCCCTTCACTGGCTGTCAAGGCTGACACTGTTCACCAGGACTCCTGGAAGGGACGCTATTTTCCATTCTTCCCTACCTCCGCCAATGTGAAGGGGTTGGAAGTGATTCATTGTGTGACTTATAACCGACCCTCAATTACACATACTGCAACAGCTATGAGACAGCTTGTATCAAAAGAAAACCACTGAAAAATTTACACAGCTCCATTCAGGCAAGAATTTCAATGCTTCCTCTTTCAACAAATCCTTCAGCAATGCTGCTAATAACCAACAAAGCACACTAGCTTGAGTGTAGTCCCGTTGTCTACCCATTCTGTTTGTCAGCTGAAGTTATCATAAACAGAGATAAGGTCAGAGATCCAGAAAAGAGAAATGCATGCCCAAGACTGACAATATTCAGATATGAGGGTATTTCAACAAGTTCACGGAAAATGCATATCATAAAAAACTATGCAAGGATGTCACATTTTTGTACCAAAATAAACTTATCTTTTAATTTCACTTTTTTCATGAACTTGTTGCAATACCCTCACACGTCTGAATACGTGAAACTTGGCTATGTAAGCAAGGATTTCACTCCAGATGATATCCCTAGAGTGTTTTCAAATTTGACAGGCATTTTGGTGATAATTTTCTGAACACTAACAGGCAGAAAGCATAGTATTCAAAAAGGAGCCAGAAAACTGGGGCCTAGGAGCCCTGAGATTCTGCATTTTAGTCTGGGTTTTGTAGCTACCTGAATTTTTAAACTCAATGCACAGCCTCCTAAGTAGAATTAGTTCCTAATTTATCAAATAAAGGGATTTAAGTATATGTTCCCCATCATTAATTACCAATTATAATTCAAAGTTTTTTACATGTATTTGAATATTCCAAATCAAAAAAATCCCTACACAAACAATTGTATCTTAACCAATCCATCTGTTCTATTAGGTAGATCTTTATTCTTCTTTTTAAAGATTTATTCATTTATTTGAAAGTTAGAGTTACACAAAAAGAGGAAGAGCCAGAGAGATATCTTCCATCCAACTGGTTCACTACCCAAATGACTGCAAATGCCAGGGCTGGGCCAGGCTAAAGCCAGGAGCCAGGAGCTTCTTTCAGATCTCCCATGTGGCTTGGGCCATCTTCTGCTGCTTTCCCAAGCGCATTAGTAGGGAGCTGCATCAGAAGTGAAGCAGCCAGGTCCTCAACCAGCACCCATATAGGGTGCCAGCATTGCAGGTGGAAGCTTTATCCACAACACCACAGTGCCATCCCCAGTAGATCTTTATTCTAAAATGCAACAGTCAGACACCTACTACATAGCAAGAAACTTAGAGGTTCATGACAGACCATCAGCTCAGTGGGAAAGACTAATCTAATCAATGAATGGTATGGGGAACATTAACTCTTCATTTGGAAAGAGACCATACAATAAATTCTAGAAAAATAACTACAAATATAAACACAGACTCTCCTCAATTTACTTCCCAATAAATTCATCCTATGTTGGAAATGCATCAAATCCATTGAACCTGCTGAGTTCTGCACCATCATAAAGGCAAAAAAATGCCAAGCTGAGCCATCATAACACTTTTACACCTTTATGTGTACGTTTATGAGTATTCAGTATTTATTATCCATCTATAATCCTTTACACAATGAAATGCAGAGAAATACCATTTCATAAGCATCAAAGGCTTTGCAGGCTATTGCAAAGATGGTGACTTCCACATTTTAAGGAAACCGGGGGAGACCTAGAGGATTTTGAACTGGACTGGTACCACGTTGTAAGGACTCATTCAGTCTGTTGTGTGATAAATGCACCGTAAAGAGACCAGGTTGGAAACAGAGAGCCAGTTACGCTCCTGCAAAAATCTGGATGAAAGATCCCATCTGTGGACAAAGGGTACGGGGAGGGCTGAGAACAAAGGGTACGGGTAGGGGTGAGATTCTGGATGTGTGTGGGAAGTCAGGCTGGTAAGGTGTATCAGGGAAAGAAAAGAGCCAAATATCCCTCCAAGTTATTGTTTATTTATTTAAGAGCAGTTACAGAGAGGCAGAGGCAGACACAGAGAGAAAGAGAGAGAGGTCTTCCATCCGCTCGTTCACTCCCCAGATGACCGCAACTCTCGGAGCTGCGCTGATCTGAAGCCAAGAGCCAAGAGCTTCTGCCAGGTCTCCCACGTGGTGCAGGGGCCCAAGGACTTGGGCCATCTTCTACTGCTTTCCCAGGCCATAGCAGAGAGCTGGATCGGAAGTGGAGCAGCCAGGACTTGAACCGGTGCCCGTATGGGATGCCGGCACTGCAGGCAGCAGCTTTACCTGCTATGCCACAGCACTGGCTCCTCCTCCAAGTTTTTGATCCAACCATCCTAAGAAAGACTGACAAGAATGTGCAAGAAGCAGGGATCCAAGAGCTCCACTCTTCACATGAAGTCTGAAAGGCCTTCCTTCAGAGATCCTACTGAGACACCAAGGGCATCTGAAATCCACTGACACGCGTGGCCAGAAGCCACACATGGAAGCATAAGCTACTGTCACAGGCAGCCTCCAAGAGGGTCCCCATATCCATCCCTGGGGAAGCCCTCGACTCTTGAGTGTGGGCTGGATTTAGTGACTCACTTCCAGTGTGGACTGCGGCAAGAGTAGTGGAACTCCGCTTCTGAGATCAGAGCACATGAAGGCTGTGGCTTGCATCTTAGGGCCTGCTCACTTTCTCTCCTGCACTGTTCACCCTGGGAGAGGCTGACCACCATGCTGTGAGGCAGTCCCTGTGGAGGGGCCCACGTGGCAGGCAACTGGGGCCCACTGGCATCTGTGTGCATGTCCATCCCATCCTTCAGCCCAGTCCAATAGCTTGACTACAGCCTCCCAAGCCAGCCAGGGGCCCAGTGAGAACCTGTGTGTACTGCTTCCACTCACAGAAACCTGAGAGACCATGCACACTTGTTGTGTTAAGCCACCAGGTTTGGGGCAATTGGTTACACACCCACAGAGAATTGAGACGGTGGTGGTATGTTAAGATACTCTTCTGGGAACTTTCCATGACATCTTACTGTTGGAGAAACTGAGCCATAGACGAATCACCCACACAGCACACATGAGGGATACTTTTAAAAGTTCACAGAAAACAGAACCAAAAGATCAATTTGTCTTTGGTGGTTAAAAAAAAAAAAATTTAAATCCATGCATAATTCTTTTCATAAAACTTATTTTTGGGGCCCGTGCTGTGGCCTAGTGAGTTAAGCTGCTGCCTGCAGTGCCAGGATCCCATATGGGCACTGGTTTGAACCCCAACTGCTCCTGTTCCAATTTAGCTCCCTGCTAATGTGTATGGGAAAGCAACAGAAGATGGCCCAAGTGTTTGGGGCCCACACACAAGGGAGACTCAGATGAACTCCAAGATCCTGGCTTCAGCCCGGCCCAGCCCCAGCCACGGGGGCCATTTGGGGTGTGAACCACAGGGTGGAAGATTTCTCCCTCTCTCTCTCTGTCCTGCTCTCTCTCTGTAACTCTCCATTTCAAATGAATAAATCTTATTTAAAAATACACACACACACACACACACACACACATTTTCCAGGAACCCCTGAAGACACCTTGTGTGTGACAGAGTTGTGGCTCAAGCTCCGCCCACCCGTGTGACTCCACAGCCAAGAACGGGTTCTTCCAATGTGCTCTGCGTTTGATCACTGCATTCGCTCCTCTCCCAGGATCACCTTTTCTCCTGCTTACGATGTGCACCCCGAGGCTGGACTTGCGCTGCATGTACTGCATGATTTACACAAGCAAGGGGCAATGTGCATCATCACCAAACTTCTTCTGTGTATATATATTTTTTCTGTTTATTAAAAATGTTTAACAGTTCATGCTCATTTGTTTGAAAGGCACAGAAACAGAGAGAGAGAGAGACAGAGAGAGAGAGAGAGAGATCTTCCAACCACTGATTCATTCCCCAATGCTCACAACAATCAGGGCTGGACCAGGCTGAAGCCAGGAGTCAGAAACTCCATTCAGGTCTCCCATGTGGGCAGCAGGAGGCTCAAGAACATAGGCCAACTTCCGCAACCTCCCAGGATGCATTAGCCTGGAGTTGGACTGGAAGCAGAACAGCCAGGACGCACAGTAGAACTCTGATGGAACCCGGGTGGTACCCTAACCTACCGCACCATAATGACAGTAGTCTTCCAAAGGGATGTTTGAAAAATCCACAGTGGGTGGATTCCTGAAACCCAGGTAGTACCAAACCCTGTGCACCATGTTTTTCCTGTACCTACACACCTGTGATAAGGATCAATTTATAAATCAGGCACAGGAAGAGATGAGCAACAATCACTGATAATAAAACAATAATTATAGCAATTTACTGCCATAAAGGTTATTTAAGCTTAAGAAGCATTTCTTTCTGGAACTTTGCATGCATTAAATGTTTTCAGGCCATGGGTAACTGAAAATGCAGAAGGTGAACCCCCGGGTAAGGGGAAGGCAACAGCACCCAGTAGTGAGGAGACCCAGTATAAAACCCATGGTTGTTTGCTGGGATTTTTCAAAATAATACGAGAAAATCAACTTTTAGTTGACAACAGAAAGTCACTAAGGATTCAGACAACATAAAGTGCTTCAGTAGGAACTGGCAAGACCAAAAAATAAAAAACAAAGCCATTGATATAAAATGCAATGACTATTGTCCCACTAATTATTGTAACAAAAGAAGACATTTCCATTCTTTGTCTGACACAGACATGGGAAGAAGAGAAGGCAAAAGAAATTTCTCTGCACTTCTGCCTCAGCACAGATTTAGAACGGCTGGGTTGAGGAGAAGCTTGCTGTTTAAGGTATGATCGCAATTTCTCAGGAGCGGAATGTCCACCAGGCAGCAGCCAGCCTGGAGCTCCTGACCCCTCCCCAGCTGCATCCGTGGCTTCAGCCCACCATGCACTGGAAATATCTGGGGAAAAACCGCTGCCTCTGTACTGAACATGTACGTGGTTCTTTCTAAGCCCTTCTTCCTTAAATACAGCATGAACAGCTATTTACCTAACACATTGTATTAGCTATCATAAGGAATTTAGAGATGATCCGAAGTATACTGGAGGATGTGTGTACGTTATATGCAAACATAATGCAGTTTTATATAAGGGACACGAGCAGCCGTGGAGTTCACTATCCATGGGGAGGTCCTAGACTCAATCACAGAGATACGAAGGGGCGATTATACTTTCATTTTATGTGTGAAGATTGCATCCACAATCAATGAAAATGCAAGAAATGGAAAGAAAGACTCATAGCAAGAAATAAAACCCACAGCCACTTATAAACCTTAGTTACCAAATGCAACTATTTTATAAAAGCATGTGACGTTTTTACCAAAGGCTTTTTTTTTTTTTTTTTGCCATTTATAAATACCAAACAGTAGTAATAGCTAAACAGCTCGGCTGCTACCACTTAACCTGCAATTTGGAAAATCTGTGTGGGGATGCGATTACTTTGTCTTATGACACAAGGAGCAGATGCTACTAATTAACACACAAAAATGTCTAAACCAGAGTTTTAAAAACATATGAGTTTTGAAGCACAAGTAAAAACAGCTTTCAAGCGTATAAGCAAACTAGTATAATATGATGGAGTAGCAGGGTTTTGTTTTGTTTTGTTTTGTTTTTAAGAAAAAGACAACCAAAATAGCGGGTAAATTTTTCTAGGGCCTGCCTCTAAGTAAAGTATATACTTAAGGGAAATTACCTGATAGATTTTGCTTTGTATTTTGAAAAAATTGGTAGTATCTATCATGGGGTAGCTGTATGTTCAATGGGATGTCACACCCGACTGTGAAACATGCTAAAATTAAAAGCAGGACAAAATGCTTGGAACACATTTGAGGGACTTTAATACATCAGGATACTTCAAAAGGCTCATGGGAAGTAGCATGAAATGACATGCAAAAATTATGAGATCCACATATATAGGGGCCCTTTAAATTTCACAGAGGGAGTGGCACAGTGTTCAATTGCCACTTGGGGTACTCACATCCCACATCAAAATACCTGGTTGGAGTTCCTGCTCTGCTTTTGATTTAGCTTCCTGTTAATGTGCATCCTGGTATGCAGCAGGTGATGGCTCAAGGAATTGGGTCTCTGCCATCCGTGTAGGAGATCTGGATGGAGCTCTGGGCTCCTGGTTTCAGCCTAGCCTAGCCCTGGCTATTGCAGGCATTTGGGGAGTGCACCAGCAATATGGCAGACTCTCTCTCTCTTTGCCTTTCATATAAATAAATAGATAAAGAAACCTTTTTTAAAAAAACATATTTATTATTTATTTAAAAGTCAGAGTTACAGAGAGAGAGCAAGAGACAGAGACAGAGATTCATTTGCTGGTTCACTCCCCAAATGGCCACAATGGCCAAGGCTGGGCCAGGCTGAGGCCAGGAGCCAGGAGCGTCCACCCAGGTCTCCCACATGTGGCAGGGCCATCTTCAAATGTTTTTCCCAGGTCATTAGAAGGAGGCTGGATCAGAAATAGAGCAGCTGGGACACAAGCTGGTGCCTATGTGGGATGCCAGCATCACAGGAGGTGGCTTTACCTGCTATACCAACCACAATGCCGAACCCAAAGCAAGATTTTTAAAAAGTTCATCAAAAATGTGTTATGAAGACTATGAATTTCAAATTTTTTGCATGAAAATAAACATGTTTTAAATCCATTTTGCCATTTTATAATAGGAAATCCCCTTGTATTCATATGCATTGTAAATCTCTAAGAGGCAGAAAGAAACATGTATCTCATCCCAAAATATATGCAGACATTGCTCTGAATATACCCTTGTATACAATAGAAAAGGCCAATAAATTTTTGGTCTCAAATTCCCTTTGCACTCCTAAAATTTATTGAGAACCCCAAACAGTTTTAAATTAGATAGATTATACAAAGCACTATTTTTTGTTTATTAGAAATTAACACTGGGGGAATTTCAATTATTAATTCATTTAATTTAATATCAATAAATCAATTGCATATTATAAAAAGAACGTATCTTTACATAAAAATAACTATTTTCCAGGACAAAAAAGTGAGATCAGTGACACTGGTTTAAGCTTTTGCAATTCTCTCTAATGTCTAGCTTAATTGAAAAAAGTTCATTTATCACAAGTGCCTCTGAGTTCAGTCTACTGTGATATGTTGTTGGGTTGATGCACGTGAAGAAAACCAGACCTCTATTCTCAGCTAATTGTGAATATTCTACTTTTGTATCATACCCAAACTCCACATGGGGCAGTTTCTCCTAGGACAGAGGCCATGTGAAATCAAAAACATATCAATGAACAATTTATATCTTTTCTATCAAAGTTTATTCATCAGTCTTTTTTTTTTTTTTTTTTTTTTTTGACAGGCAGAGTGGATAGTGAGAGAGAGAGACAGAGAGAAAGGTCTTCCTTTGCTGTTGGTTCACCCTCCAATGGCCGCCGCGGCCGGCGCGCTGCGGCCGGCGCACCGCGCTGATCCGATGGCAGGAGCCAGGAGCCAGGTGCTTTTCCTGGTCTCCCATGAGGTGCAGGGCCCAAGCACCTGGGCCATCCTCCACTGCACTCCCTGGCCACAGCAGAGGGCTGGCCTGGAAGAGGGGCAACCGGGACAGAATCCGGCGCCCCGACCGGGACTAGAACCCGGTGTGCCGGCGCCGCTAGGCGGAGGATTAGCCTAGTGAGCCGCGGCGCCGGCTCGTTTATTCATCAGTCTTATATTTTGGAGGGATCCTGGCCCATGTGTGAATTTGTAACATAATGTCCTGATGTTCTGGAGCATATATTAATTCACTGAATTATGCTTACCTCCCAAAATTGACACATCTCATTACACAATGTCATCACACACATCATACGGCCTCTGAAAAACTCCGCTACACACTTGTGAGACGCTGACAATAAAGCAGGCAGAAAATGTCTTAGTAGAATCATAAAAATAGCTTTGACCTTACACACTGCCCCCTACCACCACCACCACGGAAAGGGCTTGGGGGTTCTCAAAGTGAGAACTCTGACTCATTACACCTCCAAACCTCCGCAGATCCCTTCCAGAAATAAATGCACAGAGTTCTGGGTCTGCTTTAGCCTTTGGCTTCTGCAGGTGTAACCCAGAGTCCTCCTGGGGACTACTGCATCCCACCCTAGAGGGATCATCTACCGACACTGGCCATGACCATGTCATGTCATAAGCCACAGGGGACAGTGGGAGAGTGTTAGCTGGGAGGATAGCATGGTTTACTTGGATCCTACCATGTAACAATCTGTGAGAAATGTATATTTGTGTCTTTTACTTTAGCAAACATTTTCTTCATGGCTAACCTTTAATCATTTAGTAAGGATTTAGTTTAACTGAAGAAAAGAAATTTTTTTAAATTTTTTTGCCAGGCAGAGTTAGTGTGAGAGAGAGACAGAAAGAGAGAGTTATAGATAGTGAAATATTTTGAGTACCCTGAAAGATGTTCACAATGATCTTTGGAAGTACCCATCAAGACTGGCTATCTTTGGGGGCTAATATACATGTGAAATAATAATAATAATAATAATAATAATAGCTAATGTTTGAGTGTGAAGTCCTCAAGCCACATTATCTCATGTAAGCCTATGACCACCCCAGAAGGCAAAACACCCTCTTTCTAATAAACAAAGAAAGGGAGGCATTAAATAACACATCTAAGAAGCTAAGCTGATTCAGCAATTCAAGCCTCCAACCTCTGGCTGACACCAAAGAGTCTCAACTCCTCACTCTGCTGCATCCTTTCCAAACACTAGCTTCCTGAACTTCAGTAATCTGGATTCTTCTTCCGGCAATTATTCCCTAAATCAGTATATGTCCTTTTCCTTTTCTTGTTTCGAAGTGAAGGGTTGCTTGATGGACTGGCACACAGCACACTAGGACGTACAATTCTGTAAGTACGTTTCTTTGTCTCACGGAGCCCACCAGCTACCCCGCCGAAAGCCCTGTCTCATTCCAAAGACACCTGCTGCCTGCTGGAACTTCAAAGGTCAGGAGGATACAGCACTGATCTCCTGCTCTGTAAACAATTCCAGGCACCCTCAGCACACAGCCCTCATCTCCCCCATCTCTCCCCTCTAAAGCACATCTGTGAAACAAAGCCAGTGTCAACACCAGCCATGTCCAAGGCCCCACCACCAGAGGAGGAGGAGGAGGTGATATCCCTTGCTTGAGCTTTCTGAATCTCAGATCCTCCTTTATGCACTGACTTCTCTCACCGGACATGGCCATGCTGCTAACCCAGAATCATTAAGACCATGTAGAGGGGCTAGTGCTGTGGTGTACTAGGTTAAGCCACCACCTGTGGGCCCCAGTTCAAGTCCTGGATGTCCCACTTCCGCCCAAGTGCTTGGACCCCTGCACCCATGTGGGAGATCAGGAAGAAGCTCCTGGCTCCTGGCTTCTGGCTTCAGATCAGCTCCACTCCTGACATTACGGCTATTTGGGGAGTGAACCAGCAGAGGTAAGACCTCTCTGTCTCTCCCTCTCTCTGTCTGTAACTCTTTCTCTCAAATAAATAAATATTGAAAAACAAACAAAGAACTTGTCGAATATCTTCTACATTACTCTTAGTCATGTTTTAAATGTCTAGCTCAAGACATTTGTCCTTCCAGAATTTCTCCATCTCTGCCCTCCCCCAGAGCACCTCCCGCAGGCCAGGACACGCATCAGTGTGGGCTTAGCTGCATGCTCCCTGGCTTTGTGTAATGTGCTTCATCTTTCACAGCCATCAGCCAATGCTTTCTGCAGGATCTCTCAGGCCACTGTGCACAGTGCCCCACACAACATAGCACGCTTGCTCCCACTTTTCTCTAATTGGGGGAGGACTAAAGAACCAAGGCATGTTTTCTCCATTGACTTTATTATTAAACATCTTTCTCTCCAGCCCTAAGACTAAGCAAAACGAGCAGTGTCATTCACCTAGAAGTTCCAGTTATTACAGAGAAGACCGATCTATAAGGGTTAGCCATTGGTATTCACTGAGAAGCTTCGTGTGGGTTTACTCGCAACATTCTCAGGAAAGAACATCAGTTCTGTCCTAAGGTGAGAAGAAAGTGGGACAGTACACCAATTCTGGGTTTAAAAAGATGGATTTGGGGGCTAAACAGCAATTCACTATGTCTCACACTTTCAAAATGCTCAGCAATTCTGAAGGACATCCATCGCCTGTGGTTCCAGCTACTGTTCAAGTTTTCTGTATATTTCTGCTTTCAATATGAATGCCACACATTGGCAGGGAGTTTTTTGTTTTCTGTTTTTTTTTTTTCTTTTAATGAAAATTGTTGTCTGGACCACACACTTACAAGATACAGGAGCCAAGAAGCCACTTTTTATTGGCATCATAATTACTGTTGGAAAACTCATGTTTCACCCTCTGTATAAAATCATACAAAAGTGACTCAAACAACAAGCCTTCCATGGTATGTCAATCCCAAGGGACCTTCCAATGGGTGCTCCAAAATGCCCCTTTCGGTCAGACAGGCCAAGCAAATGGAGGGCTTGTGTGTCTGCAGGAAAAATGGCCAGGAACAGGCTGCTTCTGGCCCATGTCCAACCTCCACAGAGTTTAGGAAGGTGAGCCACGCCAATGGCACCAATGGCGCCGTTCCTGCTTGTAAGCTCCATCACTGGATTTGCAGAACCACACAAATGCTTGCCTGCTTCCGAGCCCTAACCCCCAGAGCTTACCCTTTTTTGCATACATCATTCTTGGTGGAAATTTTCGACAACCACAACGGTGGGGAAAGGGTGTGGTGTGCATTGACTTCTTAGTCACATTTCCTGATGTTGCCATTTTAGTGTGTTTAAACTATTGACTTATGGCAACGTTTCAGAAATTATGGTTTGCGGAGTGCTGCTCTCTTTTTTCCAGCCGAGAAGAATCTCCAGGAGTGCTATGTTACAAAAGGTGAGTGTTCTCTCTCACCGTCTGTCACCAGGAAAGGGCTGGCAAACTTAAATTGAATACCAAACTTCCCCCATTGCCCTCAGAATCCACGGTGAGCAATCTTGGGTCGGCAAAATGGATTCAGTGGCCTTTCACATGACACACCAGGTCAGTTCCAAACTAACACTTTCCTCCCTCTCCCTCCCCAGCATTTGCACTGGTGATGACTGTACTCCACCCTGCGCCCACTCCTGAGCAGGTGACACCCCAGGCCACCTCTAGCCACAAGCTATGAACAGCAACAAAGTTAAATAAAGCCCAAGGAAAGCAGAGAAGCAATGGTGGTTGGTGAGAGAAACTCCTGGGACACACTGCTTCTATGGGGACTGGTACCCCAATATCACCAAGTTGCCCAACCTAGAAACACCAGAATCAACCCCTCTGCCTTCCCCCGTATTGCACACGTGAATCCTATTTTGTGCTTATGCCAATCAACTTGTTCCCTTTCTGCCTCTCCAACACTCAGGGCCCAGCTTTCCCCCACAGCCAAAGCCCTTCCACCCCGGTGCCCCACTGCTTTCAGGGGCTTTTCATCAACTCTCTGGGATTCTACTGATCATAGATCCGACCCCAGTGTTCCCCAAAATAAAACCACAGATGACGATGGTACCTTCTCCAACCCACCACTAAAGAGAAAGAGGCCGGGATCACAGCGTGTATACAAATACTGAAACTGTATCGCACTGTATCCCACACATATGCACATGGATTGCATGCCAATTCAAAATGAAAATCAGCAGATAAAATAAAACACATCAGCAAATCATAGTTTATGATACTGTCCCCCCACCCTCTTTTTGTCCAAGAGCAACAAAGGAGAGATCTGGAGAAAACAGGTGGCAAGAATATTCCAAGGTCCAAGAACCAACATTGCATTCAGACTCCTTTCCGGCTTCTCCTCGGCTCACCTGTATTTTGGGTCAGATTGTCAAAGACTCGATTCATTAAAAATGATCCTAGAAGCGTGTCCTGTTGGGCATTGCCAAGTCGCATCGAAGCATTTCATTGCTGCTTGAAAGGCCACATATTTAAAATACAACTCAAAGTCAAGCTAAAGAAAATAAAATGATTTGAGGTATTTTTTAAGCAGTCACTAAAACAGAAACAAATGTTATTTTTGATCTCTGGCTCGCTGTAAACTGACAAGATATGAATATGAATTTTACCGAGTAATATATAATAACTGCTTCTGCTCACCACAGCCACATGCCAACAACTCCATTTTATCTTGCATTTTGATGCCATGTGCAGAACACAAAATCGAGCTTACAGACCATCCTCATGAAAATACATTCATCTGGCTAATTTCTGATAGCACGGCTTCACCAACCTACACAACTATTCTCAAATTTGTTTTTGTAAAAGCCACTGCAAATTTGTACATTGCTAAACAAGTGGGAAAGAATATCTGACAAGGTATAAGATGATGCCGTTATTGTCGACATGTTCATCCATGCACCAACACACTTACTGAATACACACTTCAGAGAGGAACCGAATTCTGCCAGTCACTTGCAGGCAGGAAGTACCTGCTAGGGACAGCCCTCAGGAAACTGACAGCCCATCTCAGAAGGGAGCATGTCCACAAGCGGGATGATCTTCACAAAGCAGAACAAGAGAAGTGTAGAAAAGCCATGGGATGGCAGAAGAGCAAACCATGTTTTACAGGAGAGGGGATCAGAGAAGATTCTGGAATAAAGTGGGCTTTCAGCATGTGGTGGAGGGCAATGCTGAACTTCAAGTCTCTAAAATGAAACTGACTGATTTGTTTCCAGACTTAACTTTGAGCAATGCCTATGGGTTAGGAAGTTCTTACATGTCATCTCTGAGCTTCCAACCAAACCTCTAAGGATAACCTGGTTATAACTCATCAAAAAGGGACTCAGAACATCTATTCACATTCCCAAGAGTCACTAGTAATCAAAACTGAATTTACATCAATAGAAGAGTAAACTACATAGAGAAGGTACCAGTCTCCATAAGAACAATCAGGGGTCAACATCATTACCTATCTGATGTATGAATATGGCTTAATATGACAAGGACTGGGATAGGCCAGAACACAGATCACATTCCCTTATGTGTACTTGAATATATATATATATATATATATATGTATAATATATATAAAACCCTCCAGAACTGAAGTATTTGTTTATTCTGACATCTAACATCAGTATTTGACAACGAGTTCATTTTAAACACTATTATTAAAATGTATCTGTTAGAATATTTATTTGCTTTTCTCTGAGTGTGATCCAGGAATCCCCATGTTAGATGAATCACAGGAACAAGTTCACTAACAGAACCCCAGTACTCCACCCCTGACCTACTGCATCTGGCACAGAGGGCCCAGGAATCTAAATTTTAAAAAAATATTCATCTGAGGCTGGTGCCATGGCTCACTAGGCCAATCCTCCACCTGCGGCGCCGGTACCCTGGGTTTAGTCCCGGTTGGGGCGCTGGATTCTGTCCTGGTTGCTCCTCTTCAGTCCAGCTCTCTGTTGTGGCCCTGGAAGGCAGAAGAGGATGGCCCAAGTGCTTGGGCCCTGCACCCGCTTGGGAGACCAGGAGGAAGCACCTGGCTCCTGGCTTTGGATCAGCGTAACTCTGGCTGCGGTGGCCATTTGGGGGGTAAACCAACGGAAGGAAGACCTTTCTCTCTCTCTCACTGTCAGGGAGAGATTATATAGAGAGATCTTCTAACCACTGGCTCACTCCCCAAATGGCCTCAATAACCAGGGCTAAGTCAGGCCAAAGCCAGGAGCCAGAAACTCCATCAGGGTTTCCCATGTGGGTAGCAGGGGCCCCAGCACTTGGGCCACCTTCGGTTGCTTTCTCAGGCCATTAGCTGAGAGCTCCATTGGAAGTGGAGCAGCCAAGACTGGAACATAAGCTCAGACCTGATGCCATTATCAGGTGGCTGCTTAACCTGCTGCCCCGGGGCATGTGCATTTCCAGCAAGCCCTCTCCTTGTACCCAGGGGAAGACGAAGGAGGGCACTCAGGTTTTAGAACCCCTTGTCTACAGTCTCCACCTGTTCCTTCCTTGTTTCTTATAGGAATGGGTCTTTGCCAATTTAAACAAGGAGTTTTCAGCATCTTCCAAATACTTTCTGTGTCACACTACATTAACTAAAGAAAAAAAACTGCTTCTAAAACACTGAAATAATGCCACTGGAAGGAGACTTCTTTCAAGCCATTTTAACAGCCCTTCTCTTTCTGCATCTGGCTCAAGTCAGTGAACTATGGCACTGGTAAGTGGCTTGACATCTAGGGTAGGCAGAACCATGGCCCCCTAGAGACATCCCGAACCTGTGACTACCCTACACAGCACAATGGATTTCACAGGTCTTAGGAAGCTGAGATGCACAGATCACACTGGATTGTATGGGCAGACCTAAGGGGATCACAAGGGTGCCTGGAAGTGGAAGAAAGAGGCAGAAGACACATCAGAGGGAGATTGAATGTGGAAGTGAAGGGATGTTGCTGGCTTCAAAGACAGAGGAGCCATGGGCCAAGACACATGAATGGCAAGGACACGGATTCCCGTTCTGCTCTGCACAAGGAATGCAAGGGTGAGAGCTGTGCTGGCTTTCTGACCCAGAGAACTGTAAGACAGTAAACTGTGTTGTTGAAGCCACCAATTTTGTGAGAAATCATTACAGAAGCAATAAAAAACTGACACAGCTGCTTTACAGAAGACACACAAGTCAGCTCTAACACAATACATGAAGGTTAAATTCCAAACATTCATTGGGTACAATGGGAACTGGCCCAAACAGTTCATTTCCAGGCAACGTGGCCACTTCTTGTATCCACCTCTCTCCCCCCTCAGGCCTTCCATCAACACAGACCTAGTGATAGCCTCAGAAACTACGAAAAGGAGAGGACCAAAGGCAGGATTTCTCAACTCCAACATTACTGACATTTTGGGCCAGAGAACCACTGGCAGTGAGGACTGTCCTTTATGTCCTCACTGGATGCCAGTCCTGCTACTTCCCTCCCTGCTGTGACTACCAAAAATGTCTGCAGACCCTGCCACATGTCTTCTGAGGAGCAAAATGGAGAGACCCAATGGTCTAGGGCATTGGCAATGTACTTGGTAGTCTGTTCTGGCCACCAGTCCTCTCCCATAGAAAGGTAAGTTCCACCATATGTGTATAGGTTGGTCATCCCTTATCCAAAGTGTTTGAGACCACAAGCATATTGTATTATGGATTTTCTCAGGTTTTGGAATATTTACATATACTTAAACACAGTGAGATATCTTGGGGATGAGACCCAAGCTAAACATATATCAGAGTACCTGGTTTGAGTTCTGGCTACTCTTCTTCCAATCCAGCTTCCTGTTAAAGTGCACCTTGGGAAGTAGCACGTGACGATTCAGGTCCTCGGGTCCCTCCTCCCACATAGGAGCCCTACATGGAGTCCCCAACTTCCTGGCTTTGGCTTGCTCCAGTCCTGGCTATTGCAGGCGTTTGGGGACTGAACAAGCAGATAGGATATTTCTCTTTGTGTGTCTTTCTCTCTGGCACTCTCTCAAATAAAATAAATAAATAAATAAACACAAAATCCATTAATGTTTTCTGGTTATCTTATACACATAGCCTGAAGTTAATTTTAATGTAATATTTTTAGCAATTTTGTTCATGATACAAAGTTTCATGGCATGGAATTTTTGTTCTTTGGTACATGTAGGATTTTGCATTTTGGGATTTGAAATGATCAACCTGCATGTATATTTATACTCTTATGTTGCAGCTGGCCAAACTCAAAAAAGTTTCCCATGAACTCGGTCTGTTTGGCATTTTAAAACAGCTCTGAGTCAAAATTCAACCACAGGCATTCTTTAATGGTCCCACTGCACTTATTCCCAGCCACAAGCAAGGGAAACATGGCTGCTCCACAATGACCCCCAGCCCAAACCAGCCCAGGAGCTCACGGTCCAGGCTGGGGCTCCAAAGGCTACAAGGACAACGCTTGCTATTCGATGGTTACAAAGAACTTTCTACGGTAGCTGCAACTTTATTACCCAGACATCATTAACAAAAATCTTTTCAATCAGAAGGTTCAGCGCAGTGTAGACCAAACAGGCAGAAGATTGACAGAAAGCCAGGCTCGGATGCCGGAACAGCTGTCTTGGAAAGACATCCTGGGAAATGGCCACTGTCCTGGAGTAGGAAATCAATACCACTTAGCAAAACAGATAATTTCCTCACGTTCTCTCCAAGAAAACGACTTCAACAAAGATGTTAGAACATCCTGCTCTGCGCACTTCTGAATTCTGCTCAGACTTTCGATTTCAATTTCAAAATGACAAAGCAGTTCACTGGGAACAAAGTTCCTGTCGTGGCTGAAGTCTTCAACAAAGCTACAGTTTCCAAGACCGGATGTTAAATTCCTAGGCACATAACTCATCTCAGGGGAGGCTGCAGCCCAGCGGAGTTCTATGAAATCTGTGTGGAGGTGGCTGTGGGAGCTGCAGAGACTGGGGAGGTGGTCTTCCAGGAACATGTGCCTGAACATCCCTGGCAACTGGAAGGGACCACTAGCTTGATAAGATCATCTTAACTGCAACCTGGGGAGGTTAACTCACAACCAGCTGCTGACAGATTAATGCTAAGACTTTACCAGGGCTGGTACTGTGGCATAGCAGGTAAAGCCGCCACCTGCAGTGCTGGCATCCCATATGGGCACTGGTTCGAGTCCCAGCTGCTCTACTTCCAATCCAGCTCTCTTCTATGGCCTGGGAAAGCAGTAGAAGATGACCCAAGTCCTTGGGCTCCTGCACATGTGTGGGAGACCCGGAAGAAGCTCCTGGTTCCTGGCTTCAGATTGGTGCAACTCTAGCTGTTGTGGCCATCTGGGGAATGAACCAGCAGGTGGAAGACCTCTCTCTCTCTCTCTCTCTCTGCCTCTCATTCTCTCTCTGTGTAACTCTGACTTTCAAATAAATAAATAAATCTTTAAAAAAAAGAAGACTTCACAGCTGCACGTTTTCTCTTGGAAGCCTTTCACTAATCTGCACAATATTCCTATAAAATCTGAAAATAATAGCACATGACTCGGATATAGGCATCTACTTCCTGCCTTCTTTCAGATTTTTGAAAATTTAAATGAAGACAGGAGGGGGTTTTTAGGTAATGACACCAACGTTATGGCTGTCACTTAAGGCACACACGAGGGCAACAGTTTTCCAGGAGAGATGGGGATGAATCTCACACGGAGGGCGCTGCAAGAAGAGTCGGGGACAGGGTGGGCGCAGCGAGGAAGGAACACATGCAGTACTACACATGCCCCTGACATGCCAAAATGCTCAATTCCCAAGAGCTACAACATGAAAGGAAACACCAAGATGGGTAACTCCACAGTTACATACAGTGTCTCCATGGCTCCCATAACCACAGTAGGAATGCTCAGAACACACAGCGGTGCATCAGCACTGTATGGCTAAGGGTGGCTGACTTCGCAGCTTGGTGAAGGACAGACAAGAGATTTCTAAATGATATTTTCTGAACCTCACCTCTTTCTACAGTTGAAAAGAGCAGGGCAGTGCTCACAAATGGACTCAGCCCCAGATTCTAAGTCCCTGCCATCGTCACGACTGTCCACGTGGAAAATCACTCAGGTTCATGATACACTTGTGGAAAAAGAAAATAGGCACAAAATAGCACCTTACACCAAACCCATCATTATCGGCACATGCTTAGCAACTCGTGCTGGTCTTGGGACCGGTTTCGTACATCCTCTGACTTCTTCATTCACCTGAGTGCCTACTTTGTACTTAGTCCCAGAACACAAACGAATAACACATCTCCTCTCTATCTGGTGGGTGTTTTGGTTTGTTTGGTTTTTTTTTTTTTTTGGTCTATAAAATATATAAAGTTGGGTTTCCCATCTTGATTCCCAACTTACAAATTATATTTTCAGTTGTGGATGGCTTGTGGTGATCAAAGAATTTCTGTATGAGCCTTTCTGGTTGGAAACATCTCCCGCCCAGATTCCACCACCACTTTGGCCTCTCGTCTGGAATGTTCCGCTGACAAACGCTGATCACCAGCGCTGATCACGGCTCTTCTGCTCCACCACCACAGAAGCTGGACCCTGTTGGTCTTCTCCAGTTCTTGCACACCCACTGTGCTATCTTGCAGCCTTTCATAATTGAGCTTTGATCTGACTTCAATTAAAAAAGAAACCCATAAATACATCTCAGGGGCTACCATAAGCAGAGCCCCATGGGAAACGTGAAGAAGAACAAGAGGTCATCCCTTGTCCTTAGAGCATCTTTTCCCTACCCTTCATCAGGGAGAGGAATAGAGAGACAAACAAAGGTGCAGGAACCCAGGGGACACTGGACAGGAACTGGGAGATGGCCCTGGGCAGGCTCGGCCCTCCAGGCGCTGATTACGTGTGTTCTTCTATTTTTTACATTCCTCTCCCCAGAATGCGCACTATTTGA
Source organism: Oryctolagus cuniculus (assembly GCF_051225735.1). Lineage (NCBI taxonomy): Eukaryota > Metazoa > Chordata > Mammalia > Lagomorpha > Leporidae > Oryctolagus > Oryctolagus cuniculus. Next base: position 144,101,228 of record NC_142871.1, read on the forward strand.
AAACCCCACCTACATCTCAGGGCAGGAGGCACATGGAGCTCAGCCACGTTATTTTTTAAAGTCAAATGCCTGACCATAGTTGATTTTCAATATGTAGCCGAAATCATTTTTCCAGTCCTTGATTTATTTTCTCTCCATATCTTCATCCTTAGGTCTGGAGTGGTTGGAAGTCATGTCTCCACAAAAAGACACGGATACAGAACCTGGGGACTGGGGTGCTTTTTCCTAAATCCTACGTATTTCTCTCATTTTACCTGTATGTTGCTTCATTCTCGCAGTGCAGGTGGGTCCTCTGGGTAGTAGCCTGTCTAAGGCTACTCTTTGGGTAGATTTAATATGAACATTTGTCTTTTCCAACCTCTCCTTCCTGTTTTAGGTAGTGAAATGTTCACCTACATTTGTTTCTCACTGGATGACTAACTGTGAATGCAAGCAAAGACAATTGATGAAATTCAGATATAACTGTTGATGATTTCCTGTTGCTGCTCTCAATTCATTCTGGCTTTGTCAATCACCACACCCTAGTTTCCGTATTTATAGTGCACTTTAAGCTGTCAGTACAGTCTTTTCAAATTCAGTGGTTGTCTGAGGAGCGCTTAGTGCAGGTACATGAATTTCTCTTTACAACTTTTCTCAGTGCCTGTCTGCCTATAAAGATCTGTTGTTGTTGTGTTCCCCCCCCCTACATTCTGGCAATAACTTCAGATGTATATTTCATTTGTCACTTAATTTTACCAACAGCAAAAAGGAAAAAAAGAAACTTTATTGAATTGAATTAGAAATTGGATTGAGTAAGAGATGGTAGCAATAATGTTGAGGGCTTAGTGTTGATTGGTCTCTCCACCGTGGCACAGATTCAAAAGGAAAATGTACAGCACCCATGTCTAAATTACTTTTAGAATCTCCACGGGCATTCTTACTTGTTCTTAGCCTGGCTTCTTGAATATCTAGTTTAACTTCTCTCAACTTTGAGAAAATGTACATTCGTATCAACATTAAAAGTCTTGACTATTGAATAGCTTCACTTACTTTGGTAACTCTCATTTCAAACACTGACAATGACACATTCCAGTACCCCAATCATTATCATTTTATTCTATCTAATCAGCCAGACATCACCTTCTTACTTACAGATGGTTGGATATGCTACGCTCACAGAGAACCTGGCAGTCATTGGGCAGATGTACTTTCCCAGCAGGAAATGGGACACCAGAGACAGAAAGGTGAGGAGGAGCCTAGGATGGGGGAATTCAGATGGACCTTTCCAGAACGCTGTTGTTATTACCTTTTCTGAGAAATTGGAATTTGCAGCATACTAGTAATTTTCTGACTTGAATATATGTAGACACCACTACATTATTTTATTTAAAAGGCAGAGAGACAGACACAGACTCTTTCATCTTTCACAGAGATCTTTCATCTACTGGCTCACTCCTCAAATGCCTACAACTGAACAGGGCTGGGTCAGGCTGTTGTCTCCCACATGGGTGGCACTTGAGCCATCACCTGCTGCCTCCCAGGGTGTGTATCAGCAAGAAGCAGGAATCAGTAATAGAGGCTAGACTCCAAACCATGCACACCAACATGAGATGCAGGCATCGCAAGTGGTGTCCTCACAACCACCAAATGTCTGCCCCAATACCACTGCTGTAATTCCACAAAAATTAATCAACAACAGCCAAAAACAATGGAGAGGAGAGGAAGAAAAGCAGGATGGATGGATGGATGAAGTGGAAGGAGGAAGAGAAGAAGGATGGAGGGAGAGAGGGAGGGAAGAAGTAACAAAAACATAGTGGAGTTAGTTTCTAATGCAGGACATTACATTTAAAAGTTAGGCAAGGGAAAAAAAAAGTTAGGCAAGGGGCAAGGATTTGGCAGCTGCAGCTTGGGACACCAACATCCCATATCAGAGTGCCTGAGTTCAAGTCCTGGCTCCACTTCCGATTCCAGCTTCCTGCTATTGCACACCCTAGGAGGCATGAGTGATGGCTGCCACCGACTTGGGGGACTGAGTTCCAGGCTCCTGGCTTCAGCCTGGCCCAATCCCAGCTTTTGCAGGCATCTGGGAAATAAACCAGCTGCTAGAAAATCTTTCTCTGCTTATCTTTGTCTCTCTCTGCCTTTCAAATGACATGGGAAAAAAAAAGTTAGGCAAAAGTCAAATATAGTTAAATTAACTTTGAAAAATCCCTTGACTTTCCCATTAGATATTGCAAACAAAAACTTTCAAGTACCCTGAACGCTGAGGACTGCTGAGCTAGACTACCTAAGAGAAAGAATGCATTGAAAATCCTCACGTAAATACCTGTAGCTTTCATTTTAAAATAAAGTAATATATCCCGAGTTAAACAGGAGGATTAGGTGAAGATCAGTCAAATATTAGTGTCTCCCAGCAAGTTCTATTTCAGTCTTGTAATAGAAAGCTTCTTTGGCTTCAATGCATATGAACATTTATCACTGTTTTACCATGAAAGGAATGGTGGCATCCCGTCCTGAGTTCCGAATGCAGTTAGTAGTAAGAAGAACTTTAAAAACAATCCCTTTTAAAAAGAAATATTTAATCTGGTACTATATTATCTGCCTGTGTTTTAAAGTGATAGCATACAGTCAAAAAATGCCAAGAATTTCCCAAGGTTTAATCACATTTTTTCTTTTCTTGGTTATTCATTGTTTTGGAGTATTTTTCCCATGACCTCTCACATTCACAAGTGATAATGGGACTTATCAGAGCGCTTGAAATCTCACTGAGTATTGGAGGCCCCAGCCCTGTAGCTGGCTTTTCCACTGGGAGCAGCTCCAGAACTGGCCCGTGTGGCAATCTGGAGGCAGCTTTGGGACAAGGCAACTTCATCAATATCTATTGCTTTCAGGAGATCCAGAAAAGCCCACAAGCCCCCAAACCTCTCCTTCTGTTTTCTCCTATTCTTGCTTTTCCTTCCCTAACCCACAATGCCCTGAGTTCCAAAATCAATTCTTGTCCAATGTACTTTTCAGTTTCTTTGGTTGAGACATACCCTTCTCTGGGCAAAGTAACAAAGTAACAAACATCCCCATGAGCACATCATTCATGAAATCTTTCAAGGCAAGAAGAGGCCAGGACAGCCCCAACATGGGGGTGGGGATGAGCTGTCGCCCAAGAGAGGGAGTGAGGGGCAGCTTTCAGAAGGCACAGAAATCTGGTTACTTTCCTACTCTCCAGCAGCTTAAACTTTATTTTTTTTAAAAAGATTTATTTATGTATCTGAATGGCAGAGTTACAGAGAGACAGAGGCAGAGGTAGAGACAGACAGAGAGAGAGATCTTTCATCCGCTGGTTCACTCCCCAGATGACCACAATGGCCGGAGCTGTGCTGATCTGAAGCCAGGAGCCAGGAGATTCTTCCAGGTCTCCCATGCGGGTGCAGGGGCCCAAGCACTTGGACCATTTTCTGCTGCTTTCCTAGGCCATAGCAGAGAGCTGGATTGGAAGTAGAGCAGCTGAGACTTGAACTGGTGCCCATATGGGATGCCGGCATCACAGGCAGCAGCTTTACCCACTACACCACAGCACCAGCTTAAACTTTAAAGTGGAACAAATTTCGTGGGTGGTTGCTATGCACTGGTATATATGGTAGTCAGTTGGTCACATAAGTCTTAAGCAACCAGAAAGAAGTTCAAATACTACCATGAGTATGTACTCCCCCCAACACCTTTAAGATTGAACTTGTGCGTAAGCCTAAGAAACAATTCATCTAAATATTTTAGAAAGCACAATACTCCCTCATGCATTATTTCTTTAAGTGTGGTTGGAATCATTACATCAGCAAGGGACTGGAGACAAGTAATTCCATCAAAAAATTTAAAAGATTAAATCAATGATCAAGCTGAGAGATGGAAAGACTGGGTGGAAGGGGTGGAAAATTTCAGAGCATCAAATAAAGTCCTAAGGAGAGGAGACAGGACCAAGAGGACTGCTATTTCTCCTCCCAGACTCGCCAGTGCTCTGAACAGACACAGGGATCCCTCTCTGTATGCTTCTCCACTGTGACCAGGCTGTACCCCCATGCCTCTCGGCTGGACACTGCAGAAGGAGAAGAATGAGCATCTGTCTCAATCAACAGTAGCAGTGAGTGGGGCCAGCACTGTGGTGCAGCAGGTTAACGCCCTGGCCTGAAGTGCCAGCATCCCATATGGGCGCCAGTTCAAGACCCGGCTGCTCCACTTCCAATCTAGCTCTCTGTTATGGCCTGGGAAAGCAGTAGAGGATGGCCTAAGTCCTTGGGCCCCTGCACCTGTGTGGGAGATCTGGAAGAAGATCCTGGCTCCCAGCTTTGGATCGGTGCAGCTCAGACTGTTGCAGCCAATTGGGGAGTGAACCAGGGTATAGAAGACCACTCTTTCTCTCTCTCTTTCTCTCTCTGCCTCTCCTTTCTCTGTGTATCTCTGACTTTCAAATAAATAAATCTTTCAAAAAAATAGCAGTGAGCCAGGCAGTCCCACTGCATGAACAGCTTCCACTGTAATGCTACTCTTAAGAAACCAGGGCTCAGGACCAGAGCCTCCTACAAGCCTACAGTGTAGGATGATGCTAGGGCCGCCGTCCAGAGCTGTCACCATCAGCAGTATTTAAGAGAAGGGAAGAAAAGTTGCACCACGGATAACATGCACATGAAAGACTACCAAGTAAGAGCCAATTAGGACAACAACTGGCACTCCCACCTCGTGCCTATGCAAATGATTCCCCATCAGAGCAGGAATGCAGGAGATTTGTGGGAATGCCTGCGCTGCAGCACACCTCTGTCTTTTGTATTCCCTTGTCTGGATGACAGGAGCTCCCTGAATCAATTGCCTCTGTTGAGCTGTTTATATATTTTTCAAGTCCTGATGAGGCCATTAGTCACTGAGCAATACTGCACAATAACCTAGAGTAACTGTGATTATACAACTCTCCAAGAACATAGAGAGAGCACTGACAGGCAGGCTCTGGTGCCAGCAAATTGTGCAAGGCAGGTTATCTGTCAGCAATTTTAAGGACCGTGCACTCAAATGCCAATGAGATACACACATGGCAGATACAGAAGGTGGTGGTGGGAGGAAGATGCACCGTGAACGCACTGCTGTCTACTCTTCTGAATACAGCACAGCCCTGAAAATGGAAGTCACGCTGCACAACGAATAACTCGCCGCCTGTCAATGTCATCTCCCACCCTCTCTTCTGCAATTTCGGGTAAGCGCCTTGAAATAAGGCAGCAATCAAAGCTAAAGAACCAGAACCAAATCTTGAACTCTGTCTTGGTTAGCAGCTGTTCTACAGCCCCTCTACACACACACACACACACACACACACACACCCCCAACGTCTGTGTCTGAACACTTAGTCAACGCTGATTCTAATACAAACAATTTCTCTTCTCCTTTTCTGCTATTCTCACTTTTCACCCCCAAGATCAGCAAAATCAGCCTGTAGTTGAGGATTTGCCACCGAAAATGATTTTAAAGATTAATAGATGAAAAAGCGAGGAGGAAATGAATGCGGCGTTTCATTTCTTTTCAGGATCCTGGGCCACATTCACGTAGAGTGCCCAGGATGAACCAATGACAAACACAAGTGAAGTTATTTGCAAAAAATAGTTCCAGGGGCTCAGCCCCTCAAAACCTCCCATCTGGGAAGTGAGAAGCGATGGGCCATGAGGAAGGTGTCAAACTCCCCACATCTACCGTACAAGCAACAACACAAGCAAGCACCCTCCGAGAGTCCTTTACAGTATTTTTCATGGCATGACTGCTTCTTTTCGGCCTGCTAATCCTCACTTCCCTACTTCTGTTCATATACTTTCTACGTATTTATTTGTCTAGTTATATATTTTAGCTGAACTTGAAGTGACAGTTATTTTTAAGAGCCTGCCAACCTGGGTCAGGAGGAACCTCAGAAACCTGGCTCACGGCTGAGCTGGCACAAGGAACCCTGACAGCCAGAACCAACCAGAAAGCTGATGAGATCCAGGTTTCCAAAACATGACAGAAAAGGTATCCTTTACTTGCTGCCATCTGGCCATTTCAATTAAAAAAAAAAAAAAAGACAGAGAGAGAGAGAGAAGAGGGCTTCTCTTGTAACAGCATCCAGTACTGGCTGGGAGGCTCAGAGTAGGAGAATCTGGACGCCCCTGTGTCTAGCTGAACGCAGGACTCGGCTTTCTTCGCCTTGGCCTGGGACAACGTCTGGGATGGGGACGGTGCCCAATGGGCCAGCCCACAGCTGCCCTCTCTATCAGCAAGCCCTGGGCCTCCGCATCCACAGCCTTCCAAAGCTAACTGTGGCTGTTGGAATACCCAGGGCACTCTCTGCGTTTCAGTGCTTTTAAGGTTATTTCAACTTTCCACCTCTGTGAACCACCCAGCGGGCACTTTTGACACACAGCCCTCCTCAAAATTCACAAGGCAGCGATGTTCCGAAGAAAAACGCCTCACTCCGCATGAAAGAGCTCCAGACCGGAGGCCTTTGTCTTCTGCATTTGGGGGATTATATTCAAGGGGATTTGGGGCTACCTGAGAGCATTTGTGACAGACAGACTCTTGGAGTTAGGCTCGGGACAAACAAACCTTTCATGGGAGCCCTTACAAACAGACAGTGCTCTGTTTGAATTTCTGAACCCTATTCTAGTACAAACATGCTTGGCAGCCAGCACCACAGGGCTTTCCAGAGAGTTTTCTTCTTGGCAACTGGCCCTGCTGCCACCACGGGTATTGCCACTTCAGGATCTGTGCAAGCTTCCCTTCCCCCTCTGCTCTGCTCCCTGCTCCCCTCCACCCCGCCCCCAGCACCAGGGATATTATCTGTACCCAAGCTGCAAGGGCTGGGGAGGGGACAGTGCATCAGAGTGCCAGGGAGCTGTCAGCGCCTTGGGCTGCTCATGGCTCCTAGTTCATGGTTCTTCTCCGGCCCTTCCTTCGGTCTGGCATGATGACAGCATAGGGCCACTTTTTTCATCATTGGGCTGGTGCTCAGACAAATCAGGCCCATAGTTCACAGCTGGAGGGTGCAAGGGTATCTCAAAGTCATCCCCTAAGCTTCGAGGACTTGTGACACTCTTACTGCCTCAGTTTCTTCCAGGGCGAGAAGGCAGAGAGAAATCACATTTCTAATTCTTCGGACCCATCTCACACTTGTCTAAGAGCAGGCAGTGGCTCTTGGAGATGACCAAGTGCATTCCCTTGCTCTCATTTTCCAACGTTCCCTGCTGGATTCCTTAAGGGAGGCTCAAGGCTTTAGGGATTGCTTCTTACTCACCAAAGACTACCTGTTGTAGATTTATTGAGATTGTAATAGTAGGGAGTGGTCTTAAAGATGGCTTCATTGACTGGTCCTGTGAACTAAAGTTGCCTACCAGCTACTGGAAGATTCCTAGGTCTTAATCCCAACCTCCAGCCCCCTCCCCCAAGCCCTTGGCTAATTAGACAGAGGTCTGTTGAGAGACCCAGAGCTCTGAAGGTACATTTGGAAACTACTGATAGAACCCAGCTTCCTCACAAAGAGCTCAGGGAATTTGCCAATGGCGACATCCTAGGCAATGACAGGTCTGAAGCTTCCACGGAGTTCCTGAGGGGCCACACCAGTGACATCTCTACTTGTACTGTCTGAGTATTCAGCACTCAGAAAAACCTCAATCATTTAGTCTCGGCTAATAGAGATAATGTATTCTTAATGAATACATAGCTCAATTTCCTTGAATTTATTATATAACCTATAAATTTTTAGGAACTGATTAGCAAGTTAAGTGTCTCCTCTCTTAAATTAGGAGGTTTTGTGGTTTTTAAGAATTGCAGATTTTTCATTAATTCGCCTTCATATTCTAAAAGTGAGGAGGACTTCAGGGGACACAAATCAAAAGTATACCTGGAGGCCGGCGCTGTGGCGCAGTGGGTTAATGCCCTGGCCTGAAGTGCCGGCATCCTATATGGGTGCCGGTTCGAGTCCTGGATGCTCCTCTTCCCATCCAGCTCTCTGCTATGGCCTGGGAAAGCAGTGGAGGATGGCCCAAGTCCTTGGGCACCCTGCACCCGTGTGGGAGACCTGGAAGAAGCTCCTGGCTCCTGGCTCCGGATAGGTGCAGCTCCGGCCTTTGTGGCCAATTAGGGAGTAAACCAGCGGATGGAAGACCTCTCTCTCTGCCTTTCTCTGTGTATAACTCTGACTTTCAAATAAAATAAATAAATACTTTTTTAAAAAAAGCACACCTGAACGACATCTGTATAAAACCTCAGGAAACGGTCAACGAACTCACCTATTTGTGAAGCTAAATAAACACAGACACTCACAAGCGCCCTTCAACTGCTGGCTCCAGAATTACCTATTACGTGGGAAAGGATTTCAAAGTCTGCAGTGTCACGTCAGTCAATCTGTACGTATACTGGACATGTTTCCCGGCTTGACCAGTCTCGTCATTCATATAGCAGATTCTAGCACATGCTGATAGCAAAGGAAGGCTATCGAATACTGCTGAGCTTCTCCAACAAGGGCTTCTGCGAAAGGACACTTCCATCTACCCCCACCTCCCCCACCCCACTGTTCAGAATGAGTGGAGTGTGGGGCCTGGGTTTCCCCTTTCTGCAAAGGAACAATTGCATGCCTAACGCGTGAAGGCGCTCGAGGGGCTTCCCCCACCCACAGACCAGGAGGCTCATTTGCAGAGGAACACACAATGTTGTCGCTGCAACCCACACCACCACAGAAAGAAAAAAAAAAAACCTTTGAAATTAAACTTCTTGGCCCAAGGGCTAAGATGTTGCTTGGGATACCTATAACCCATATCAGAATGCCTGGGTTCCAGTCCCAACTCTGCACCTGAGTCTGGCTTCCTGCTAACATCCTTGGAAGCAGCAGGTGACAGCTGAAGTGTATGGGTCCCTGTCTCTCATATGGGAGGCCCAGATGGAGTTCCAGGCTGCTGGCTTCAAACTGGCCCAGTCTGGCTGTTGCAGACATTGAGGGAATGAACCAGCAGATGGAAGATAATACTCCCCTCTCTCTCATTCTGCCTTCCCAACAATAATAATAAATAAGTAAATAAACTCAAGGTCAACTTTTATAAAATCTAGCCATATTCCTCATTAAAATCTGAAGAAAAAATACTATTAACTTTTTTTCTTCTTTTTATTGGCAAGGCATACCAGAAGACTATACTTCATTAAATTTGAGTCTAATTTATATAGCTAACTTAAAATGCTTACAGGTAACAAAAAGGATGTTACAATCTACATTGAACCAAATCAGGAAACAGAGAAAACAGCCATTATAGAATATTTAGATTGTAAAAGTTAAAATACTCTCTAAATATTATCAAATCCATACACAAAAGCATGATTTCATAATAACTGACTTTAGCTCAACCAGTATATTTATTTGCTCTCTCTCTTCTGCATACAAACTTTTAAAAATGGAGTATTTCAAGGGACAAAATTAGAAGTAGGGGCCGCCACCACGGCATAGCAGCTTAAGCCTCCACCTGTGGTGCCCACATCCTATTTGGACACCAGTTCAAGTCCAGGCCACTCCACTTCTGATCCAGCTCCCTGTTAATGTGCCTGGGAAAGCAGTAGAAGATGGCCTAAGTGATCGGGCCTCTGCACACATGTGGGAGACCCAGAAGAAGCTCCTGGCTCCTGGCTTCGGATCAATCCAGCTTCAGCCGTCACAGCCATCTGGGGAATGAACCAGCAGAGGGAAGATCTCTCTCTCTCTCTCTCTCTCTCTCTCTCTCTGTGTGTGTGTGTGTGTGTGTGTGTGCGCGCACACACGCACATGTCTCCCTCTCGCACTGTAACTCTGCCTTTCAAATAAATAAATAAATGCTTTTAAAAATTGGAACTAATACATGATTAATTTGATTCTTCTGATAATTAAAAGAATGTCTTCAAACAGAATTCCCTTAATATATGCATGGCATTCACAAAAATGCAAATTGAAATACTCTGTGTTGCAGGGCATGATGGTATTAGCAAGTGTTTTTAGTAATACTTTCTGACACACATTATATATAATCCCCCTAAAACACAGAACACCAATTTGAAAATTTAAAGACTGTATCAAAAAGACAGAGTAGCAAATGTTGTTGAGGACCAGGAGAAGGAAGGACTCTTAGATACTGTTGATAGGAAACTAAATTAGTGCAGCAACTGTGGAAAACAGTAAGGAAATGTCTTAAAAAACTGGAAATGGACCTGCCATATTATCCAGCAACCCCACCACTGGGAATATATCCAGAAAACATGAAATCATTGTATCAAAGAGATGCCTGCTCCACCATGTTTATCTTTATGTTCACCATAGCCAAAATACAGACCCAACCAAGGTGTCCACATCAGATGAACAGATTTAAAAATATGGTATATATACAGAGTGGAATATTATTCAGCCATAAAATGAATGAAATACTGTCATTTGCAGCAAAATAAATGGAACTGGGGGACATTATGTTGAGTGAAAATAAAGCAGACACAGAAAGGCAGTATGTTCTCTCTTAGATGTGGGAGCCAAAATAAGGGGAAAAAAACAATCTGAACACAGAATGTTGATTACCAGGTGCTGGAAGGGGTGGGAGGAATAAGAGTTTGAATTTAAAAATGGGGGAAGCTGGGTGTGGTTCCTTAATTGTGACAAATACATTCACACGAGGTGTCTGTGGAGGCAGGGGGAGTATGGGCACTCATACTACTACATTACAATTTTTGTTTTGTACAAAGTGGACAATAAAATATATAAAGACTGCATCCTACTCTAACATATACAGTATATCTTTCTGAATTTCCAACCTTACTATAGAAGGCATATCCCATTGAAGTAATAGCACCCAGGGTGTGAAAACCAAGTCAGTTCAAATCTGGCAATGAATCATGAATTAATGAATTATCCTAGCAATACTAGTCCTCATCAAGGCCAATAAGAAAGGCATCCTTAATATGTGCTAACAGATAGCTGACAATTCTGGTTATCTAATTACTCACTTCATGGAGGTCTACTACTACAGCAGGTAAAGGCACTCCTGCAACGCCAGCATCCCACAGGGATACCAGGTCGTGTCCTGGCTGCTCCCTCATCAGCCTGCAAACAGCAGAAGATGACCCAAGTCCTTGGGCCCCTGCCACCCACTTGGAAGCCCAGGATGAAGCTCTTCACTCCTGGCCTCAGCCTGGCCCACCCCTGGCCATTGGACCACCTGGGTAGTGAACCAGCAGATGGAATCTCTCTCTGTGTGTGTGTGTGTGTGTAACTCTGCCTTTCAAATAAATAAATCTTAGAAGAAGAAGAAAAAATCAAACCAGGTATGCAATATACAGGCTTTATGAAGACTACAATAAAACCAGAGATTTATCTAGAAGGAATTATTTAGGACACACAGACTTGCCCAAAGTAAGGATTCTTGGCCACTACAGACAGTGAATATTACACTTGAGGACAGAAACAGAAAAGAATAAATAATATATTCACATAGGGAGCCAATTTGTGCATCAAGAACAATCAGAAAACCTTAAGAGCATTTCAAGGCAAGATATTTTTAATCCTACGAATACTTAAGTACAAATCTTTCAAGCTTTCTTTAAAAAACATATAGCTTATTTAAAGTTATAAATGAAGTCAAATAAATATTTACTGAAAACCTCTAATGTGGCTGGGCTGGGATTATGTTTCTAAATTCCATGAATTTTCAGCATATTTACAAAATCATTTAACTCCATAAAGCATTTCAATAAATAATGCCATCTTCCACAGGGGCTGTAATTCCATCTAGTTTCTGCAGTGACACCATATGCCTTAGGTGGAATTACAATCTTCATGTGAACAATCAGGGTTCACTACTTCACATTCTCCAAGATTCCATGATGAACTCAACTTCTAAAATAAAAACCAGCAAGCCATTGGCATGTAACCCAAGCCACCTGCTGGCTAGTATATGAGGAAAGTTCAATTGACAGTACCATCTCCACTTACTGTAGCAAAACCTGTTTAATATATCTGAAAAACCTCTTCATCTCCAAAATCAAACTTGTGTGGCCAAGAAAACTTTCACAGGGTCTACTTCGTACATATTCTACAGATTGGGTGATGACAAGATTGAGTGGATGCTACACCAGTAAAGTAGCTATCAGCATCTAAAACTTCACTCTAACAAGTCTAATATATTAAGAAACAGGAAAAAAATTCATACTCAAGAGCCCAGTGAAATTACTGGCATTTCTTCTAATTTTGTGGGGCTAGTCTGACATGTATTAGCATAAACAAAGCAAAGTGCCTTATGTTTGCAAGAGGGAAAAAATAAAGGTTATCCAAAGAGATTAAATTCAGGGTTGTTACAGAGAAATGAACTCAGAAATAGACTCAGAAGTTCCCCAAGGGGGAAACAAAAAACAATGACACTATGAATCAGCGTTTTTCTACAACAGTCTGAAATAAAAGGAGACACAGACACACACACACACATACACACACACACACACACAGAGACACAATCAAGCTCCACAGAGAATGAAAACAAAAATGCACACAAATGTAATCTGCACACCTATATTTAGAATACACACCATTTCCACAATCTTTTCATGCCTTTATCATACCTAACTTTATTTGGTACTTATAGAGGTCCCCAAAGCTCTGTAAAATCAGTATTGCCATAGCAACTGAGAAAAAAAGAAAGAAAAAAAAAATACCTCTGCTGGAAATCCTCCCTAAACAAAAGATAAGGCAAAAAGAAATGGTACTTTGCTATAATTCCTTTTAATACCCCTGTGCTTCTGACTACCCAAAAAAATGTGGGGCACTCATATGACACCCAAGTCCATTTGGGAATCTACTGTGGCTTGCTGAGAACTTAATATTAACATCAGCTCTTTCATTTATTTTCAAGTTCCAAGGATTTGTGTTCACTGTACTACAGTCATTACCAAAAGTAAAACATAAGCAGGCAGGAGACAGCAGGTGAAAATAATATTGATGAATTTCTAAGAATGGGAGACAGAGCATTTAGCAGCTTTACTTAGAACCCTTCCTGTTTAAAAAAAAAAAAAAAAAAAAACTATTAACACTGTGTCCATCTCCTGGGGACTTGAGAAAACACATTTGGTACCAGTAAAGAAAGGAATCATTCTGGAAATAGCTCTGGGGTCACAGGAAATCATGGAGCCAGGGTTCCAAGCTCAGGTCAACAATCCAAATCTTCCCTAACTGAAAGTCTCTATTTCAATGACACCAGACCCCTAGAGCACTCCTCAAATTCAGAACTGGTTAAGCACACACCTACTTTACACTGCAGGTTGAGTAACTTTCCACAAGTTGTAGCAACCTGTAGACGAGCTCAACACAATATTTCAAACCAAACATTGAAGAGTAAAAGTAAAAATACTCTTGGTGGCATCCAATCTGTTTTCCTCCTGCTCGTTTATTTACATGAGGGCGCAAAAAAGCAAGGCCATGCTGTAACTTCCAGTAAACGACACTGTGAAACAAGTTTAGTATCATGAGATTTCCATTTGTGATATCCCTGGCCACCACCTTTATCCAGGTGCTTTCACTAAAAACAAGATAGGGTGTGCTGTGAGTGTAGTTTGTGCTTGTGCATGTGTGTGTCGTGTACATCAGGGTGCCACCAGAAGTCTGAAGAAAAACTAAATTAAAGGATAAGTTTATTTGGGTGCAAAAAATGTTTAAGTCCATGCATTTTTTTTTATAACATGTATTTTCCATGAACTTCCTAAAGAAGCCTAATATGCACGAATTTCGAAGTTTTTTGCACCCACATCAACTTCTTTTAATTCCATTTTCCCATGAACTTCTTTTTTTTTTATTTATTTATTTATTTATTTATTTTTTGACAGGCAGAGTGGACAGTGAGAGAGAGAGACAGAGAGAAAGGTCTTCCTTTGCTGTTGGTTCACCCTCCAATGGCCGCCGCGGCCGGCGCGCTGCGGCCGGCGCACCGCGCTGATCCGATGGCAGGAGCCAGGAGCCAGGTGCTTTTCCTGGTCTCCCATGGGGTGCAGGGCCCAAGCACCTGGGCCATCCTCCACTGCACTCCCTGGCCACAGCAGAGAGCTGGCCTGGAAGAGGGGCAACCGGGACAGAATCCGGCGCCCCGACCGGGACTAGAACCCGGTGTGCCGGCGCCGCTAGGCGGAGGATTAGCCTAGTGAGCCGCGGCGCCGGCCCCCATGAACTTCTTGAAGTGCTCTAGTGTGTGTGTAAGTGTTGAGTAGATGTGTATCTGTGCATTATATGTATGTATGAGTACATAGTACGTGTGGTTTGTATTTGTGCATGTGTATATATTGTATGTATGCACATATATTGAGTGTGCTGTGTCTGCACAAGGAGTGAATGTGTGTGTTTGTGTGTCGTGTGTGTATTTAAACACACACCTCTTTCCCACAGGCAGCTGGAATTTCCTGCCTGGCATACCCAGAGCTAGACAATACTTCAGTTTCAGGACAGAGCAGGGGAGTCAGGCAGTTTGTGGGGACTGAAACACCGGAATCCATTGGAGTCACAAGGAGGGCATGGTTGGAACCCAGCGTCACTCTGTTTTTAATGGAAAAGAGAAAGATCCTTCAAGTTTTTATTCTTCACTGACAAGTAATTATACATATGTGTGCATATCTATATATGTGTGTGCATATACATATATATATATATATATATTTACAGGTATAACATGGTATCGTGAGATACATCCTGTGAAATAATTATATCAAGCTAGTGAATATCCAGCACCTGAAATAGTCTCTTTTGTGGGAAGAACCTTTAACATGCATTCTTTTTGTAAAGATTTATTTATTTAATGTTTTAATTTGAAAGACAGCAGCATAGAAAGAGAGCTCTTTCATTGTTCATTCCCCACATGGCTGCAAAGGCCAGGGCTAGGCCAGACCGAAGCCAGGGCCTCCCACATAAATGCAGGGGCCCAAGAACTTGGGCCATCTTCTGCTGCTTTCCCAGGTGTGTTAGCAGGGAGACGCCTTGGAAGCAGAGTGGCCAATAATAGAACCAGAACCACATGGGATGCTGGCACCGCAGGCAGTGACTTAACCCAGTATGCCATTGCACTGGCCCCAACATCCGTTAATAACTTTGAAATGCATTAATCCTAACCATGGTTAACCATGCAATAGATCTCAAAACCCAACTCCTCCTAACTGAATCTCTGCACCCTTTGGTCAACAAAAAATGGCTTTTATTGGCAATTAACATTTTTGGACAAATGCCTCATTGGCGTTTTCACCCACTACAGGAGAGGGAGATCAGACAGACAAATGAAAGCGGAATTATTCGGAATTATTCGTGGAACACTGAGGAATCCATTTATTTTTTTTAACTTAATGTATTGTTTCTTTTCTAAAAATATCTTTCACTGACACAGTGATTGTAGGGATTTGGGGAGTACATTGTGACACTTCAAGGCCTGTACACAACGGGTAGTAACGAGCCAAGGACAACTGGTGCGTCTCTCACCTCAGACGTGTCACTTCCCAGGTCAGTTGGTTTCTAGTATAGTTGTGCTCCGACGGTGGCTTCTAGGAGGAAGAAGTCAGTCATGAGGCGCTCCGGGCCGCATCACGCAACTCCGCCAGCCTTGCCCCAGCCCTCTGATTCCTCCGCGGGGAAACTAGATCCGGCGCGACACAGGTTCACGTGACCAGTGGGATGAACGCCGAAGGGCCAAAGTTTCCTGGCTCTCTCCCACCAGTTTCCCGCTCCTCACAAGTCATTAACCTCTTGGTGGGCTCGGAGGGGCAACAGTGTGAGAAGCCTCCCACACACCGATGATAAAACTGGGGAGAAGATGATTGGAAATAAATTTCTGGGCTCACTGGAAAAAGCATTTCCAGGTCTCTAAAACGAGCATACGCAAGTGTCCAGGAACACGTGACTCACACATGCAGCCCTGGCAGCCTCAAAAATGATGCGATCCCAAGTCCTTCGAATAATGAGAAAATGGAAGTGGGAGGAGGGGCGGGGCCGGCCCAGCTGCGGCCCCTGCGGTCCCTGTGGCCCCAGCGCACACGCGGGCAGCATGGTGGTGGCTCTGCCACCCGGTCCCCTGCAGCTCATTTGGGGGCATTTCAGACACATCCTGGGTCTCTGCTCTGAGATCCCCGATTGCCTTTTAGGGAAGGATTGGGAACTAGTGAGCAAGCTCAGGAAATGGAAAATGAAGCAAAGGAAACAGGCGCGATACGAAGGGAGACGGTAAGAGGTACAAACCGCCACTGTGGAGCCGCAGCCACCTTCCCCTACCCTGGCAGGTCTCCCTGAGGGTAGGAGCCCTGTTTTAGTCACTGCCAAACGCCCTTATACCTAAAGAATACAGGGAACCCCCCCCCCCCCAAAAGAAAATCCATTGACAGGATGAAGAAAAGCGGCTACCAATGAAACAGAAATGGGCACATTTTGGAAATGCATACACAGTATAATTTTCTGTAAGAGAGAATGAAAAGACCTAATGTCTTAAAAAGATAGGGCTATTAAGCAGTTATCGTAGGTTTCACCTATGGGGTAGCCAACCTAGATCCTGATCTTAGAGCTTACAGCCTGGAGTTTAATGTCGAGACATACATTACAGGGGGTAAAGATCACCTGGGAAGACACTGAAGGAATCAATAAAAACAAGCCAGTGCGGGCGGTCGGAAGGGAGTCCAAGTGGAAGTTCTAGGCACTGAGTGTACACCCAGAATAAACTGGGCCATTGTGTGGGCTATCGTCTCAGTGTCTGGGTCTCTCCACAATTCCTAGGTGGAAAACTAATCCTCAGTGGGACACAATTAACAGGAGGAGCCTTTGAGGAAGTGATTGAGTTATGGGAGGTCTATGGACATGAATGGCTTACTGCCCTTTTTATTATTACAGGAGACCCCAGAGAGCTGTCATGAGCCTGAGCCAGAGCCAGAGTCCTCCCCAGACACCAACTCTGCGGTGCCCTGATCTTGAACTTCCCAGTCTCCAAAACTGGGAGAAACATTTCCATTGGTTGTTCAGTAGTTACTCAGGCCATGGGGTCTTGCCGTAGCAGCCCCAGTGGACCGGGACACCATGTCTTCTAATGATCTCTATGTGGTTGACAATGGACATGTTTGCAGCTGTTGAAATCTGCATTTCTCTTGTGCTTTTTAAATGCAGGCATCTTTCATAGCCACAAACTATATGGCAAATAATTATTTTGGTTATCACATAACTTGCTAGGTATATAATGAAATCAAATTAAAGTCAAATCAAAATGGGTAGGTATCTACCAACAATTCAAAGACTCAAGTAAGATGACAACATTCAATTAATGCACACATATTCATAAAATGGGTCCAAATACTCTATTCTTGAAAAAATGTTGAATAGCATTTTGGCCACTGTGAATGCCTAAAAATAATAACAGCAACCACTTTTTTTTTTTTAATGAAGGTTATAGAAAAAGCAATGTGTTAGGTACTTCACATGTCCTCCTAACCCATTCCTTCAACAACATTAGATGTTCTGTATTTTCATTTTAGAGGCAACTGAGGCTCAGGGGCCAAGTCACAGGCCCACAATCTCAAAACTGGCAGATCTGTTTGCAAAATGTTAGTGAGAGGGGTCGGCACTGTGGAGTACCAGGTAAAGCCACCACCTGCAGTGTTGGCATCCCATATGGGTGCTGGTTCTAGTCCTGACTGCTCCTCTTCTGATCCAGCTCTCTTCTATGGCCTGGGAAAGCAGTGGAAGATGCCCCAAGTCCTTGCGCCTCTGTACCCATGTGGGAGACCCAAAAGAAGCTCCTGGCTCCTGGTTTTGGATTGGCCCAACTCTAGCTGTTGCGGCCATTTGGGGACTGAACCAGCAGATGGGAAACCTCTCTCTGCCTCTGCCTCTCTAACTCTGCCTTTCAAATAAATAAATCTTATTTAAAAATGTTAGTGAGAAAGGTCCCACACCTTCCAGAGAGGCAGAGCGCTCTTCAGATAGGAGAGTATCTACAGATGCATCCTGTGTACTGGGACCCCACGAGAACAGTGGTGAAGAGCAGGGGCTGTGGATCCAGATTTCAGCAGCACCACTTGCTAGTGCCTGCCCTAAGCTGCCTGTGCCTCAGTTTCCCCATCTCTACAGATGGAAATCCTAATAGTATCTACTTACAGGGCCACTGGGAGGGTTGAATGAGTGCATATACATACAGCACACAGAACCCGGTAAACAGGAAGAAGTGTTTCTTAGCCTTCAGAACACTCTACAGAGAACCCCTGAGTTTAGAGACAGACTCAGCTATTTCTACCCTGGACGACCTTTGACAAGTGACACAAGTTTCCACAGCTCTCCTTTCTTTTCGAGGAAAAATGGGATACCAGCTGGCTGGTTTCCTTCCATGACTGTCATGTGAAACAATAATGGAAGACAGGTATGTGAAAGTGCTGCAGACTAAACCATGCCAGGTAAACACCACCTACATGTGATTATCAACGTTCAGCCTCTCCAGCCCAAAGAGGTCATCTTGATTCCATCTCTCCTGCCCAGAATTTAACAGTGAGCATCGGTTCCAAAGCCTTGACATTGAACTCCCTGTAAGACTCAATCAAACGGAACTCTATTAATAAACTTCCTCCTTCTGCACACCCACCGTGAGAAGGTAATTGATGTTCATCGTGACCCTACAGCACTCCCAGACTCTGAAGTACCTTCAGGGAAAGATTAAATTATGTTCAGCCTAGTTTATTATGAAGTCCATTTAATTATACTCAAATTCTTTGAAAACTGGTGACCTAGGAAATGCAGAGAGAGGAAGTCACAGGCTGTCTGGTAACTGGATACCTCTCTTCAGTGGCCCATCTTCAGTCACCCTCAGTCAGCGTCAACTGTGAAAGACACAGACCACTGGAGGGCAGGAAACCTGGGAATCCTAGGCTCTAATTACACAAGCCGAAACACTTGCCCTGATGTAGTCCTCAAGGGCCACTAATCGCAGAAATATTAAAGTCAAGGTCTCAACTACAGGGAAGCCCACATGTTTTAAACAGACTTTTTGTTTTCCTAAGAATGACTTAAATGTTTGAACAAGGAATAGCATATACACACCAAAATGTATATGCCATTGTTATTAATAGCCAAGAGTATAAATACAGGAGCAGCGTAACTCAGTGGATTAGCCACAGAGTGCCAGTAAGAGTCCTAGCTATTCTGCTCTGATCCAGCTTCCTGATAATGCACCTGAGGAGGATGGTCTAGTACTTAGGTCCCTGCCACCTACATGGGGGACTTGGAAGAGATCCTGGCTCTATCGCTTCTTCTTTCTTCTTCATTAGATGCTCTTAGCAAGACCACTCCACCAAGTGATTTTACCTGCCACAGACTCCTGGCGAGCTGGCCTCACTCACTTTGTCCTCTAAATAATGACCTCTCCACTCATATTTTTCACTGTTTTTCTATAAACCACAAAGAGCATTCTTTACAATCAGCCACCACCTGCTGCAGGTTCTTAGGCATCATGGCTCTCTGGAGGCTGTGGTGGGCAGGTCCCCAGGCCAGGGTGGGATACATTGGACCTTCTTGGGCCCCAACTCTCACATATACTGTTTCCAGAACATGATCTGAGTTTCAAAGGTCACACTTACATTTTTTCTGAAAAGAATTTCATTTATAAATTACTATTTCTTCTTTAGAGCCAAGTATTTGCATGAATAACGAAGTGCATGTCTGGCACAGTGGTTAAGGAAGGCGCTGCTTGCGATGTCAGCATTTCATAATGGAGTGCCTGGGTTCAAGTCCTGACTCTGGTCCCCATTTCAGCTTTCTGCTAACAGACACCCTGGGAGGCAGCAGGTGAAGGCTCAAGTAGTGAGATCCCTGCTACCCACATGTTAGACTCAAACTTAGTAAATCCCTTGCTCCCAACTTCGGCCTGGCCCAGCCCTGGTAGTTGTGGCTATCTGGAGAGTGAACCAAACGATGAGCTCTCTCTCTCTTTCTCTTTCTCTCTCTCCCTCAAAAAAATAAAATATATAAAATAAAATTTTAAAAAACCAAAGTACAACTTATTTCTCTTTTTTGCCAGTCTCATGTGCCAATTTGGTGCAAGCATAAAAATTCTACATCCCAGCACCTTTACTGGAAGCCACAGAAGTGGCAGAGTCAATTCCACGATTGACATTACCAGCCCTTCTCTGTCTCCTGGGATAACAGGAGCTGAGCAGAATGCCAGGAACCTTTCTCTGCCCCAGGTCTCTGTCTCCCAAGCACCACCTAGGTGACCGAAAAAACCAGCCAGGTATGCAGCACACCTGCAAGACCTAGAGCCCTACCTGTCTATCTTGCCCTCTGGCTGTGATAAACATCCTATAAAATGTCTCTATAATGGCTTCCTCTTGAGTTGGGAGTTGTGAATGGTTTCTTCCCAGAAGCAACCGTACTTATTTTTATTATTTTATCCAATGTTCATTTGAGCTGTTACTAAATCTTAAAATGCCGTAAATACTGACAGCCCTGACTCTATACATTAATGTTCTATTCAACCTTGGATGATCCTTGTGGACTCTCTGCCTTCACCACCCAGAACTTGGCCATGAATGCCCCAGGCCAAAGTGGGGAAGTGGGAATAACAAGGAATTAGAATTACTGTAAACAATTCAGCTTAGAGGGGCTGGTGCTGTGGTGCAGCGGGTTAATGCCCTGGCTTAAAGCGCTGGCATCCCATATAGGCACTGGTTCTAGTCCCAGCTGCTCCTCTTCTGATCCAGCTCTCTGCTATGGCCTGGGAAAGCAGTAGAAGATGGCTTGTGCTTGGACCTCTGCCATCCACATGGGAGACTCAAATGGAGTTTCAGGTTCCTGGCTGCAGCCCTACCCCAGTCACTGTGGCCATCTGGGAAGTGATCAGCAGATGGAAGATCTCTCTTTTTTTTTCCCTCTCTCTCTCCCTCTCTCCCTCTATCTTTGTAACTCTGCCTTCAAATAAACATATCTTTCTTAAAAAAAAAAAAACATAAGTTCATTTTGGTATAAAACAAAAAGATATCCACTTCACAAAGTTCATGGAAAGGTGCATTACAGAAAAACTATGCATGGATTTCCATAGCTTTTGCACCAAAATAAATTTCCATGAACTTTTTTGAAGTATCTCTTAAAAGAAGCTCAAAGACATGGGAACCCAAAAAGTAGCTAAGAGAGACAATACAGCATCAAGGACTATGTCGCCACGACTCTTCGGTATCAGTGTCATAACCCCATAGAGGAGCTGGCGCTGTGACAAAGTGGGAAAAGCCACTGCCTGCGGTGCTGGCATCCCATATGGGTGCTGGTTTGAGCTCCAGCTGCTCCTCTTCTGATCCAGCTCTCTGCGGGGCAGCTGGGACAGAATCCGGCGCCCCGACCAGGACTAGAACCTGGTGTGCTGGGACCGCTAGGTAGAGGATTAGCCTATTGAGCTAATCTTTAAAAAAATAACTTCATAGAAATGGCAGCAGGTTGGCCGGCGCTGCGGCTCACTTGGCTAATCCTTCACCTGTGGCACCGGCACCATGGGTTCTAGTCCCGGTTGTGGCGCCAGATTCTATTCCTGTTGCTCCTCTTCCAGTCCAGCTCTCTGCTGTGGCCTGGGAAGGCAGTGGAGGACGGCCCAAGTGTTTGGGCCCCTGCACCGCATGGGAGACCAGAAGGAAGCACTTGGCTCCTGGCTTCAAATCCACAGTGCGCCAGCCATAGCAGCCATTGCGGGGTGAACCAACGGAAGGAAGACCTTTCTTTCTCTCTCTCACTGTCTAACTCTGCCTGTCCGAAAAAAAAAAAAAAGGCAGCAGGTCTTGAAGAAAAACAGCTACATAATGTTCACATTGGACTCCATTTAGGAAGGGAGGAAACTTTATACCACTTTTTATTATTTCTGCCTGAAAATGTTGAGGTTTTTTTTTTTTTTCTTTCTAACAAGGTCAGCATTTGATGGGTTTAAATATTCTGGGTAAAAAGATGATCTGAAAGCAGTTAATTCTGGTAGTATACAAAGTTAAGTAAATCTTTGCTGGAGAAATGCGGAAGTAAGAACAAACACGAATAATCATTGAGAAACTCTTACGAATTATGGCTTTGCATTCTCTTCACAGACATGAACATCTGATGGAAATAAATAAATGTCCTTGCTGATATATTGGTCAGTGGGTACAACTTTCACAGAGCCCCATGCTCGGGAGAACTGAGAGAATTTTGAAGCCCCTCTCATTGGAATAGTGGCAAATGGGTTTTCTGCCATTCTCATGTCCAAGAGAAATTTCCTTTCTCCAAAAACTGAGAGAGGAAGAGTAGAGAAGCATGTGTGATCATGTGGTATTTATCTCAAATCTCTTCTCCCTAATATCCTTCCTATGGGAACAGAACAGTCCCATCAATAAGAGTTTTAAGAAAGTGCTTGCAAATTCTCTCTCATTCACCAACATCACAATATCAAAGTGAGAACACCAGGCGCCCACACTGTGGTGCAGCAGGTTAAGCTGCCAACATGGGCATCCCATATCAGAGCACTGGTTCCAGCCCCGGCTTTTCCACTTCCAGTCCAGCTTCCTGCTAATGTGCCTGGGAAAGCAGCAGAAAATGGCCCAAGTCCATGGGGTCCCTGCACCCAAGTGGGAGATGGAATGGAGTTGTAAAAACACCACAGCCAATCACAGTGGCCCTAACACACCTGCAGGCTCATTTTAATGGCATTTCAATAAGAGAAAACACATTAGTAAATTATGCTTTACATTAGACATTGGGAAAACTCCTCAGTGTATTATCATTGTTAAGCATATTACCAAATATTAAAGACAAAAACATACTCAGCACAGTAAGTTCAATGTCACCAAACTCCTGGAGTCTCCATTTCTTTTTTTTTAAAGATTTATTTTATTTAGTTGAAAGACAGAGTTACACAGAGAGGTACGGACAAAGAAAGAGAGGTCTTCCATCCACTGGTTCACTCCCCAGAGGGCTACAATGGCCGGAGCTGCGCCAATCCGAAGTCAGGAGCTTCTTCCAGCTCTCCCACGTGGGCGCAGGGGCCCATTGACTTGGGTCATCTTCTACTGCTTTCCCAGGCCATAGCAGAGAGCTGGATCAGGACAGGAGCAGCTGGGAGTAGAACCAGCGCCCATATGGGATGCCAGCACTTCAGGCCAGGGCTTTAAGCCACTGCGCCACTGCGCCACTGCGCCACAGCGCCGGGCCCCATGGAGTCTCCACTTCTTTAAGTATCTGTTTACTTTTCCACTCTTGGACTTGTCTCAGACCCTTCCCAGGATTTCTTTTCCCTTAAATCCCAGAGATGCTTTTAGAAAAGTGTTCATTCATCTCTTTAATGCCCTTCTTTCACTCTCTCTCTCTCTCTTTTTTTTTTTTTTTTTTTTTTTTGTACTAAAAGCTCTTTAGGATTGTTCTTAGCTTCTTTCCAGTTAAATCTTCTCCTATTTTTTTTTCTGCTTTGCTGGTGCTCTCTGCAAAGCAATGTCTATTTTTTTTTCCCTTTTCTAAGATTCCTTTTTTTTCTGTTTTCCCCCTGAAGTTGCCAACTTCCTCTCAAATCTCTCACCAATGGGACAACACTCTCACTGGGCTTCAGCCCCAGATGTTTTACATTTGTTCATTTGGTGCTGCTCCCTCTAGCTCAGCGGCCAACCTGCCTTTCCTAAGAGGCCAGACATTTCCGAACAGTTTAAACACTTCTAACAAAGCCAAACACGGATTAAACAACACTAAATAAGTCTCTTCCCAACGTCGTCCTTCAAATAAATAACTGAGTCCCGATAAACAATGGCACAAGGGTGCTATTCTCACCCACACAAGGCCACACAGCGTCTCTGCCCGGGCCTAGGCGGGGGCAGGCTCTGCCCCAAAGATCAGAATGAGGTCCCTTCCTGGTGTCTCCCCCCACCCCAATGCTTTCCTGCATGGGAGCACCCGAGGGAGCACCTGTCCGCAGCACAGATAGAGGTGACAGGACAGGAACAATTAAACAACAAATGCCACCATTCAGCATTCTCAACCCGCACTGCAGATTAATTATGTCCCTTAGCTTACATCTGAGCAGCCCCTGGAGAACCTTCAGGTTCAAACACATCACCCTATAGTTAGTGTCCCTAGTTGGTAGTGACTTCATGGCCCTGTTACTGCTTTAGCATGTGAGGAGGCTGAAAGGAATGTCCTCAGGAGCTGCCCCTAGTACCAGCCACTCCCTACCCCTCCCACTCCTACTCCCAACTCCTGCCAGGTGACGCTTTTCTCAAACAAGTACACCTTTTGCTGCCTTGGACTCAGACACCCAAGCAGCCAAGGCACGCTTGCAATGAGCAGGCTCCATTCAACTCTGCCAAGGCGGCTTCCAAAAGTTCCTGGGAATTGTAGATTAGGACAAGACAAAAACATTCTGCAACAAATAAACATATTTTTTAAACAATTTGCTCACTGACTGATTTATTTTATTTGAAAGAGACAAACAGACAGATGTCCCACACATTCGGTTCACTCCCCAAATGCCTGCAACGGCCAGAGCTGGGCCAGCCCCAAGTCAGGAGCAGGGAACTCAATCCGGGTTTCCCACCAACTACTTGAGCCATCACTCCTACCTCCCAAGGTTCACATCAGCGGGAAGATGGAACTGGAAGCAGAGACAGGACTCAAACCCAGGCACCCCAAATCTGGGATGCCAGCATCCCAAGCAGCCAGTTAACTGCTATGCCATATGCCTGACCCTAAACTGACATACTTTTCAATTCCATTTTTCCACCAGCTTTTCTGGAGTACCCTCAAATATAGGCACTTTCCATATCATACGGTAATGATTATATTTAATTTAGAACTTCTTCTTCATTAAGAATGAGAACTAACTTGATTAAATTTAAAAAAATCATCTCAATAATAAAAACAGATCCTAAATTAAACCATGAAATTTATGTCTAATGAGGAAAAAGTATCGAAACGTGAGTCCGGACAGCTGGTTTTCAGCTTTGGCTGTCAGACAAACAAGCTATATGTTCCAGGGTTGCTCATTTAACCTCAAAACGCCTGAGACTTTGCATCCATAGAACCAGATTAGGTTAGGCTCTTTCACCTCTAAAATTCCAATTCCATGACTGTCCCCCAATACAGTAAAATAAAGGGTGTTTTCCATTAACCCACTTTCTTTCAATGCAGAATAAAATAAGTCTTTAAAACAATCTAAACAATATCAAACAAATACAACTAGAAAAGAATTAAATTTTTTTACATTTACAACACAAACTATGTCCAGAGGTTACTATTTGTTCTTCATTTCCAGAAAGAGTCTTATTCATGTTTGTTGTTCAGTTTTCACTTTTCTGCTAGCTAGACAAGAAACAAATACGTGGACTGGTATTGTGGTACAAGTGAGACAAACTGCAGCCTGTAATGTGGGCATCCCACATCCGAGATCCAGTTCCACTCCAGCTCCCTGCTAATGCACCTGGGAAAGCAGCTTAGGCCCCTGCACCCACATGGGAGACCCAGGAAGAGTTCCAGCCTCCTGGCTTTGGACTGGCCATTGTGGCCATTTGGGGGAGTAAACTAGTAGATAGATCTCTCTCTCTCTCTCTCTCTCTCTCTCTGTGTGTGTGTGTGTGTGTCCCCTTCAAATAAATATATCTTTGACAAATGAAATTTAAAGAAAACCAGTGCATGCCTGTAGAAGTTCATCTGCACCTGCCAGCTGATTATCCTGAAAGTTCAGTAACTGGCAGAAACACTTGCCTTGAGCCCTGCTAGGCTGCATTTGAAAAGCCAAAAAAAAAAAAAAAAAAAAAAAAAACCAGCTCAGAAGGAAGCCAGCAAAATCTGTCATCCACCTAAAACGGTTACCAATTTCAAGCTAATCTCAGAACCGGTGACCTCATCACCCAGTTTTACAAATGGAGTAACAATTTCCCTTGTCGCTTACTACTGAAATGACACAAATAAAAAGGGAAGTGGCCCGCTGGAGGTTAGCACCAGGTGAGGACGCAAAGCGGAAAGGAGTGCGGTGTCTAACTGAATTCAGAGGTGGCTCCAGTGCCTTCCTGGGAGCCCTCAGACTCAGAAGACTGGAGCTTTGTTTCAGCGTTTGTTTATTCACAGTTTTACCTTTGACTGAGCGGAGTGAGGTCGGACAGCAGTTTATGGCTCGCTCTCGTGCAGTAGAGAAAATTCTAAGGCACAATGAGACTTCCAGGGAGAGCTTAACCAGGCGGCACTGCAGGGACCAGCAGAGCAGATACTGAAAGGTGACAAGAAGGAAAGAGGCACTTGTTTGTGTGAACACAAACCTCACCAACTTCCTCTGACTTCCCCAAAAGAAATGCATGAGCTTGAGTAAGAATCGGCTTTGTCCCTCGGAAGAAAAACACTCAACTTCAGTATTCAAGATGGGGGCCCACCTCCTGGACCAAACAGATTTTACCCACCCATGTTAAAAAAGAAAAAAAAAAGTAAATTTCCCAATAGGAAGCAACACAGTTCAGAATTTAAAAAATGAAATTCTTAATCCGCTCAGGATGAAACATATTACTGAACATAAACGGAAGGACACCTAGGATGATTGCTGAATGAAAAGAAAAGCTATTGCGAGTCACAAAGTAAATACTATTAAGCCACGGAAGCTGACTCCAGAGTCCCCCTCTCCTTTGCAATGACATTTTTATGAAACACATGGAGTAGGCGGGTCATGCTTTCCAGCAAAGAAACTTTTAGGCGGTGCTTCCCTCCCTAGACAAATCCTGCAGTCTCCCAGGACTCGCCCTCCTGCAGCTGCCTGGCACTGGGCGAGCAGGCAGTCAGGACTGGCTCTTAGGAGCAATGCTCAACCCTTGAAGGGGGGTGGGGAGGGGGCAGCAAGCACTCGGCCATGGACCTGGGCACTTCAACAAATTCACGATTCTGTCGGGATCAAAAGAGAAGTTTATTCGGGTGCAAAGAATTTCAAATTCCATGCACAGGTGTTTTTTTTCTCCTTAATATGCATTTTTCCATACTTTTGGAAGAGCTCAGTACTTCTCTGCATGTAGGGGATGCAGGCAAGACAGAGCCCAGTCCCTGTCCTGCTTCTGCAGCTCTGATAGTTCTGCCGGGGACACTTCTGGCCAGGGCTCTGGACTCCCTCCCCACATCCACGCCTGCCTCCTGGATCAAAGGAAGGAGGGGAAGACAGGCAAGTGTCCCAACCTTACCAGGAGGGCAGATCATCCGGGGTACAGCAGGAGTCCCAGAGTTACCAGCTGGAGTCCTGGCCACTCTGCAGAGCTGCACGAAACCAGTCCAGCCCCTTTCTCTGCTGTGGTTGCCATGGTCGACCCAAACAATATCCCCAGGCTTACAGGAGTGTCCTGCAGTTTCTTGACCACCATCCACAGACCTCCCACCGTGGGCAGGAGGGGCGGTAGGGGGGACTGGGCAGTGGGCGGCAAGGGGTCCTAACCAGCTCGTGGGCCTGCGGTGGAACGTGGGAAGCTGTTTCCAGCAGCAAGCCTCTGTGGCATGAGTTTTCCACTCCTTTTTCTAAGTGGAAAACAGATCTCACAAAAGAAAAGGAACTGGCAAAACCTCTACTCGGGAACAGGACTGTCGCCTTTCAGCATTCATTTTTCTATCATCAGCAAAGCAAAGAGGAGAAAAGCACACTCCTGCAACAACATCCTGGCCACCCTGACATCTGAGCAGAGGCGAGACTTGGGAGTGTATGGCCGTGACAGTCGCGAAACACATTCTGGGAATAGCAGAAATGCGGTGATGTTCTTGTTTAAAACAAATTCCTGTTGGAAGACGCCATTTAAAAAAAAAAAAAAAAAAACAGACACAGAAATCACACGAAGAAAAAAAAAAGAGAGAGAAAGAGAAAGACAGAGAAAGATTATCCTAAAAATAAAGCACCGAAGAATTTTTTAGAACGTGTTTTGAAACTAACGACAGAGAAACTCCGGGAATGGACCCGGGACGGAGCCTGGACTCCACGCCCAGCAGGGCCACTGTCCAGCTGAGCAGGCCACTGTCCTTTTGGCCACTTCGTCCTTCATCTAAAAGTGGGAAGGGGAGCAGAATGGAGTGAAGCACCTTTAAATCCCCCTAAACTCCAAAATTCTCTTAAGATATGCTTTGACCAAAGCCATATGAATGAGAGAAAAGACTCACATCTTAATTCTAACAGTGGCTGTGCAGACAGCCAATGAAGGGTGATATTCCCTCTCTTTGCTCACTTTGGGAGACTGGCCCTACAATGAAAAGTACATCTGGAGGGTGGTGATGGAACATGTGAGTGCATCTAAGGCTACCAAGATAGACACTTAAAAATGCTAAGGATGGTGAATCTTACACTCTATCTCTTTTGCCACGGTGAAAGAAGCTGAATCTCCTAATATATATCATTATTATACGTTATGTATAATATAGGGGAGAAATCATTGTGATTCATCACAGTGAATGGCTATTTTAGAGGTGCACAGTTGAGTCAAAAATTTAAAAAAAAAAACATGGAAGTGAGTTTTCAGTTTCTCTCTACTGTAGTTTGGTCTCCAGGGTGTACTGAGTGTGAGTAGGAGAGAGAGGGCATACTGACTACAGTTCCTTAGCTAGACCTGTCTGGCTTTCCTGGTCCCCACAAACCCCGGCTCGCATCCCGCAGCACCAGCCAAGTGTTACAAACGACTACACAAAGGTCCTGCAAAGCCCACCTCTTGAGAATCTGTACAAACCAAAATCTCAAGCGCTTACTTGACTAGGGCCTGCTAGAATTCGAGGTGTTGCTTCTTCTTAAAGACTAAAAACCACACGCTCTGGGCTGATGA